>NC_088240.1:5159265-5352753 GCF_036934945.1 Oncorhynchus masou masou | reverse complement strand
CGGAGTCTGCATGGCAGGTGCAACCTGCATTATACTACGTTCTTTTGTTCCATTGACTACGTTGGAAGAGGATTTATGCCATTCCTGTTTTTATTAAAGAACTCTGTTTTCTGTTAAAACCATGTTTGGGTCTTCACTCAAGTTCATAACAGAAGAATCAGACCAAGAATGGACCCAGCGGCCCGGGACCCTTTTCACTCCGCCGTCGAGATCCAGGGAGCGATGCTAGGCAGACACGAGGAGGAATTGTCTGCTGCTCAACATGCCGTTGAGACCCTGGCCGTCCAAGTCTCCGACCTCACAAGACGGGTTCACCAACTCCACCTCGATCCACCGCCCACTTCCAGGGTTTCCGAGTCTCCGGAGCCCAGGATCAACAACCCGCCGTGTTACTCTGGGGAGCCCACTGAGTGCCGCTCATTCCTCACTCAGTGTGATGTGGTGTTCTCTCTCCAGCCCAACACTTATTCCAGGAGCGCAGCCCGCATCGCCCACGTCATTTCTCTCCTTACCGGACGGGCGCGTGAGGGGCACGGCAGTCTGGGAGGCGAGGGTTGAGTGTATTAACCAGTATCAGGACTTTAAGGAGGAGATGATACGGGTTTTTGACCGTTCTGTTTTTGGCGAGGAGGCTTCCAGGGCCCTGTCTTCCCTATGTCAGGGGAATAGATCCATAACGGATTATTCTATTGAGTTTCGCACTCTCGCTGCCTCTAGTGACTGGAACGAGCCGGCTTTGCTCGCTCGTTTTCTGGAGGGTCTCCACGTCGAGGTTAAGGATGAGATCCTCTCCCGGGAGGTTCCTTCCAGTCTGGACTCCTTAATAGCTCTCGCTATTCGCATAGAGCGACGGTTTGATCTTCGTCGCCGAGCTCGTGGAAAGGAGCTCACGTTCTCCATTGCTCCCCTCTCCACTTCACTGCCACCCTCCCCCGCCGGCTCGGATGCTGAGCCTATGCAGCTGGGGGGTATTCGCATCTCGGCCAAGGAGAGGGAACGGAGAATCACCAATCGCCTCTGTCTCTACTGCGGCTCCGCTGGTCATTTTGTCACCTCATGTCCAGTAGCGGGCCAGAGCTCATCAGTAAGAGGAGGGCTACTGGTGAGCGCAACTACTCAGGCCCTCCTTCTGGATCACGCACTACCTTTCCGGTCCATCTCCGCTGGCCCGGTTCATCTGCTTCCTGCAGTGCCTGATAGACTCTGGGGCGGAGGGCTGTTTTATGGACGAGACCTGGGCTCGGGAACATGACATTCCTCTCAGACAGTTAGGGAGCCCAGGGCCTTGTTCGCTTTAGATGGTAGTTCTCTCCCCAAGATTCAGCGTGAGACGCTGCCTTTAACCCTCACTGTCTCTGGTAATCATAGCGAAACCATTTCTTTTTTAATTTTTCGTTCACCTTTTACACCTGTTGTTTTGGGTCATCCCTGGCTAGTGCGCCATAACCCTTCTATTAATTGGTCTAGTAATACTATCCTATCCTGGAATGTTTCTTGTCATGTAACCTGTTTAATGTCTGCTATCCCTCCTGTTTCCTCTGTCTCTTCTTCACAGGAGGAGCCTGGCGATTTGACAGGGTGCCGGAGGAGTATCACGATCTGCGCACGGTGTTCAGTCGTTCCAAGGCCACTTTCCCTCCACACCGGTCGTATGACTGTAGTATTGATCTCCTTCCGGGAACTACTTCCCCCGGGGTAGATTATACTCTCTGTCGGCTCCCGAACGTAAGGCTCTCGAGGATTATTTGTCGGTTTCGTCGACGCCGGTACCATAGTCTCCTCCTCCTCCCCGCCGGCGCGGGGTTCTTTTTGTTCAGAAGAAGGACGGGTCCCTGCGCCCATGCGTGGATTATCGAGGGCTGAATGACATAACAGTTAAGAATCGTTATCCGCTTCCTCTTATGTCTTCAGCCTTCGAGATCCTGCAGGGAGCCAGGTTTTTCACCAAATTGACCTTCGTAACGCCTACCATCTCGTGCGCATCAGGGAGGGGGACGAGTGGAAGACGGCGTTTAACACCCGTAGGGCACTTTGAATACCGGGTTCTTCCTTTCGGCCTCGTTAACGCTCCAGCTGTCTTTCAGGCACTAGTTAACGACGTCCTGAGAGACATGCTGAACATTTTTGTTTTCGTTTACATGGATGATATCCTGATTTTTTCACCGTCTCTCTCGATTCATGTTCAGCACGTGCGACGCGTCCTCCAGCGCCTTTTGGAGAACTGTCTTTATGTGAAGGCTGAGAAGTGCACTTTTCATGCCGCCTCTGTCCCTTTCTCGGTTCCGTTATTTCCGCTGAGGGCATTAAGATGGATCCCGCTAAGGTCCAGGCCGTCATTGATTGGCCCGTTCCTAAGTCACGCGTCGAGCTGCAGCGCTTTCTGGGCTTCGCTAATTTCTACCGTCGTTTCATCCGTAATTTCGGTCAGGTGGCAGCTCCTCTCACAGCCCTTACTTCTGTTAAGACGTGCTTTAAGTGGTCCGTTTCCGCCCAGGAGCTTTTGATCTTCTTAAGAATCGTTTTACATCCGCACCTATTCTTGTTACACCTGACATCTCTAGACAGTTTGTTGTTGAGGTTGACGCGTCAGAGGTGGGCGTGGGAGCCATTCTTTCTCAGCGCTCTCTCTGACGGCAAGGTCCATCCTTGCGCGTTTTTCTCTCATCGCTTATCGCCGTCAGAACGTAACTATGATGTTGGTAACGCGAACTGCTCGCCATCCGCTTAGCCCTAGGCGAATGGCGACAGTGGTTGGAGGGGGCGACCGTTCCTTTTGTCGTTTGGACTGACCATAGGAACCTTGAGTACATCCGTTCAGCCAAACGACTTAATGCGCTGCGTCAGGCTCGTTGGGCTCTGTTTTTCGCTCGTTTCGAGTTTGTTATTTCTTATCGTCCGGGCTCAAAAACACCAAACCTGATGCTTTATCTCGTCTCTTCAGTTCTTCTGAGGTCTCCACCGACCCCGATGGGATTCTCCCTGAGGGGCGTGTTGTCGGGTTGACTGTCTGGGGAATTGAGAGGCAGGTAAAGCAAGCACTCGCTCACACTCCGTCGCCGCGAGCTTGCCCTAGGAACCTTCTGTTCGTTCCCGTTCCTACTCGTCCGGCCGTTCTTCAGTGGGCCCACTCTGCCAAGTTAGCCGGCCACCCCGGCCTTCGGGGTACGCCGCTTCCATTCGCCAGCGTTTCTGGTGGCCCACTCGGGAACGTGACGCGCGTCGATTTGTCGCCGCTTGTTCGGGTCTGCGCGCAGACTAAATCTGGGAACTCTCCTCCTGCCGGCCGTCTCAGACCGCTTCCCATTCCCTCTCGACCGTGGTCTCACATCGCTTTAGATTTTATCACCGGACTGCCTTCATCAGCGGGGAAGACAGTTATTCTTACGGTTGTCGATAGATTCTCTAAGGCGGCTCATTTCATTCCTTCTCGATAAGCTCCCTTCTGCTAAGGAGACGGCTCAGATCATTATCGAGAATGTTTTCCGAATTCATGGCCTTCCGTCTGACGTCGTTTCCGACAGAGGCCCGCAGTTCACGTCTCAATTTTGGAGGGAGTTTTGCCGTTTGATTGGGGCTTCCGTCAGTCTCTCGTCCGGCTTTCATCCCCAGTCTAACGGTCAAGCCGAACGGGCCAATCAGACTGTTGGTCGATTTTTACGCAGTCTTTCTTTTCGTAACCCTGCGTCTTGGTCAGAACAGCTCCCCTGGGCAGAGTACGCCCACAACTCGCTTCCTCGTCTGCTACCGGTCTATCCCCTTTTCAGTGTAGCCTCGGGTACCAGCCTCCGCTGTTCTCATCTCAGCTCGCCGAGTCCTGCGTCCCCTCCGCTCAGGCTTTTGTCCAGCGTTGCGAGCGCACCTGGAAGGGGGTCAGGTCGGCACTTTGCCGTAATAGGGCGCAGACTGTGAGGGCCGCTAATAAGCGTAGGACCAAGAGTCCTAGATATTGTTGCGGTCAGAGAGTATGGCTCTCCACTCAGAACCTTCCCTTAAGACAGCTTCTCGCAAGTTGGCCCCGCGGTTCATTGGTCCGTTCCGTATTTCCCAGGTCATTAATCCTGTCGCAGTGCGACTTCTTCTCCCGTTTATCTTCGTCGCGTTCACCCGGTCTTCCATGTCTCCTGTGTTAAGCCCGTTCTTCGCGCCCCCGCTCGTCCCCCCCCCATCCTTGTCGAGGGCGCACCCATCTACAGGGTTCGTAAGATTTTGGACATGCGCCTCGGGGCCGTGGTCATCAGTACCTAGTGGATTGGGAGGGGTACGGTCCTGAGGAGAGGAGTTGGGTTCCCTCTCGGGACGTGCTGGACCGTTCGCTGATCGATGATTTCCTCCGTTGCCGCCAGGTTTCCTCCTCGAGTGCGCCAGGAGGCGCTCGGTGAGTGGGGGAGGGTACTGTCATGTCTTGTTATGTCTGTTCCTGTCCTTTCTCTTCATTCTCTCTCTCTGCTGGTCTTTTTAGGTTACCTTCTCTGTCTCTCATCCCTCAGCTGTTCTACATTTCTCCTAACTAGCTCATTCTCTCTTTCCCCACCTGTTCTCTCTTCCCCCTCTGATTAGGTCTCTATTTCTTTCTCTGTTCCTGCTACTTTCAGTGTCTGATTCTTGTTTGTGTTTTTTGATGCCAGAAGCAAGCTGTCGTCTCGTTTGCTTCCACCTTGTCCTGTCCTGTCGGAGTCTGCATGGCAGGTGCAACCTGCATTATACTACGTTCTTTTGTTCCATTGACTACGTTGGAAGAGGATTTATGCCATTCCTGTTTTTATTAAAGAACTCTGTTTTCTGTTAAAACCGCGTTTGGGTCTTCACTCAAGTTCATAACACTTCCGGCATCCCTATCTGCGTCCCCAGAGCATGCGCAGACCACCTGACTGGAGTATTTACGGACCTATTCAATCTCTCCCTATCCCAGTCTGCTGTCCCCACTTGCTTCAAGATGTCCACCATTATTCCTGTTCCCGAGGAAGCAAAGATAACTGAACTAAATGACTATCTCCCCGTAGCACTCACTTCTGTAATCAAGAAGTACTTTGAGAGGTTAGTTTAAGAATTGCACTGCACATTATCCTATCCCATCAGAACAAGAGGAATACCTATGTTAGAATGCTGTCCATTGGCTACAGCTAAGAATTAAACACCACAGTATCCTCCAAAGCTTGGGTCTCAACCCCACCCTGCGCAACTGTGTCCTGGACTTCCTGACGTACCGCCCCCAGGTGGTGAAGGTAGGAAACATCCACTTCACTGATCCTCAACACAGGGGCCACACAAGGGTGTGTGCTCAGTCCCCTCCTGTGCTCCCTGTTCACCTATGACTGCGTGGCCACTCACGCCTCTAACTCAATTATCAAGTTTGCAGACGACACAACGGTAGTAGGCCTGACTACCAACAATGACGAGACAGCCTACAGGGAGGAGGTGAGGGCCCTGTGAGAGTGGTGCCAGGAAAATAACCTCTCACTCAATGTCAGCAAAACAAATCAGCTGATCGTGGACTTCAGGAAACAGCAGAGGGAACACCCCCCTATTCACATCGATGGGACCGCAGTGGAGAAGGTGGAAAACTTAAAGTTCCTCGGCGTACACATCACTGATGATCTGAAATGGTCTACCCACACAGACAGTGTTGTGAGAAGGCGCTACAGCGCCTCTTCAAACTCAGGTGGCTAATGAAATTTGGCTTGGTCCCTAAAACCCTCACAAACTTTTACAGATGCACAATTGAGAGCATCCTGTCGGGCTGTATCACCGCCTGGTACGGCAACTGCACCATCTACAACTACAGAGCTCTCCAGAGGGTGGTGCGGTCTGTCCAATGCATCCCTGGGGACAAACTACCTGCCCTCCAGGACACCTACAGCACCTGATGTCATAGGAAGGCCAAAAAGATCATCAAGGTTATCAACCACCCGAACAATGGCCTGTACCCTCTGCTGCCATCCAGAAGCGAGGTCAGTACAGGTGAATCAAAGCTGGGACCGAGAGACTGAAAAACAGCTTCAATCTCATGGCCATCAGACTGTTAAATAGTCATCACTAGCCAGCTTCCACCCAGTTACGCAACCCTGCACCTTAGAGGCTGCTGCCCTGTGTACATAGACATGGAATCCCTGGTCACTTTAATAATGTTTACATACTGCTTTACTCATCTCATATGTATGTATATACTTTATTTGTTAACCTTTATTTAACTAGGCAAGTCAGGTAAGAACAAATTCTTATTTACAATGATGGCATGCTGGGGAACAGTGGGTTAACTGCCTTGTTCAGGGGCAGAGTTACATATTTTTACCTTGTCAGCTCGGGATTCAATCCAACTTTCGGTTGCTGGCCCAACGCTCTAACCACTAGGCTACCTGCCACCCCTAACTGTACATACTGTATTCTCTTCTACAGTATTCTAGTCTATCCTTCTCCAACATTGCATGATCTAATATTTATATATTTCTTAATTCAATTATTTTACTTTTAGATTTGTGTGTATTGTTGTGAATAGTTAGATACTACTGTACTGTTGGAGCTAGGAACACAAACATTCTGTTACACCACCGCAATAACATCTGCTAAATATGTGTATGTGACCAATTAGAATGGTATTTTATTTTATTTTAATTTGTTAATTGACTAAAATTAATAGCTTTATGCGCATAAAAATTAAAAAAATTCAGTGGACTAATTCCATGGTCAGGGTACATAGGATTATAGGTTCAAATCTCACTGATGCTGTTTCACAATAGAAAATGTATGTTTTCTGTATGATTAAGGACTATGGAAATTAATTTCCATTTGTTCCTCTCTGTGCTTAGAGTAAAAAAAAGAAATGTTGAAACATGCAGGGAAAGTTGTAAGGAAGTAAACCTCCAAACAACTTGTATCTTCCTGTCTCAGAGCATAAATAAAACTTCACAGGAAAACTTTCAAGAAACCCGAGTAAGACATTCCCAGAATCTCCCTGCAACCAAAATATAAACTGGAACAGGAACATTTTCATTTTTTTTTTTGCCTCCAAAAGTAGGCTACAATTATAGTGTATTTGATTTTGAATAATTAAAAAACAATGAATAGGCTGACATGTTACCTTACAGAATATCTCATCATAGCCTACTTCCTCTCTCATTCCTCTCTCCTTTATCAACAGTTTGATGAAGTGAGTTTCGTTGTGAAAACATGTCAATTTCGATGTTCACATACAGATTTCAGTTGGTTTTGGATTTTGTGTCTTAAGTGGATGGGCTACTGCCTGTCTGTTCTTACCAAACTGCAGATGCGGTCCTGCCTGCCCACTAGGCCAGAATTCAGGAAGGCAGGCCACTGCCAAAACGTGTCAGAAATGCAACCACAAATAATGTGGCATATTTTACCATAACAATACAATTCTGGAGGCCTAAGGGGGAAAATAAGACTAATGTGCATAATTAGATACTTTAAAATAAATGATGCAGTGCAACACGGGAGAGATGGGAAGTTGCAGGTTTATGTCTATCAGAGCAGAGACATACATGCACACACACGTTTGTCTCTCTCTCACCTTGGTCTCAACACCTACAAAGTTACGCAAACATAATCTCCGGTCCCAGCGCCCGAATCAATTCACAGAAAATCAGACCCAGGTTGAAGAAATGCGTTTTCACATTATGGTGTGTGTGTGTGGGGGGGGGGGTGAAGATCTCTCTCTAATCTTCTGATCTCTGTTGTTGGATTTATTACGTTGCAAACAGTCGAAAAGTATTGTTTATTAGATGTATGCTACCGGATCCGGGAAAATTGGCATAGGTTCCGGAAGGCATGCGTCCAAAACTGAGAGGATCCGGCGTAAGGCTGAATTAAAGGACTTCTCGTATTGCTAAACAAGCAACAACTTTAGGCTGCCACCTTAGTGTTTTCCCCATCCACATTTACTGAGAGTCAAGTTCGGTTTTCCCATATGTGGAAGCCTGATGAATACGAATAGGCTACTCACACAAACCCACGTTTTTAAGATAGGGCGGTTCCACAAACCAGCAGGCGAAGTTATTATTTCCCCGTTGCTTTTATTCAACATACCATTCAGTACGTATTGGCTGAGAACCGTAATCCAATCGCTTGCGAGCAAGGGCGGGGAGATGAAGGAAACCAAGAGGCGGGGCCAGAGTAAAGTTTTCCAGTACCACGGACAGGGCCAGACTGCAGGGAATCAAGGAGGAGAGGGGCTGTCAACAACCGCGACAAATCGTCTTGACGACTTCATTTCACCTGATTCCACTCTCGTTTACCTGTTCTTCTTCTTGGTTCGCACGATGGTTGACTTTATTTTCGAGTTTTGATACCAAGAGAGTGGAAGCGAGCTGCATATTGTCTCTCTGCGTAGATCTGCCTCACTCTCCATTCTGCCAAAACAGTGCGATTTTTGTTTGAAGCATTGTTTAGGTAGTATATTGGTAACTGTTTGATCATTTAGCTGGTTATCTGTATAGTTAGTCGCTCATAATTGTTGCATTTAATTGATTTACATTTTTTAGTTTGTCTTTTGCCGTCATGCTTTATTGTAATGCGGTTTTAGCAGGCTAAAGAAACATGAAGTTTCTGAGGTGAAATCCCTACTGTGGTATACTCTGGTGCGCAACAGACCTCCATTAGCAATTGGCTAGTCTCTTTTACCAATAAGCATCCCCATCAAACCAAGATAAACAATTTTATGGACGGAAGCCTAAGTGCACGATGAGGTCCCTCCAGGACTTTTTGAATTGCACTTAAAAAAGAGAGCGAAGGAGAGAGAGGCTACAGGAAGCGACGCTTGCCAACCCTCAAAAACACCAAACATACCCGCCGCATCTTAGCCTTTGAAAAGAATTACAACTCTTGATTAGGTTGCGAGAATATTTTGATATCAGACGCTCTTATTTCTCAGTAAACTAAAGGAAGATGAAGAAGTTTCGGAAGGTACTGGATGGCCTGTCTTCCTCCTCTCAGGGGGCTGTCGCGTCCCCGTCGTGCAGCAGTGCAGCGGGTACCCCGTCCTCTCCACAGGATATCAATGTCCAGGAGACGCTACTCTCGGAAAACTTTCACATATGCAAGGTGAGTAGTGTGTGTGTGTGTGCGCGCGCGTGTGTGTGTGTGTGTGCCTCGTTTTCCCCTGTCATATTTCTTAAATGGACCGATGATGGTGTATAAAACCATCCAAGCTCAAAGCCTATCCTACCCATCAGCATTGTTACAAGGGCCAGATGAATGCATGCTGACTAGCGGTTACCGTATCGGTAGACCAATAGTGGTAGTGAAGTCGCTCTGGATAAGAGCGTCTGCTAAATGACTTAAATGTAATGTAAATGAAATGTTAACACAGGCCCGCTCCTGCATTGCTTTTTTTGGGGTGGAGTAGGTTATATATTTGTTGTGTGGAATCGAGTAGCCAACTGAACCTAGCAGATTGCGTAGATTGACTGCCATGTTGCCAGGTCTTCTGGATGCTACTCAGTCAAAGGCTCTCATCTCAAACCAGTTACCAGCATCTGAGCATCTCATCTTAGACATTCTGCCTGCGTCTAGCCCTCCACTCCTAGACACGCTGTCTACAGTATATCTAGCCCTCCACTCCTAGACACGCTGTCTACAGTATATCTAGCCCTCCACTCCTAGACACGCTGTCTACAGTATATCTAGCCCTCCACTCCTAGACACGCTGTCTACAGTATATCTAGCCCTCCACTCCTAGACACGCTGTCTACAGTATATCTAGCCCTCCACTCCTAGACACGCTGTCTACAGTATATCTAGCCCTCCACTCCTAGACACGCTGTCTACAGTATATCTAGCCCTCCACTCCTAGACACGCTGTCTACAGTATATCTAGCCCTCCACTCCTAGACACGCTGTCTACAGTATATCTAGCCCTCCACTCCTAGACACGCTGTCTACAGTATATCTAGCCCTCCACTCCTAGACACGCTGTCTGCAGTATATCTAAACCTCCACTCCTATCCTAAACACGCTGTCTACAGTATATCATAACCTCCACTCCTAGACACGCTGTCTACAGTATATCTAGCCCTCCACTCCTAGACACGCTGTCTACAGTATATCTAGCCCTCCACTCCTAGACACGCTGTCTACAGTATATCTAGCCCTCCACTCCTAGACACGCTGTCTACAGTATATCTAGCCCTCCACTCCTAGACACGCTGTCTACAGTATATCTAGCCCTCCACTCCTAGACACGCTGTCTGCAGTATATCTAAACCTCCACTCCTATCCTAAACACGCTGTCTACAGTATATCATAACCTCCACTCCTAGACATGCTGTCTATAGTATATCTAAACCTCCACTCCACTCCTAGACACGCTGTCTACAGTATATCTAGACCTCCACTCCTAGACACGCTGTCTATAGTATATCTAAACCTCCACTCCTATCCTAAACACGCTGTCTATAGTATATCTAAACCTCCACTCCTAGATACGCTGTCTATAGTATATCTAAACCTCCACTCCTATCCTAAACACGCTGTCTACAGTATATCTAGACCTCCACTCCTAGACACGCTGTCTACTGTATATCTAGACCTCCACTCCTAGACATGCTGTCTATAGTATATCTAAACCTCCACTCCTGGACTCAGTGTCTGACTGGACCATATAACTCAGTCTGGGTTGTATTTTGTTCTGTGCTTTTAATCTAATAATAGATAGATACAACTTTTCAGCACTTCGATAGGAATGTGGCCAAGACACAGGCTCTCTCACATGCCACTAGATGTTCAGTGGTGTCGGCCCGTATGTCCTATGCTGTGTCTTATCACTGCCAGATGTAACCTTTTTATTTTTTTTGCACACAATTAATAAATATCTGGCTAATAATGAGGGGCCTCATGGAAGTCGCTCTGGATAAGAGCGTCTGCTAAATGACTTAAATGTAAAATGTAAATGTAAAAGAAATGTGCCCTCAAAACAATGGCACCACGGGTGGTCGTATTTGTGCACAGCTGGCTGCTCATTGACTTATCACCGTCAGGCCATGGTTTGGAGGGGAGGGGCTTAGGTTTCCTAGAGGTATTATCGTCGCCATGCCATGGTATGTAGGGGAGTTAGCCTAGCGCCATTATCACCGTCAGGCCAAGGTATGGAGGGGAGTTAGCCTAGCGCCATTATCACCGTCAGGCCAAGGTATGGAGGGGAGTTAGCCTAGCGCCATTATCACCGTCATGCCAAGGTATGGAGGGGGGTTAGCCTAGTGCTATTATTACCGTCAGGCCAAGGTACGGAGGGGAGTTAGCCTAGCAGTATTATTACCCTCAGGCCAAGTTATGGAGGGGAGTTAGCCTAGCGCAATTATCACCGTCAGGCCAAGGTATGGAGGGGAGTTAGCCTAGCAGGCATGGAGGGGTGTTAGCCTAGCGCAATTATCACCGTCAGGTCAAGGTATGGAGGGGGGTGCGCCATTATTAGGCCAAGGCATGGAGGGGGTTTAGCCTAGCAGTATTATCACCGTCAGGTCAAGGTATGGAGGGGAGTTTGCCTAGCGCCATTATCACCGTCAGGCCAAGGCATGGAGGGGTTTAGCCTAGCAGTATTATCACAGTCAGGCCAAGGCATGGAGGGGAGTTAGCCTAGCAGCCACCGTCTGACCAAGGTATGGAGGGGGGCCTAGCGCTATTTCACCGTCAGGCCAAGGCATGGAGGGGGTTAGCCTAGCTCTATTATCACCGTCAGGCCAAGGCATGGAGGGGAGTTAGCCTAGCAGTATTATCACAGTCAGGCCAAGGCATGGAGGGGAGTTAGCCTAGCAGTATTATTACCGTCTGACCAAGGTATGGAGGGGAGTTAGCCTACCGTCAGGCCAAGGCATGGAGGGGGTTATCACCGTCAGGCCAAGGTATGGAGGGGAGTTAGCCTAGCAGTATTATCACCGTCAGGCCAAGGCATGGAGGGGAGTTAGCCTAGCAGTATTATTACCGTCTGACCAAGGTATGGAGGGGAGTTAGCCTAGCGCTATTATCACCGTCAGGCCAAGGCATGGAGGGGGGTTAGCCTAGCTCTATTATCACCGTCAGGCCAAGGCATGGAGGGGAGTTAGCTAGCTCACCAAGGTATAGTTACCTCAGGCCAAGGCATTACGGTCAGGCCAAGGTATGGAGGGGAGTTAGCCTAGCAGTATTATTACCGTCAGGCCAAGGCATGGAGGGGAGTTAGCCTAGCAGTATTATTACCGTCAGGCCAAGGTATGGAGGGGAGTTAGCCTAGCGCTATTATTACCGTCAGGCCAAGGTATGGAGGGGAGTTAGCCTAGCAGTATTATTACCGTCGGGCCAAAGTATGGAGGGGAGTTAGCCTAGTGCTATTATTACCGTCAGGCCAAGGTATGGAGGGGAGTTAGCCTAGTGCTATTATTACCGTCAGGCCAAGGTATGGAGGGGAGTTAGCCTACCAGTATTATTACGGTCAGGCCAAGGCATGGAGGGGAGTTAGCCTAGCAGTATTATTACGGTCAGGCCAAGGCAGCCTACCAGTATTATGGTCAGGCCAAGGCATGGAGGAGTTAGGAGTATTATCACCGTCAGGCCAAGGCCAGTATTATTACGGTCAGGCCAAGGTATGGGGGTAAGGGGTGGTATGGCATCAGACCATGGTGTGGAGTGGAGTTAGCCTAGCGCTATTATCACCGTCAGGCCAAGGCATGGAGGAGGGGGTAGAGGCATCAGGTGTGGAGGGAGTTAGCCTAGCGCTATTATCACCGAGGCCAAGGCATGGAGGTAAGGGGTGGTAGACGGCATCAGACCATGGTGTGGAGGGGAGTTAGCCTAGCGCTATTATCACCGTCAGGCCAAGGCATGGAGGTAAGGGGTGGTAGACGGCATCAGACCATGGTGTGGAGGGGAGTTAGCCTAGCGCTATTATCACCGTCAGGCCAAGGCATGGAGGTAAGGGGTGGTAGACGGCATCAGACCATGGTGTGGAGGGGAGTTAGCCTAGCGCTATTATCACCGTCAGGCCAAGGCATGGAGGTAAGGGGTGGTAGACGGCATCAGACCATGGTGTGGAGAGGAATTTTGGATCCCACCATATATTTCCTTCTTTTCCCTCTTTTCCCTCTCCTCCTTCTCCTCCCTCTTCCACAGGCTCTGGTGTCAGAGAATCTATGACATATCTATATATCCCAGAAAAGTGAGCGGGCGAGCAGAGAGATCCGGCGGTGCTGTTGGGCTGATGTGATTGTCGTGGCACTATTTATAGAAATATGCCCCGCCCATTGCAGCCCAGCTGATGTATTTGGAGCTGACTGCAGCGATTTTGCCTTGCCATGAAGAGAGGGGAATTTTGGATCCCACCGTAAATAATTAATTGAGGAGCGAGCAAGACCGTTAGTACAATAACATAGTAGCTCAAGCAGAGGGGGGGGGGTCGTTTTAAATGATGGAAGATAAGGAGGTGCAGGCAGTTGACTGCCAAGCAGAGGGGGGGTCGTTTTAAATGATGGAAGATAGGGAGGTGCAGGCAGTTGACTGCCAAGCAGAGGGGGGGGGGTCGTTTTAAATGATGGAAGATAAGGAGGTGCAGGCAGTTGACTGCCAAGCAGAGGGGAAGGATGCTGAAGGGAGCATCTGAGGACTGCCACTGGAGAAAGGTCTGGAAAGAATCATGTGTTGGACATGGCAAGGCCCTGTAGATATGATACATTCTGACGGTGGCCTGAATTTACGAGAATTTCCAGTGGTATGAAGTACTTCAGTAAAAATACTTTAAAGTAGTACTTCAGTAGTTTTATGGGGATGATCTGTACTTCACTTTACTATTTATATTTCTGACAACTTTTACTTTTAAATCACTCCTCAATAAAATATACTTTTTACTCCATACGTTCTCCCCGACACCTAAATGTACTTGTTACATTTTGACAGGAAAATTATCCAATTCACACCCTTCTCAAGAGAACATCCCTGGTCATGCCTACGGCCTGCTTTTCTTGTAAATTATGTTTGAGTGTGCCCCTGGCTATCCATCAATAAAATATATCGTGCCGTCTGGTTTGCTTGATTTAAGGAATTTTAAATGGTTCATATATGGCGCTTGGTAGTGATGCCTCTGGTGTCATGGGGATCGGTAGTGATGCCTCTGGTGTCATGGGGCTCGGTAGTGATGCCTCTGGTCTCATGGGGCTTTGTAGTGATGCCTCTGGTCTCATGGGGCTCGGTAGTGATGCCTCTGGTCTCATGGAGCTCGGTAGTGATGCCTCTGGTCTCATGGGGCTCGGTAGTGATGCCTCTGGTGTCATGGGGCTCGTAGTGATGTGATGCCTCTGGTCTCATGGGGCTGGTCGGTAGTGATGCCTCTGGTCTCATGGGGCCTCTGGTCTCAAGTGATGCCTCTGGTCTCATGTGGGCTCGGTAGTGATGCCTCTGGTCTCATGGGGCTCGGTAGTGATGCCTCTGGTCTCACTGGGGGCTCGGTAGTGATGCCTCTGGTCTCAAGGGGCTCACGGGGCTCGGTAGTGATGCCTCTGGTCTCAAGTGGGCTCACGGGGCTCGGTAGTGATGCCTCTGGTCTCACGGGGCTCGGTAGTGATGCCTCTGATTGTGTGAGGCCTTTCGGGCCAAACACATGCTCAAGCTGCAGCTCTGCCATCAGTGGTCTGTCACACCTCGGTCACCATACCAGGTCCACAGGGACAGATCTCAAGGAGCTGAGAAGTGCTATTGCAAAGTTGTTCTCAATAACAGATAGAGCTATTATAGTGTTTTGCATTTTGGTCTCCAATGAAATGGTGTTCATATTTGTGCCTCTGGTTCTTTTAAAGCTAGTACTGCCTGGCCTTTCAGCCTACCATACCCTCTAGAGTCTTGCCGGGCATCGGTAGGATACACATCGGATCTCAACCCACAAGGTGCAGCAAACATGAGCACCTACACTTGATAAATAGTGCATCAACTATTGACATGATGGGCAAGTGCTGGTTAAGTGTATTGCTTCATTTAGGACATTTTCTTATTTACTTACAAAATCAAATGTCAGTGGGCCATTTGCCTCACGGCGGTGATATGGTGAAAGTAGCGTGGGGAAATAACTTACGGATGGTGGGTAAGAGGGAAATGAATGAGGCGGTGTGAGGGGCCTCACTCGGAGCCAAACACCATCCCTCAATGCGGTGGAAGAGTCTGGAGGTCAGTTCAGAAGAGTCTAGAAGACACACACACACACACATACCAGGTCCACAGGGACAGACACACACAGTGAGCTGACACAGCACACACACAAAGTTGTTCTACACAATAACAGATAGAGCTATAAATAGTGTTTTGCCCATTTTGAATGAAAGCTCCAATGAAATGGTGTTCACTAGATAGTAGAACACTATGTGTTTAATGGTTGTTTACAGAGGTTCTAGACTGTGTGGTTTATGGTGTTACATCACAGAGGTTCTAGACTGTGTGTTTTATGGTGTTACATCACAGAGGTTCTAGACTGTGTGTTTTATGGTGTTACATCACAGAGGTTCTAGACTGGGTGGTTTATGGTGTTACATCACAGAGGTTCTAGACTTGTTTTATGGTGCATTACTATTGACATGGATGGTTCCAGACTGTGTGGTTTATGGTAAAAAATCACAGTATTTCTTCATTTAGACATGGGTTTTATGGTGTTACAAAATCACAGAGGTTCCAGACTGGTGGTTTATGCCTACTGGCGGTTAAATCACAGAGGTTCCAGACTGGGTGGTTTATGGTGTTAAATAACAGAGGTTCCAGACTGGTGGTTTATGGTGTTAAATCACAGAGGTTCCAGGCGGTGGTTTATGGGAAATCCTCACAGAGGCTAGACTTCCCTGGTGTTAATGACGGTGGAAGAGTCCTGGAGGTCAGTTCAGAAGAGTCTAGTTATCCAGAGGTTGACACACACACACACACATCACACAGGTTCAGACATGGTGTTACATCACACAGGTTCTAGACACACAATCTAATCAAATCAACACACACACACACATACACACACACACACCTATAAATATTTTTGCCCATTTGATGAATGAAAGGCTGTCTCCCAGCCTTTCAGTTATTCATTAAGCCCTGAGGAACGTTCACTAGATAGTAGAACACTATGTGTTTAATGGTTGTTACATCACAGAGGTTCTAGACTGTGTGGTTTATGGTGTTACATCACAGAGGTTCTAGACTGTGTGTTTTATGGTGTTACATCACAGAGGTTCTAGACTGGTGTGTTTTATGGTGTTACATCACAGAGGTTCTAGACTGGGTGGTTTATGGTGTTACATCACAGAGGTTCTAGACTGTGTGTTTTATGGTGTTACATCACAGAGGTTCCAGACTGTGTGGTTTATGGTGTTAAATCACAGAGGTTCCAGACTGGGTGGTTTATGGTGTTAAATCACAGAGGTTCCAGACTGTGTGGTTTATGGTGTTAAATCACAGAGGTTCCAGACTGGGTGGTTTATGGTGTTACATCACAGAGGTTCCAGACTGGGTGGTTTATGGTGTTACATCACAGAGGTTCCAGACTGGGTGGTTTATGGTGTTACATCACAGAGGTTCTAGACTGGGTGGTTGTTACGGATACAGTTATCCTGTGTGTGTGTGTATCCTGTGTGTGTGTTTGTTTTTCTCTCCTTCATCACCTCACAGGTGAAAATCATCACTCCCCAATCAATCATCAATCAGAAGACACACCTCCTCCTATTTCCTGACCTATCACAGTTCCTTCCCATGGTTTAAAAACCCCATCAGTTGTTTGTTCTGGAATACAGCTCAGCTCAGCTCAATCTCTCTGTAAATGCCATGTCTGTAGGTTCTGTGTTTCACTCTAGCTTTGTGTTGTTAAAGAGTGTGGTTTTTGTTAGGTTCCAGCTATGGTGTCTCACAGCATTGTTGGTTTAGGGGTGTTTAAGCACCTGAAGTTTATTGTTTTTATTGTTTATGGTGTTTGAGGTTTGATTGCTGGTTTTGGAAAAGGGGGAAACCAAGACATTACCATGGGTTTATACACACCCGTAGGTGAACTTTGTTAAATACACTAGTTAGAACTGGGCGGACCACCCACTGTATTTTTGGTTAGTTAGTTAGCTGTTGTTAAAGTAGGCTAGTCTAGCTTAGACTGGGTGTTTTTTGAATACTTATTGTTTCTTTCCTTGGGTCCAGTTCTCAGTGGTTTTGGTGTTCCCCCCATTAGACCGTGTGTTTATAAATAAATCCAGAGTTCCAGACTGGTAGATTTCAGTTGTCGTGCTTATCACAGAGGTTCCAGACTTTGGTTTTTGTCACAATAATAGGTTCTAGATGAGGTCACAGAGGGTCAGACTGTTAGTGGTGTTACATCACAGAGGTTCCCCCTAGACTGTTTATGGTGTTACATCACAGAGGTTCGTAGACTGGGTGGTTTATGGTGTTACATCACAGAGGTTCTAGACTGGGTGGTTTATGGTGTTACATCACAGATGTTCCAGACTGTGTGGTTTATGGCGTTACATCACAGAGGTTCCAGACTGTGTGGTTTATGGTGTTACATCACAGAGGTTCTAGACTGGGTGGTTTATGGTGTTACATCACAGAGGTTCCAGACTGGGGGTTTATGGTGTTACATCACAGAGGTTCTAGACTGGGGGGTTTATGGTGTTACATCACAGAGGTTCTAGACTGTGTGGTTGTTGGTGTTACATCACAGAGGTTCTAGACTGTGTGTTTTATGGTGTTACATCACAGAGGTTCTAGACTGTGTGTTTTATGGTACATCACAGAGGTTCTAGACTGTGTGTTTTATGGTGTTACATCACAGAGGTTCTAGACTGTGTGTTTTATGGTGTTACATCACAGAGGTTCTAGACTGTGTGTTTTATGGTGTTACATCACAGAGGTTCTAGACTGTGTGGTTTATGGTGTTACATCACAGAGGTTCTAGACTGGGGGATTTATGGTGTTACATCACAGAGGTTCTAGACTGTGTGGTTTGTGGTGTTACATCACAGAGGTTCTAGACTGGGTGGTTTATGGTGTTACATCACAGAGGTTCTAGACTGTGTGTTTTATGGTGTTACATCACAGAGGTTCTAGACTGGGGGGTTTCTGGTGTTACATCACAGAGGTTCTAGACTTGGTGGTTTATGGTGTTACATCACAGAGGTTCTAGACTGGGGGTTTATGGTGTTACATCACAGAGGTTCTAGACTGGGGGGTTTATGGTGTTACATCACAGAGGTTCCAGACAGTTACTCACTTCCTCATTAATAATGATTGTTTGGGAAGAAAGCACACGTGTGCTGTCTCTCTCATTTTTGTCTTTTGAGAGAGACTTGTCACTAAATGTCAGTGATGAGTTGTGAACAGTATTCTGTATGAAAGCTGTCAGACTAAACAGATTCCAACTGAACAGGTTAACTTTAATAAACAGGTTAACTTTAATAAACAGGTTAACTTTAATAAACAGGTTAACTTTAATAAACAGGTTAACTTTAATAAACAGGTTAACTTTAATAAACAGGTTAACTTTAATAAACAGGTTAACTTTAATAAACAGGTTAACTTTAATAAACAGGTTAACTTTAATAAACAGGTTCTCTATGAACAGGTTCTCTATAGACAGGTTCACTATAGACAGGTTCACTATAGACAGGTTCACTATAGACAGGTTCACTATAGACAGGTTCACTATAGACAGGTTCACTATAGACAGGTTCACTATAGACAGGTTCACTTTAAACATTTTCACTATAAACAGATTTAGTAAAAACAGATTCACGAGAAACAGATTCAGGTGACCCAGCTATTTGCATGCCTCATCCCGAAGTTGAGAGCGGGGTTGGATGGGGAATCGTTGTTTGTGTGAGAAAGGGAGAGTGAGAGCGTGCTAAGTGGATGTAGCTTAGTGAGAATAGGCATGGGTGGAAGAAGTGGGCGAGCACAGAGTGGGCACATGTACAGCATCCACCCACCTGTATGACAATGTTTATAGATGAGAGTGACTACATTTCCGATTTAGTCATTTATCAGACAATCTTAACAAGAGTGACTTACAGTGCATTCATCTTAAGGTAACTAGGTGAGACAACCACAGTGCATTCATCTTAAGGTAACTAGGTGAGACAACCACAGTGCATTCATCTTAAGGTAACTAGGTGAGACAACCACATATCACAGTCATAATGATCAGCGCTGTCTGTCTCTGGGAGAGGAGACAGCTAGAGATCGGTCCTTCCCACTGACCTTTGACTCTGACTGACACAGAAGGAAAAGGGCTACTACTGTGGGAGTTATAGGAGGAAGCACCTCCCCTCTATAGGAGGAAGCACCTCCCCTCTATAGGAGGAAGCACCTCCCCCTCTATAGGAGGAAGCACCTCCCCTCTATAGGAGGAAGCACCTCACCTCTATAGGAGGAAGCACCTCCCCTCTATAGGAGGAAGCACCTCACCTCTATAGGAGGAAGCACCTCCCCTCTATAGGAGGAAGCACCTCACCTCTATAGGAGGAAGCACCTCCCCTCTATAGGAGGAAGCACCTCCTCCCCCTCTATAGGAGGAAGCACCTCCCCTCTATAGGAGGAAGCACCTCCCCTCCCTTCCTTCTATAGGATGAAACACCTCCCCTCTATAGGAGGAAGCACCTCCCCTCTATAGGAGGAAACACCTCCCCCTCTATAGGAGGAAGCACCTCCCCTCTATAGGAGGAAGCACCTCACCTCTATAGGAGGAAGCACCTCCCCTCTATAGGAGGAAGCACCTCCCCTCTATAGGAGGAAGCACCTCACCTCTATAGGAGGAAGCACCTCCCCTCTATAGGAGGAAGCACCTCCCCTCTATAGGAGGAAGCACCTCCCCTCTATAGGAGGAAGCACCTCCCCTCTATAGGAGGAAGCACCTCCCCTCCCTTCCTTCTATAGGATGAAACACCTCCCCTCCACTTCCTTCTATAGGATGAAACACCTCCCCTCCCTTCCTTCTATAGGAGGAAACACCTCCCCTCACTTCCTTCTATAGGAGGAAGCACCTCACCTCTATAGGAGGAAACACCTCCTCTCCCTTCCTTCTATAGGAGGAAACACCTCCCCTCCCTTCCTTCTATAGGAGGAAACACCTCCTCTCCCTTCCTTCTATAGGAGGAAACACCTCCCCTCCCTTCTATAGGAGGAAACACCTCCTCTCCCTTCCTTCTATAGGAGGAAACACCTCCTCTCCCCTCCCCTCTATAGGAGGAAACACCTCCCCTCCCTTCCTTCTATAGGAGGAAACACCTCCCCTCCCCTCTATAGGAGGAAACACCTCCCTCCCCTCTATAGGAGGAAACACCTCCCCTCCCTTCCTTCTATAAGAGGAAACACCTCCCCTCCCCTCTATAGGAGGAAACACCTCCCCCTCCCTTCCTTCTATAGGAGGAAACACCTCCCCCCCCCTTCTATAGGAGGAAACACCTCCCTCCCCCTCCCCCTCTATAGGAGGAAACACCTCCCCTCCCTTCCTTCTATAGGAGGAAACACCTCCCCTCCCCTTCTATAGGAGGAAACACCTCTCCCTTCCTTCTATAGGAGGAAACACCTCCCAGAGGACATTCAGACCAGAGGACATTTTTCCAAAAAGTACAATCTTTTCGTGGTGTTTATATTTGCATACTATTGTTTGTACAGATGAATGTGGTACCTTCAGGCGTTTGGAAATTGCTCAGGGATGAACCAGACTTGTGGAGGTCTACAGTTTTTTTTAGAGGTCTTGGCTGATTTCTTCTGTTCTTCTGGTTAACACAGTCAAAAAGTCTGAATTATTCCTAACCCATTTCCACTTCCTTCTTAATAAAATGTGATTTTAAACCGCTAACTAATAAAGGCCAAGGTTGAGACCAGAGGACATTTTTCCAGTGAAATCAGAAATGTGACTAACATGATCTTTAGATCGATATGTCACCCTTTATAAAGCACATGTTTATATTCATTTGCATACTATTGACAGAACTCTTTGACAGAACTATATCCACACACTGACAGAATCCACACACTGGAACTCTATCCACACACTGCAGAACTTATCCACACACTGACAGAACTCTATCCACACACTGACAGGATCCACACACTGACAGAACTCTATCCAGGTCTGACAGAACTCTATTTTTTGACAGAAGGTCTCCACACACTGACAGAACTCTATTTCTTCTGACAGTTCTTCTGACAGTTAACACAGTCTATCCAAACTGACAGAACTTATTCCTAACACTGACAGAATTTCCACACACTGACAGAATCTTCTTAATAAAATGTGAACTTTCCAAACTGACAAACTCTATCCACACTAACTAATAAAGACCAAGGTATCCACACATGAGAGAACTTGGTCCAGCAGAACTATCCACACATTTGACAGAAGTATCCACACACTGAGTGAAATCCACAGATGACAGAATGTGATCCACACACATGACAGAACTCTATCATTAGACAGAACTATGTCACCACTTTATAACACTGCACATGTTTATATGACAGAATATCCACACACAGACAGAACTCTATCCACACACTGACAGAACTCTATCCACACACTGACAGAACTCTATCCACACACTGACAGAACTCTATCCAGAACACACTGACAGAACTCTATCCACACACTGACAGAACTCTATCCACACACTGACAGAACTCTATCCACACACTGACAGAACTCTATCCACACACTGACAGAACTCACACTGACAGAACTCTATCCACACACTGACAGAACTCTATCCACACACTGACAGAACTCTATCCACACACTGACAGAACTCTATCCACACACTGACAGAACTCTATCCACACACTGACAGAACTCTATCCACACACTGACAGAACTCTATATCCATCCACACTGACAGAACTCTATCCACACACTGACAGAACTCTATCCACACACTGACAGAACTCTATCCACACACTGACAGAACTCTATCCACACACTGACAGAACTCTATCCACACACTGACAGAACTCTATCCACACACTGACAAAACTCTAGGCTGAAGATGAGACAGGGACAGGGCTGAAGATGAGACAGGGACAGGGGCTGAAGATGAGACAGGGACAGAGGCTGAAGATGAGACAGGGACAGGGGCTGAAGATGAGACAGGGACAGAGGCTGAAGATGAGACAGGGACAGAGGCTGAAGATGAGACAGGGACAGAGGCTGAAGATGAGACAGGGACAGAGGCTGAAGATGAGACAGGGACAGGGCTGAAGATGAGACAGGGACAGGGGCTGAAGATGAGACAGGGACAGAGGCTGAAGATGAGACAGGGACAGAGGCTGAAGATGAGACAGGGACAGGGGCTGAAGATGAGACAGGGACAGGGGCTGAAGATGAGACAGGGACAGGGGCTGAAGATGAGACAGGGACAGAGGCTGAAGATGAGACAGGGACAGAGGCTGAAGATGAGACAGGGACAGAGGCTGAAGATGAGACAGGGAGGCAGGGACAGGGGCTGAAGATGAGACAGGGACAGAGGCTGAAGATGAGACAGAGGCTGAAGATGAGACAGGGACAGAGGCTGAAGATGAGACAGGGGCTGAAGATGAGACAGGGACAGGGGCTGAAGATGAGACAGGGACAGAGGCTGAAGATGAGACAGGGACAGGGGCTGAAGATGAGACAGGGACAGAGGCTGAAGATGAGACAGGGACAGAGGCTAAAGATGGGACAGGGACAGAGGCTGAAGATGAGACAGGGACAGATGCTGAAGATGAGACAGGGACAGAGGCTGAAGATGAGACAGGGACAGAGGCTGAAGATGAGACAGGGACAGGGGCTGAAGATGAGACAGGGACAGAGGTTAAAGTCACATTTGACATTGGTGATTACGTCACACAGTTATGCCACATTCATCAACCCTTTATAAAGCGTGACATACGGTTTATGATACTTTGTAACACATGTATGTAGTGCTTGTGAAGGCTTTATGAAGGCTTTATAAGCAGATCGTCATTTAAAGTGGGACACAATTATCAGTAAGGTCCCACAGTGGAGCTGTGCATTTTAAACATAGATTCCAACACCTTGCAAAGACAGGCTCTTTGAGTGTGAAGTTATAAATTACACATCGGGTGGTGCATCAATACATCCAGTCACTACAATGATACAGGTGCCCTTCCTGACTCAGGTTACCAGAGAGGAAGGAAACCGCTCAGAGATTTCACCATGACACTACTGCAGACTTTAAAACAGTTTATTGGCCGTGATGGGAGAAAACTGAGGATGGAGCAACAACATTGTAGTTACTCCACAATACTAATCTAAATGACAGAGTGAAAAGAAGGAAGCTTGCATCCTGTTTGCTGTAAGGATCTAAAGTATAACTGCAAAAATGTTGCAAAGAAATCAACTTTAAATCCTGAATACAAAGCATTGTGTTTGGGTCAAATCCAAAACCCATCACTGAGTACCACTCTTCATATTTTCCAGCATGGTGGTGGCTGCCGCATGTTATGGGTATGCTTGTTATCGACAAGGATGTATTTATCTTTTTAAATTGTGGAGGCATTTTGAAACATTCATCCTGTTTGCAACAAGACATAAGACTGAAAAAATAATGTGTCGTCCTGAATACAAAGTGTTGTTTGGGGAGAATCCAATACAACACATTACTGAGCACCACTCTCCATATTTTCAAGCATAGTGGTGGCTGCATCATGTTATGGGTATGCTTGTAATCAGTACTTGGGGTGTTTTTCAAGATTAAAAAAAATGGAATGGAGTCAAGCACCAAGAGGAAAATCTGGTTCAGTCTCGTTGCCAGCAGAAACTGAGAGAATTTATTCATCTTTCTGGAGGACAATAAGCTAAAACATAAGGCCATATCTACACTGGAGTTGTTTACCAAGAAGACAGTGAATGTCCCTGAGTGGACGAGTTACAGTTTTGACTTAAATCTACTTGAAAATCTATGGCAAGACCATCAATAGTCCATGGGAAAGGAGAGAGAGAGAGAGAGAGAGAGAGAGAGAGAGAGAGTATCTCTCACATCAATAGTCCATGGGAATGGAGAGAGAGAGAGAGAGAGAGAGAGAGAGAGAGAGAGTGTATCTCTCCACATCAATAGTCCATGGGAAAGGAGAGAGAGAGAGAGAGTATCTCTCACATCAATAGTCCATGGGTAAGGAGAGAGACCTTGAGTGTGGGATGTGGGGGAGCATATATATGTGTGTGTGTGTGTGAGAGACGGGCCAACCCCTGACTCCACTTTTATCAACACTGTGCAAAAATGCTATGCATTGGCCTCATTGTGATATCCCTGAGCATTTTTGTTGTTTGTTTTTTAGCTCGCCGGCAACTGAGAGGCGCCTGTATCTTCGTAGTGACTGGGTGTATTGATACACCATCCAAAGTGTAATTAATAACTTCACCAGGCTCAAAGGGATATTCAATGTCTGCTTTTTTATTTTTTATTTTTTACCCATCTACCAATAGGAACTCTTCTTTGCGAATCACAGAAAGAACTCAGTCACTGCTTGACTGAGGGACCTTCGAGATCATTTATATGTGTACAGAGATGAGGTAGTCATTCAAACATCATGCTATAAACTATTATTGCACACAGAGTGAATCCATGCAACTTATTACGTGACTTGTTTTAAGCACATTTTTAATCCTGAACTTATTTAGGTTCCTTGCCATAACAAAAGGGGTTGAATACTTATTGACTCAATGGGGCGGCAGTGGTAGCCTAGTGGTTAGAGCGTTGGACTAGTAACCGAAAGGTTGCAGAGTTCTGTCAGTGTGTGGATAGAGTTCTGTCAGTGTGTAGATAGAGTTCTCTCAGTGTGTGGATAGAGTTCTGTCAGTGTGTGGATAGAGTTCTGTCAGTGTGTAGATAGAGTTCTCTCTCAGTGTGTGGATAGAGTTCTGTCAGTGTGTAGATAGAGATCTGTCAGTGAGTGGATAGAGTTCTGTCAGTGTGTGGATAGAGTTCTGTCAGTGTGTGGATAGAGTTCTGTCAGTGTGTGGATAGAGTTCTGTCAGTGTGTGGATAGAGTTCTGTCAGTGTGTGGATAGAGTTCTGTCAGTGTGTGGATAGAGTTCTGTCAGTGTGTGGATAGAGTTCTCTCAGTGTGTGGATAGAGTTCTGTCAGTGTGTGGATAGAGTTCTGTCAGTGTGTGTGGATAGAGTTTTGTCAGTGTGTGGATAGAGTTCTGTCAGTGTGTGGATAGAGTTCTGTCAGTGTGTGGATAGAGTTCTGTCAGTGTGTGGATAGAGTTCTGTCAGTGTGTGGATAGAGTTCGAGGGGCGAGAAGACATTGGTGTAGCTTGATACTTGACACCTGAAGATCTCTCAGTGTGTGGATAGAGTTCTGTCAGGAGAGTTAAAATGGATAGAGTTCTGTCAGTGTGTGGATAGAGTTCTCCTCAGTGTGTGGATAGAGTTCTGTCAGTGTGTGGATAGAGATTTTCTGTCAGTGTGTGTGATAGAGTTCTGTCAGTGTGTGGATAGAGTTCTGTCAGTGTGTGGATAGAGTTTTGTCAGTGTGTGGATAGAGTTCTGTCAGTGTGTGGATGGAAGTTCTGTCAGTGTGTGGATAGAGTTCTGTCAGTGTGTGGATAGAGTTCTGTCAGTGTGTGTGGATAGAGTTCTGTCAGTGTGTGGATAGCTAGTTCTGTCAGTGTGTGGATAGTTCTGTCAGCTTGTGTGGATAGAGTTCTGTCAGTGTGTGGATAGACATTTTCACTCCACAATAACAGTGGATAGAGTTCTGTCAGTGTGTGGATAGAGTTCTGTCAGTGTGTGTGGATAGAGTTCTGTCAGTGTGTGGATAGAGTTCTGTCAGTCTTGTGGATAGAGTTCTGTCATGTTTGTGGATAGAGTTCTGTCAGTGTGTGTGGATAGAGTTCTGTCAGTGTGTGGATAGAGTTCTGTCAGTGTGTGTGGATAGAGTTCTGTCAGTGTGTGGATAGAGTTCTGTCAGTGTGTGGATAGAGTTCTGTCAGTGTGTGTGATAGAGTTCTGTCAGTGTGTGGATAGAGTTCTGTCAGTGTGTGGATAGAGTTCTGTCAGTGTGTGGATAGAGTTCTGCTCAGTGTTGGATAGAGTTCTGTCAGTGTGTGGATAGAGTTCTGTCAGTGTGTGGATAGAGTTCTGTCAGTGTGTGGATAGAGTTCTGTCAGTGTGTGGATAGAGTTCTGTCAGTGTGTGGATAGAGTTCTGTCAGTGTGTGGATAGAGTTCTGTCAGTGTGTGGATAGAGTTCTGTCAGTGTGTGGATAGAGTTCTGTCAGTGTGTGGATAGAGTTCTGTCAGTGTGGATAGAGTTCTGTCAGTGTGTGGATAGAGTTCTGTCATGGTGTGTGGATAGAGTTCTCTCAGTGTGTGGATAGAGTTCTGTCAGTGTGTGGATAGAGTTCTCTCAGTGTGTGGATAGAGTTCTGTCAGTGTGTGGATAGAGTTCTGTCAGTGTGTGTGGATAGAGTTCTGTCAGTGTGTGGATAGAGTTCTGTCAGTGTGTGGATAGAGTTCTGTCAGTGTGTGGATAGAGTTCTGTCAGTGTGTGTGGATAGAGTTCTGTCAGTGTGTGTGGTGGATATAGTTCTGTCAGTGTGTGGATAGAGTTAGAAGAATGGAAGCAGTGTAGGTAGTCGGTAGGTAGCCATCTGTTAGCTGTTCAACGGTCTTATGGCGTGGGGTAGAAGCTGTCTTGGAGCCTGTTGATCCAAGACCCGATGCTTCATTACTACTTGCCGAACAGTAGCAGAGAATGGCTTGGGAATTATTGGGAAATACCAGACCTTGGTCTGACACCGCCTGGTATTGAAAACGAGGGGCGAGAGAGACATTGGTGTAGCTTGATACTTGACACCTGAAGATCCCTCTGAGGAGAATAAAATAAAAAGAGAATAGAGTGTTGTAACAGGATGACGATTATTCCTCCTCCACCAAACTTTACAGTTGGTTGGCACTAACTGCATTCGGGCACTATGCTTCGGGCAGGAGCGTTCTACTGGCATCTGCCAAACTCAGATTCGTCCGTCGGACTGCCAGATGGTGAAGTGTGATTAATCACTCCAGAGCAAGAGTTTTCACTGCTCCAGGGTTGAATAGCGGCCAGCTTTACACCCCTCCAGACGACTTTTGATCTTCCGCATGGTGATCTTAGGATTTTGTGAGGCTGCTCGGCCATGGAAACCCATTTCACGAGGCTCCCGACAAAAACAGTCCTTGTGCTGACGTTGCTTCCAGAAGCAGTTCGGAACTCGGTATCGAGTGTTGTAAACCAAGGACATTTTATATGCTACGTGCTTCAGTTGTTGGTCCTGTTCTGTGAGCTTGTGTGGCCTATCACTTCGCGGCTGAGCCTTTGTTGCTCCTAGACATTTTCACTCCACAATAACAGTACAGTTGACCGGGGGGCAGCTCTAGCAGGACAGAAATTTGACAAACTGACTTGCTGGAGAGGTGGCATCCAATGACGGTGCCACGTTGAAAGTCACTGAGCTCTTCAATAAGGCCATTCTACTGTCAATGTTTGTCTATGGAGATTGCATGGCTGTGTACTCAATTGTATATCCCTGTCAGGAAAAGGGTGTGACTGAAATAGCTGAATTCACTCATTTGAAGGGGTACAATATCACCTCTGCTGCTTCCTCCAACACTGAGGCGTGTGATGTTGCTCTTCTTTTGCTAGCTGCATGCTGTGAATTGACGATTGTGCGATCCAAGTCCTTGCAAAGGTTTTCTTCTCTTCCCTTTCAGACTGTGGTATCAGCCTCCACATGACTCAGAATCAGAGACAGAATGGACACTTTTATGCTCGTTTATCGTTAGATGTTTTCAGCTGTTCCACTGAATAAGCCAAGGACTGCTTTCGGCTGTTGAGGTTGTTCTATCATTCGTAAACTCCTGATCCTATTGTTTTATATTCTACAGCGTATCCACTTAGTGATGCCTCCATTTCAGCGAATTGAGATGTCGTTGATAAGTAAGTTGAGAGGGCGAGTCCACTTGGCTTGGGCTGGATAGTCTGTGTGTTGCCGGGGTTTTTAATAATGGCCAATAAAACCAAGCGCTAAATGAAAGTCTATTGGTTGGGTCATTCATCAGCACGTATGTGATTAATGGAGCATGGGCCGCACATGAAACACACACACACACACACACACACACACACACACACACACACACACACACACTCTGCACCGGTACCCCCTGTATATAGCCTCCACATTGACTCTGTACCGGTACCCCCTGTATATAGCCTCCACATTGACTCTGTACCGGTACCCCCTGTATATAGCCTCCACATTGACTCTGTACCGGTACCCCCTGTATATAGTCTCCACATTGACTCTGTACCGTAATACCCTGTATATAGTCTCCACATTGAGTCTGTACCGTAATACCCTGTATATAGCCTCCACATTGACTCTGTACCGTAATACCCTGTATATAGCCTCCACATTGACTCTGTACCGTAATTCCCTGTATATAGCCTCCACATTGACTCTGTACCGTAATACCCTGTATATAGCCTCCACATTGACTCTGTACCGTAATACCCTGTATATAGCCTCCACATTGACTCTGTACAGTAATTCCCTGTATATAGCCTCGCTACTGTTATTTTACTGCTGCTCTTTAACTATTTTTTATTTTTTACTTATTTATATTTTACCCAACATTTATTTTTCTTATAACTGCATTGTTGGTTAAGGGGCTTGTAAGTAACCATTTCACTGTAAGGTCTACCTACACCTGTTGAATTCGACACATGTGACAATTAAACACGTGATTTGATTTGACACAGTGTATTTCTTTGCTGCTCCTTGTGTTCATGTCCTCAGGCCAAAGTCATCACTGGTGATCTCTCTCTCTCTGAATTTCATTTCAATTTCTATTGAAGTCTCACTGGTACAAACAGAATATTATCTCTGGTTGCTTGTATGTTGTTCCCCTTTATTCAATTCAATTCAATTGAAGGGGCTTAATTGGGAAACATATGTTAACTTTGGCCCCAAAAAAATTGCAAGTAGATAATGAACAAAAGTGAAATAAACAATAAATAATTACAATTTTTTTTTCAATCGCTAACACACTAAAACGACATGCACAGCACAATTATTTAAACTGACACACAGAGAGCAAAACCTCTTCTCAAGTCTCCAAAAGTCTAAACACATTTTCTGCTTTACACACATTTTGCAATTCGAAATGGCATGTTTTAAATGCACTGCACACGGTTCTCTGCATAACACACAACAATCTGACATGAAGTCACATGTTGGCCATTTCAAAACACTGCCATTCAAAATGACACTACATGAGCTAATCGGCAAATACATGTGCCACCTGGCCAAACACCTCAATGGTTAATTCTTACCACTTCAATCAGGAAGTAAGCACTATGAAAAGACCACAGGTGAGCACCTTTTGTTTTACAACAACAATGGAAGCCGTTGCAGAGAGAGGAAGAGGAAGGGTGAGAATGAGAGGTGGAGGAAGAGTGAGATGTATGGGTAGAGCTGGTAGAGGAGTGCATGGCCAAAGAAGACAACAACTTTCAAATCAGAGTTGATCATGTCATCAACCATGGGTGGACAATGCGAGAGACTGGACAGAGAGTGAAATCAGAGCAACCTTAGTCGATCACGTCATCAACTATGGGCTGACAATGTGAGAGGCTGGACAGAGAGCGCAGCCCAACTTGAGCCGTTTTACTGTCGCCTGTGTCCTCTGGACATTGAGACTGGAGTACAGGTATGTCACCAACATTTCTTTCACACTATGTAGTACACCCCATGTCATAGTGTATCAGTTGGGTGACACCTGTTTACTTCATGAATGGTTGATGTCATACACTAACTGCACACATTTCCTGTAGAATTGACTCTACTGTGGTGGAAATATCTTTAGGCTGCATTGTCCAAGCCCTATTTTTATTTTTTTTCTGAAGGACTGAGATCGCGACCATGGTGGATGAAGGGGCCACAACCACGGTGGAGGAAGGGGCCACAACCACGGTGGAGGAAGGGGCCACGACCACGGTGGAGGAAGAGGCCACAACCATGGTGGAGGAAGGGGCCACAACCATGGTGGAGGAAGGGGCCACAACCATGGTGGAGGAAGGGGCCACAACTACGGTGGAGGAAGGGGCCACAACTACGGTGGAGGAAGGGGCCACAACTACGGTGGAGGAAGGGGCCACAACCATGGTGGAGGAAGGGGCCACAACCATGGTGGAGGAAGGGGCCACAACCATGGTGGAGGAAGGGGCCACAACCATGGTGGACGAAGGGGCCACAACCATGGTGGAGGAAGGGGCCACAACCATGGTGGAGGAAGGGGCCACAACCATGGTGGAGGAAGGGGCCACAACCATGGTGGAGGAAGGGGCCACGACCACGGTGGAGGAAGGGTTCACAACCATGGTGGAGGAAGGGGCCACGACCACAGTGGAGGAAGGGGCCACAACCACGGTGGAGGAAGAGGCCACAACCACGGTGGAGGAAGGGGCCACAACCACGGTGGAGGAAGGGGCCAAAACCATGGTGGAGGAAGCGGCCACGACCACGGTGGAGGAAGGGGCCACAACCACGGTGGAGGAAGGGGCCACAACCACAGTGGAGGAAGGGGCCACAACCACAGTGGAGGAAGGGGCCACAACCATGGTGGAGGAAGGGGCCACAGCCATGGTGGAGGAAGGGGCCACAACCATGGTGGAGGAAGGGGCCACAACCATGGTGGAGGAAGGGGCCACAACCATGGTGGAGGAAGGGGCCACAACCATGGTGGAGGAAGGGGCCACAACCACGGTGGAGGAAGGGGCCATGACCACGGTGGAGGAAGGGGCCACAACCATGGTGGAGGAAGGGGCCACATGTTCACCGGGATACAGGAAGCTAACATTGTAAACTTGGTTCTGGAAAATAATGAAATCAGATTACGAGAAATCATCCAAGACAACACCATATTCAACAACATTCAATGAGTCAGTCTGTCCACATTGGCTCGCATTCTCACGCGAAACCAAATTAGAATGAAACTACTTTATAATGTGCCGTTTGAGAGAAACTCTCAAAGAAACCAAGATGTCAGATGTCAGCTGCCATCTCCAATACGCATGGTGTCCTCCACCCCATTATAGATGTTCCTGGCCAACGTGGTGGGAACATCACAATGTGCGCTGCCATCTCCAATACGCATGGTGTCCTCCACCCCATTATAGATGTTCCTGGCCAACGTGGTGGGAACATCACAATGTGCGCTGCCATCTCCAATACGCATGGTGTTCTCCACCCCATTATAGATGTTCCTGGCCAACGTGGTGGGAACATCACAATGTCCGCTGCCATCTCCAATACGCATGGTGTTCTCCACCCCATTATAGATGTTCCTGGCCAACGTGGTGGGAACATCACAATGTGCGCTGCCATCTCCAATACGCATGGTGTTCTCCACCCCATTATAGATGTTCCTGGCCAACGTGGTGGGAACATCACAATGTGCGCTGCCATCTCCAGTACGCATGGTGTCCTCCACCGTCACGCCAACCTTGGACCATACAACACAGCCCATATTCTCACATTTCTGGCCAGACTCCAGAACATTCTCATACCACCAGAGCGTATGAATGATGCAGATCATCAAAGAACCCGGGTACGTTGTAGTATGGGACAACGTTGTAGTATGGGACAACGTGAGCTCTCATCGTGCAAGGGAAGATATAGCCTGTGATGTGGATGAGGCGTTGTGGCCAGACCCAGCTGTGCGGCAAGATGCTGCCTAATTATTTTTCTTGCCTTTTTTTATGCTATTTTCTCTTTCAGTTGACTGTTATTTTGTGAGCATATTTTTGTTAAGTCCAATGTAAATATATCTGCTGTGCATATGTTGCACTGACTTGTTTGGTGAAAAATAAAATGTTTCAACGGCATGTGCGTGCATTTGCAAATATTTCTGTGCATCTGAAGAATTTTCTAGAATTTGAATTATTTTAGTATTATGGCAAAGCATACTAAAGATGAGAGTGCTTTTCATTATGCCCAGTGTGTAGTTGGTTAGACAACAATCTGGTAATATGTATGAATTGTGTGCCATTTCGTGCTCACGTTTGATTTTGATAATGCTATATGTAGTTTTGGTTGCAGTGCTTTATTTTGCAGTTTGGGTGTGTGGTTTTGTGAATTGTGTTAAGTATTTCGATAAAACCAGCCCAGTTTGCAAAAGTGTGTTTTAGCAATTGGGAAAAACTGTAACAAGTAAACATTACATTCACAAAAGTACAAAAGAATAAAGACATTTCAAATCTCATTATGTCTATTTACGATGTTGTAATGACGTGCAAATTGTTCCAGTCAAAAGGGGAAATAAATAAACATAATTATGGGTTGTAATTACAATGGTGTTTGTTCTTCACTGGTTGCCCTTTTCTTGTGGCAATAGGTCACATTTTGCTGCTGTTATTGTACAATGTGGTGTTTCACCCAATAGATTTGGGAGTTTATCAAAATTTGATTTGTTTTTTGAATTCTTTGTGTGTTTGTGTAATCTGAGGGAAATATGTTTCTCTAATATGGTCATACATTGGGCATGAGGTTAGGAAGTACAGCTCAGTTTCCACCTCATTTTGTGGGCAGTGAGCACATAGCCTGTCTTCTCTTGAGAGCCATGTCTGCCTACGGCGGCCTTTCTCAATAGCAAGGCTATGCTCACCGAGTCTGTACATAGTCAGAGCTTTCCTTAAGTTTAGGTCAGTCACAGTGGTCAGGTATTCTGACACTGTGTACTCTCTGTTTAGTGTCAAAGAGCATTCAAGTTTGCTTTGTTTCTTTGTTAATTCTTTCCAATGTGTCAAGTAATTATGTTTTTGTTTTCTCATGATTTGCTTGGGTCTTATTGTGCTGCTGTCCTGTTTGTGTTTGTGAACAGGACCAGCTTGATTAGGGGACTCTTCTCCAGGTTCATCTCTCTGTAGGTGATGGCTTTGTTATGGAATGTTTGGGAATCGCTTCCTTTTATGTGGTTGTAGAATTTAACGTCTCTTTTCTGGATTTTGATAATTAGTGGGTATCAGCCTAATTCTGCTCTGCATGCATTATTTGGTGTTCTACGTTGTACATGGAGGATATTTTTGCAGAATTCAAAGTCTCAATTTGGTGTTTGTCCCATTTTGTGAAGTCTTGGTTGGTGAGCGGACCCCAGACCTCACAACCATAAAGGGCAATGGGCTCTATGACTGATTCAAGTATTTTTAGCCAAATCCTAATTGGTATGTTGAAATGTATGTTCCTTTTGATGGCAAAGAATGCCTTTCTTGCCTTGTCTCTCAGATCGTTCACAGCTTTGTGGAAGTTACCTGTGGCGCTGATGTTTAGGCCAAGGTATGTATAGTTTTTTGTGTGCTCTAGGGCAACAGTGTCTAGATGGAATTTGTATTTGTGGTCCTGGTGACTGGAACTTTTTTGGAACACCATTATTTTGGTCTTACTGAGATTTACTGTCAGGGCCCAGGTCTGACAGAATCTGTGCATAAGATCTAGGTGCTGCTGTAGGCCCTCCTTGGTTAGTGACAGAAGCACCAGATCATCAGCAAACAGCAGACATTTGACTTTGGATTCTAGCAGGGGGAGGCCGGGTGCTGCAGACTTTTCTAGTGCCCGCGCCAATTCGTTGATATATATGTTGAAGAGGGTGGGGCTTAAGCTGCATCCCTGTCTAACCCCACGACCCTGTGTGAAGAAATGTGTGTGTTTTTTTGCCAATTATACCCAACACTTGTTGTTTGTGTACATGGATTTTATAATGTCGTATGTTTTACCCCCAACACCACTTTCCATCAGTTTGTATAGCAGACCCTCATGCCAAATTGAGTCGAAGGCTTTTTTGAAATCAACAAAGCATGAGAAGACTTTGCCTTTGTTTTGTTTGGTTGTCAATTAGGGTGTGCAGGGTGAATACATGGTCTGTTGTACGGTAATTTGGTAAAAAGCCAATTTGACATTTGCTCAGTACATTGTTTTCATTGAGGAAGTGTACGAGTCTGCTGTTAATGATAATGCAGTTGATTGTCCTAAGGTTACTGTTGACACATATTCCACGGTAGTTATTGGGGTCAAATTTGTCTCCACTTTTGTGGATTGGGGTGATCAGTCCTTAAATCCAAATATTGGGGAAGATGCCAGAGCTAAGGATGATGTTAAAGAGTTTTAGTATAGCCAATTGGAATTTGTTGTCTGTATATTTGATCATTTCATTGAGGATACCATCAACACCACAGGCCTTTTTGGGTTGGAGGGTTTTTATTTTGTCCTGTAACTCATTCAATGTAATTGGAGAATCCAGTGGGTTCTGGTAGTCTTTAATAGTTGATTCTAAGATCTGTATTTGCTCTTTATTCTTTGTTATAGAGCCAAAAAGATTGGAGAAGTGGTTTACCCATACATCTCCATTTTGGATAGATAATTCTTTGTGTTGTTGTTTGTTTAGTGTTTTCCAATTTTCCCAGAAGTGGTTAGAGTCTATGGATTCTTCAATTACATTGAGCTGATTTCTGACATGCTGTTCCTTCTTTTTCCGTAGTGTATTTCTGTATTGTTTTAGTGATTCACCATAGTGAAGGCGTAGACTCAGGTTTTCCGGGTCTCTATGTTTTTGGTTGGACAGGTTTCTCAATTTCTTTCTTAGATTTTTGCATTCTTCATCAAACCATTTGTCATTATTGTTAATTTTCTTCGGTTTTCTATTTGAGTTTTTTAGATTTGATAGGGAAGCTGAGAGGTTAAATACACTGATTTTCTACTGCCAAGTTTACACCTTCACTATTACAGTGGAGCGTTTTACCCAGGAAATTGTCTAAAGGGGATTGAATTTGTTGTTGCCGAAGTGTTTTTTGGTAGGTTTCCAAACTGCATTCCTTCCATCTGTTGCATGTCTTAATGTTACTCAGTTCCTTTGGCTTTGATGCTTCATGATTGAGTATTGCTCTGTTCAAGTAGACTGTGATTTTGCTGTGGTCTGATAGGGGTGTCAGTGGGCTGACTGTGAACGCTCTGAGAGACTCTGGGTTGAGGTCAGTGATAAAGTAGTCTACAGTACTACTGCCAAGAGATGAGCTGTCTCTATCTCTGTCTCTGTCTCTGTGTCTGTCTCTCTCTCTCTCTCTCTCTCTCTCTCTCTCTCTCTGTCTCTGTCTCTCTCTCTGTCTCTGTCTCTGTGTCTGCGTCTCTCTGTCTCCATCTCTGTCTCTGTCTCTCTCTCTCTCTGTCTCTATCTCTGTGTCTGCGTCTCTCTCTCTCTCTCTGTCTCTATCTCTGTTTCTCTCTGTCTCTCTCTCTCTGTCTCTATCTCTGTCTCTGTCTATCTTTCTGTCTCTCTCTCTGTCTCTATCTCTGTCTCTGTCTCTGTCTCTGTCTCTGTCTCTCTCTCTGTCTCTATCTCTGTGTCTGCATCTCTCTCTCTCTCTCTCTCTCTCTGTCTCTCTCTCTGTCTCTATCTCTGTTTCTCTCTCTCTGTTTCTCTCTGTCTCTATCTCTGTCTCTCTCTCTGTCTCAATCTCTGTCTCTATCTCTGTCTCTCTCTCTCTGTCTCTATCTCTGTGTCTGTCGTCTGTCTCTCTGTGTCTCTCTGTCTCTATCTCTGTGTCTCTCTCGGTCTATCTCTCTCTCTCTCTGTCTCTATCTCTGTGTCTGCTTCTCTCTGTCTCTGTGTTTCTGTCTCTGTATCTCTCAATTCTGTATCTCTCAATTCAATTGCATTTAAATTCAAGGTATGGTGATTATTGACATGGGGAACATATGTTTACATTGCCATTGTAAGTGAAATAGATAATACACAAAAGTGAAATAAACAATACATGTTTTTACAATAAACACAAACGTTCCAAAAACATAAAGACATTTCAAATAGTTATACTAACGTATACTGTAGCAAGCTGTCTGGGTCTCCTGGGAGGTCAGTAAGTAACATGTAGATTATATATAGATTATATAATTTATATAGATTATGGCCAGTGCTGGTATGATTATTAGTATAGATTCTGTGCAGTGACTATATTATCAGTATAGAATCTGGGCAGGGACTGTAGACCCCTGGGCAGTGGATTTCAGCACCACTTCTAGTGGACAGCGCCCGCGCAGATTTTAACTTCTGTCTAAATTTCCTGTGGAAAGAGCCACTGAATATTTCAGCACCATGGAGAGAACCTTAGTGTGGATTCTCTTGCTGTTAATCCATTCTAGAAGCCCCTTCTTTCTTTATATTTTCTGATCTGTCATGGATCTTCATATTTTATTTGATCTTTATTTGACCTGTCATGTCAATAAAGAACAACGTCTCATTTACAATGACGCGGACCTTGTGCTCCTGGAATCATTGCTCCTATTTCAGACTATGTTTAGGTGTCTATTTGTCTGTGTGTGTGTCTGTGTCTATTTGTCTGTGTGTGTGTGCCTGTGTCTATTTGTCTGTGTGTGTGCCTGTGTTTATTTGTCCGTGTGTGTGCCTGTGTTTATTTGTCTGTGTGTGTGCCTGTGTTTATTTGTCCGTGTGTGTGCCTGTGTTTATTTGTCTGTGTGTGTGCCTGTGTTTATTTGTCTGTGTGTGTGCCTGTGTTTATTTGTCCGTGTGTGTGCCTGTGTCTATTTGTCTGTGTGTGTGCCTGTGTTTATTTGTCCGTGTGTGTGCCTGTGTCTATTTGTCTGTGTGTGTGCCTGTGTTTATTTGTCCGTGTGTGTGCCTGTGTCTATTTGTCTGTGTGTGTGCCTGTGTTTATTTGTCTGTGTGTGTGCCTGTGCATTTTTTGTCTCTGATGACTAGTCTACTATAATGAAGTACGTTGACTTGAAAAAGAAAGGTTTCCTGCATACAGATTCCTACTCAATAACACCTTTTATATACTTTGAAACTGTGTATTGAACGTGAATGTTAATGTTGTTGTTTGTTTTCCATTCCAGACGGTACGCCATGGCTTCCCCTACCAGCCCACCTGCCTGGCATTCGACCCCGTCCAGAAGATCCTGGCCATCGGCTCCAGAACAGGAGGCATACGGATGTATCCTTTGCTCTACTCTTTTTAGCCCTCTCTTCATCCCTCCTCTCCTCCGCTGTTGTCATGGCTGTCATATCGCGGAGTCAAACCTGTCTGTTTGCCAGATTGTGATCCCAGGAGGCAACTGATCCTTCCCAGGTAGGAGTTTATACTTTCATATAGCCAGCGTCATCAGAGCGAGACAGAGAGACAGAGAGAGTCTGTCTGTGTCTGTACTGAGAACACCTCTCTTCCTCTCTCTTTCTTGTCCCTGTCCCTAGCTGTCGGGCTCTTCCTCTGTCTCCCTTTTTCTCTCTGGACTTTCAGCAGATGCTTTGATAAAACGCTGACTGGCTCAGATTTCTGTTTGATGGAGAGGAGTCCCATGACTGAATGATCATTAGCATTGAGAGGCTAAGCACACGTATCACAGCTCTCATGTGACCCGTCACCCAGTCCATCCTTCTATTCCATTCTTTTCCCCCTCTTTCTTTGTTTCTCTCTCGTTATGTCTCTCATTCTCCCTCCCTCTTGTTCTCTATCTTCTCTTTATTCCATTTTTTCTATCCCCTCTCTCTCCTTCTCCCTCATCCTTCTTTTCTACTTGTCATTTGAAAGTGTCCAGGTATAGACTAGGGTATGTATTCCCAAACTGGGGTACGCACAATGCCGTCGGGGGTACGCCAAATATAAATGCTATTCACATATTTTTTTTTCTAAAATAAATTACTATACATTTGGGTAAGGCTTTCTTCTCACCTGAGTACCCCCGAGTACTCTCATGTCACTGCTTGCATCAGTTACCCGATATGGAATGGATTTCCTGTGTAGTACTCTGTGTTTCCCAAGGTCTGTTCTGAACTTGGGGACTGTGAAGAGACCCCTGGTGGTATGTCTTGTTGGGTATGTATGGGTGTCTTGGGTAGCTGTGTGCTAATCATTTGAATAAACATCCTGGTATTTTTCAAAATGTCAATGCTTCTCACAAAGACAAGTAGTGATGCAGTTAATCTTCTCCTCTACTTTGAACCAGTAGAGATTGACACGATCGTCTCTGTGTACATTTAAGGGCCAGCCGTGTTGCCCTGTTCTGGGTCAAATGTTTGTGGCACTCGAACATATGACTGGGCGGTAGTCCAAGTGCAACCAAACTAGGCCCTGTAGTTCTTGTTTTGTTGGTAACCTTGTAAAGGATGCAGAGCAGCGTTTTATTTTTTAAAATACGTCTCCTAATCTTAGCTACTGTTGCATGTGTTTCGACCATGACAGTTTACAATCCACCAAGCAGCTTTTAGTCATCTCACTTTGCTCATTTTCCACATTATTCGTTACAAGATTTAGTTGAGGTTTAGGGTTTAGTGAATGATTTGTTCCAGTACAATGCTTTTAGTTCTTGAAATATGTAGGACCAGCGTATTACTTGGCACCCGTTCTAAAACTGACTGCAGCTCTTTGTTAAGTGTTGCAGTGATTTATCTTGCTGTGGCCGCTGACGTGTATAATGTTGAGTCATCGTCATAGTTACAGTGCATTCCGAGCCCTTCCCCCTTTTTTTCCAGATCTTGTTACGTTACCGCCTTGTTCTAAAATGAATTACATGTATATTTTTCCTAATCAATCTACACACAATACCCCATAATGACAAAGTGAAAACTGTTTTTTTTAGTAATGTTTGCAAATGTATTTAAAAAAATAAAATAAAAAAGTCAAATACCTTATTTATGTAAGTATTCAGACCCTTTACTATGAGATTCAAAATTGAGTTCAGGTGCATCCTGTTTCCATTGATACTCCTTGAGATATTTCTACAACTTGATTGGATAAACCTGTTTATATAAGGTCCCACAGTGCATGTCAGAGCAAAAACCAAGCCACGAGGTTGAAGGAATTGTCCCTAGCGCTCCGAGACAGGATTGTGTCGAGGCACAGATCTGGGGAAGGGTACCAAAACATTTCTGCAGTTTTGAAGGTCCTGAAGAACACAGTGGCTTCCATCATTCTTAAATGGAAGAAGTTTAAAACCATCAAGACTCCTCCTAGAACTGGCCACCAGGCCAAACTGAGTAATTGAGGAAGAAGGGTCATGGTTAGGGAAGTGACCAAGAACCTGATGGTCACTCTGACAGAGCTCCGGAGTTCCTCTGTGGAGATGAGAGAACTGTCCAGAAGAACAACCATCTCTGCAGCACTCCACCAATCAGGTATTTATGGTAGAGTGGCCAGATGGAAGCAACTCCTCAGTTAAAGACACATGACAGCCAGCTTGGAGTTTGCCAAAAGGCACCTAAAGGTTTCTCAGAGCATGACTAACAAGATTCTCTGGTCTGAATGAACCAAGATTGAACTTTTCGGCATTACTGCCAAGTGTTACATCTGGAGGGAGGAAACCACTCACCATCTCTACGGTGAAGCATGGTGGAGTCAGCATCATGCTGTGGTGATGTGTTTCAGCGGCAGAGACTTGGAGATTAGTTAGGATCGAGGGAAAGAATAACAGAGCAAAGTACAGAGAGATCCTTGATAAAATCCCGCTCCAGAGCGGTGTTAACCTCAGACTACGTTTTTCCAGCTGCAGACTAAGATCTATAATGTCATAAGCTGAAGTCTAACAAAATAACTCCCACAAGCTTCTTCTTACCAGTTTTTAATTCAGCCAATCATCAGTCATTTGTGTAAGTGCTGTACATGTTGAGTGCCCCTCCTTATACACCAGTTGACGTTTTTTTTTTATTGTGAAATAGCATTTTATCTGGTCAGGGCATGGCTTTCAATCAGCCTTTCTGTATCTCTATTCATTCAATCTCTCTGATCCTGTGTTTTCTTCTGCCTGCTAACTTGACAGTCTGTCTCTGTTTCTCTGTGTGTATCAGTCTCTGGTGTGCGCGCTCATTTGTATCAGTTTGTCTCTTTAACATTGCTGTTAACGCCATACTGGATGTGAAACAGAATGGCTTTTCAATAAAGGTCAGGTAATGAATCCTCCCTCATCCAAAAAACACACCAACCTGCCCACAACGACCGCTCTCATGACAGAAGGCCCTGGCATGAGAGCTGGTCAATGCTGGGCTGGATGGACAATATGCTAGCAGAATAGGTAGATTGGTATCGAAGCAGATGTCTACCACGCCGGAAAGAATGAGCTTCCCCGAAAAAAAAAGGTTACAGTCGACAAAGATAAATTTTCCAAGCGTAGCTAGCACTGCAGGGTGGGGCATCATAAAGAAAGTCATAGTCTCAGGCTGTAATTGCTGCCAAAGATGCCCACCAACATCCTGTTATTACTTCAACAAAGTCATGTTGAAATAGCGTAGTCTGTTGTTCCCATTGTAAAACCAACATCATGTTATTATATACCATTGTTTACAGGCTCACCAACATCATGTTATTATACAGCGTACCATTGTTTTTGCCCACCTTTGTCATGTTATTATACCAGCGTACCATTGTTTACAGGTAGATTGATGTTAGGGGGTACCATTGAGGCCTACCAACATCATGTTATTATAATCCATGTTTACAGCCCCACCAACATCATGTTATTATACCAGCGTACCATTGTTTACAGGCTCACCAACATGCAGCGTACCATTGTTTACAGGCTCACCAACATGTGTTATTATACCAGCGTACCATTGTTTACAGGTCACCAACATCCTGTTATTATCCATTGTTTACAGGCTCACCAACATCCTGTTATTATAAGTCAGGCTCACCAACATCCTGTTATTATACCAGATACCATTGTTTACAGGCTCACCAACATTGTTATTATCCTCATTGTTTACAGGCCTACCAACATCCTGTTATTATACCAGCATACCATTGTTTACAGGCTCACCAACATGTTATTATACCAGCGTACCATTTTTACAACCAACATCCTGTTATTATACCAGCCTACCATTGTTTACAGGCCCACCAACATCTGTTATTATACCAGGAATTGTTTACAGGCCTACCAACATCATGTTATTATACCCTACCATTGTTTACATTACCAACATCCTGTTATTATACCAGCGTACCATTGTTTAAGGCTCACCAACATCATGTTATTAAATTACCATTGTTTCAGGCCTACCAACATCCTTTATTATACCAGCATACCATTGTTTACAGGCTCACCAACATCCTGTTATTATACCACATTGTTTACAGGCCTACCAACATCCTGTTATTAACCAGGTGTTGTTTACTTTACCAACATCATGTTATTATACCAGCTACAGGCCCACCAACATCATGTTATTAAGCGTACCATTGTTTACATCAACATCATGTTATTATACCAGCGTACCATTGTTTACTGCCTACCAACATCCTGTTATTATACCAGTACCATTGTTTACAGGCCAACCAACATCATTTGTATAAGTGCTGTGCCCATTGTTTACATCATGTTGTACCATTGTTTACAGGCCTACCAACATCCTGTTATTATACCAGCGTACCATTGTTTACAGGCTCACCAACATCATGTTTTATTGCCCACCAACATCATGTACCAGCGTACCATTGTTTACAGGCTCACCAACATCATGTTATTATACCAGCGTACCATTTTTACAGGCCCACCAACATCATGTTATTATCAGGGCATGGCCCACCAACATCATGTTATTATACCAGTACCATTGTTTACAGGCCCACCAACATCATGTTATTATACCAGCGTACCATTGTTTACAGGCCCACCAACATCATGTTATTATCCTGTACCATTGTTTACAGGCCCACCAACATCATGTTATTATACCTGCTACCATTGTTTACAGGCCCACCAACATCCTGTTATTATACCAGTCATTGTTTACAGGCCCACCAACATCATGTTATTATACCAGTGTACCATTGTTTACAGGCCCACCAACATCATGTTATTATCGTACCATTGTTTACAGGCCCACCAACATCCTGTTATTATGCGTACCATTGTTTACAGGCCCACCAACATCATGTTATTATACCAGCGTACCATTGTTTACAGGCCCACCAACATCATGTTATTATACCAGTGTACCATTGTTTACAGGTGTGTACCATTGTTTACAGGCCCACCAACATCATGTTATTATGTACCATTGTTTACAGGCCTACCAACATGTGTTATTATGTACCATTGTTTACAGTGTGTGTGCGTACCATTGTTTACAGGCCCACCAACATCGTGTTATTATACCAGTACCATTGTCAACATCCTTATAACCATTGTTTTGCTGTTATTTATACCATTGTTTACAGGCCACCAACATCATGTTATTATACCTGGATGTTTACAGGCCCACCAACATCATGTTATTATACCAGGTACCATTGTTTACAGGCCCACCAACATCCTGTTATTATAAGGTCAGGTACCAACATCCTGTTATTATACCATCCATTGTTCTGCCCACCAACATCTGTTATTATACCAGCGACCATTGTTTACACTACCAACATCTGTTATTATCATCCATTGTTTACAACCAACATCATGTTATTATACCAGCGTACCATTGTTTACAGGCCACCAACATCCTGTTATTATACCAGCGTCATCATTGTTTACATGACCAACATCATGTTATTATACCACGTACCAGAGCCTACCAACATCATGTTATTATACCAGCGTACCATTGTTTACAGGCCTTGGTTATTATACCAGCGTAGCTGTTTACATGTCAACATCCTGGGCATTGTTTGCCTACCAACATGTTATTATACCAGCGTACCAATATGCCACCAACATCATGTTATTATACCAGCGTACCATTGTTTACCAACATTGTTATTATACCAGCGTACCATTGTTTACAGGCCTACCAACATCATGTTATTATACCATGTCATTGTTTACCAACGCCATCCTGTTATTATACCAGCGTACCATTGTTTACAGGCCTACCAACAATGTTATTAGTACCATTGTTTACAGGCCTACCAACATCATGTTATTATCTCATTGTTTACAGGCCTACCAACATCCTGTTATTATACCAGGTACCATTGTTTACAGGCCCACCAACATTGTTATTATACCAGTGTACCATTGTTTACAGGCCTACCAACATCGTGTTATTATACCAGCGTACCATTGTTTACAGGCCCACCAACATCATGTTATTATACCAGCGTACCATTGTTTACAGGCCTACCAACATCATGTTATTATACCAGGACCATTGTTTACAGGCTCTACAACATCATGTTATTATACCAGCGTACCATTGAGGCCCACCAACATCCTGTTATTATACCATTGCAGGCCTACCAACATCCTGTTATTATACCAGCGTACCATTGTTTACAGGCCCACCAACATCCTGTTATTATACCAGCGTACCATTGTTTACAGGCCCACCAACATCCTGTTATTATACCAGCGCATTCATTGTTTACAGGGTTATTATACCAGTGTACCATTGTTTACAGGCCCACCAACATCATGTTATTATACCAGTACCATTGTTTACAGGCCCACCAACATTGTTATTATACCAGCGTACCATTGTTTACAGGTCAGTCTGTTATTTCCTAGGTACCATTGTTTTGCACCAACATCATGTTATTATAGCGTACCATTGGTCACCAACATCCTGTTTTATACCAGCGTACTATGCTCACCAACATCCTGTTATTATACCAGCGTACCATTGTTTACAGGCCCACCAACATCATGTTATTATACCAGCGTACCATTGTTTACAGGCCCACCAACATCGTGTTATTATACCAGCGTTATTATACCAGCGTACCATTGTTTACATGCCCACCAACATCATGTTATTATACCAGCGTACCATTGTTTACAGGCCACCAACATCCTGTTATTATACCAGCGTACCATTGTTTACAGGCCCACCAACATCATGTTATTATACCAGTTTACGTACCATTGTTTACAGGTACCATTGTTTACAGGCCTACCAACATCCTGTTATTATACCAGCGTACCATTGTTTACAGGCCTACCAACATCATGTTATTATACCAGCCCACCAACATCGTACCATTGTTTACAGGCCCACCAACATCCTGTTATTATACCAGCCCACCAACATCATGTTATTATACCATTGTTTACAGGCCCACCAACATCCATTGTTATTATACCAGCGTACCATTGTTTACAGGCCCACCAACATCATGTTATTATACCAGCGTACCATTGTTTACATGCCCACCAACATCATGTTATTATACCAGCGTACCATTGTTTACAGGCCCACCAACATCCTGTTATTATACCAACATCCTGTTATTATACCGTACCATTGTTTACAGGCTCACCAACATCATGTTATTATACCAGCGTACCATTGTTTACAGGCCCACCAACATCATGTTATTATACCAGCGTACCATTGTTTACATGCCCACCAACATCCTGTTATTATACCAGCGTACCATTGTTTACAGGCCCACCAACATCCTGTTATTATACCAGCGTACCATTGTTTACAGGCTCACCAACATCATGTTATTATACCAGCGTACCATTGTTTACAGGCTCACCAACATCATGTTATTATACCAGCGTACCATTGTTTACATGCCTACCAACATCATGTTATTATACCAGCGTACCATTGTTTACAGGCCCACCAACATTGTTATTATTACCATTGTTTACAGGCCCACCAACATCATGTTATTATACCAGCGTACCATTGTTTACAGGCCCACCAACATCATGTTATTATACCAGCGTACCATTGTTTACAGGCCCACCAACATCCTGTTATTATACCAGCGTACCATTGTTTACAGGCCAACATCCAACATCATTGTTTACAGGCCCACCAACATGTTATTATACCAGCGTACCATTGTTTACAGGCCCACCAACATCCTGTTATTATACAGTACCATTGCAGGCCCACCAACATCATGTTATTATACCAGTACCAGTACCATTGTTTACAGTACCATTGCTCACCAACATCATGTTATTATACCAGCGTACCATTGTTTACAGGCTCACCAACATCATGTTATTATACCCGTACCATTGTTTACAGGCCTACCAACATTGTTTACAGGCATTGTTTCACCAACATCATGTTATTATACCAGCGTACCATTGTTTACAGGCTCACCAACATCATGTTATTATACCAGAGTACCATTGTTTACAGGCCCACCAACATCATGTTATTATACCAGCGTACCATTGTTTACAGGCCCACCAACATCCTGTTATTATCACCAACAGGCCCACCAACCTGTTATTATACCAGCGTACCATTGTTTACAGGCCTCACCAACATCCTGTTATTATACCAGTACCATTGTACCCATTGTTTACAGGCTCACCAACATCCTGTTATTATACCAGCATTGTACCATTGTTTACAGGCCCACCAACATCATGTTATTATACCAGCGTACCATTGTTTACAGGCCCACCAACATCATGTTATTATACCAGCGTACCATTGTTTACATGCCTACCAACATCATGTTATTATACCAGCGTACCATTGTTTACAGCCCACCAACATCCTGTTATTATACCATACCATTGTTTACAGGCTCACCAACATCATGTTATTATACCAGCGTACCATTGTTTACAGGCCACCAACATCATGTTATTATACCAGCGTACCATTGTTTACATGCCCACCAACATCATGTTATTATACCAGCGTACCATTGTTTACAGGCCCACCAACATCATGTTATTATACCAGCGTACCATTGTTTACAGGCCCACCAACATCATGTTATTATACCAGCGTACCATTGTTTACAGGCTCAGCAACATCATGTTATTATACCAGCGTACCATTGTTTACAGGCCCACCAACATCATGTTATTATACGTACCATTGTTTACGTACCATTGTTTACAGGCTCACCAACATCATGTTATTATACCAGCGTACCATTGTTTACAGGCTCACCAACATCCTGTTATTATACCAGCGTACCATTGTTTACAGCCCCACCAACATCATGTTATTATACCAGCGTACCATTGTTTACAGGCTCACCAACATCCTGTTATTATACCAGCGTACCATTGTTTACAGCCCCACCAACATCATGTTATTATACCAGCGTACCATTGTTTACATGCCCACCATTGTTTACAGGCTCACACCAACATCATGTTATTATACCAGCGTACCATTGTTTACAGGCCCACCAACATCATGTTATTATACCATTGTTTACAGCCCACCAACATCATGTTATTATACCAGCGTACCATTGTTTACAGGCCCACCAACATCATGTTATTATACCAGCGTACCATTGTTTACAGGCTCACCAACATCATGTTATTATACCAGCGTACCATTGTTTACAGGCCTCACCAACATCATGTTATTATACCAGCGTACCATTGTTTACAGGCTCACCAACATCATGTTATTATACCAGCGTACCATTGTTTACAGGCCTACCAACATCATGTTATTATACCAGCGTACCATTGTTTACAGGCTCACCAACATCATGTTATTATACCAGCGTACCATTGTTTACAGGCTCACCAACATCATGTTATTATACCAACATCCTGTTATTATACCAGCGTACCATTGTTTACAGGCTCACCAACATCATGTTATTATACCAGCGTACCATTGTACCATTGTTTACATTGCCCACCAACATCATGTTATTATACCAGCGTACCATTGTTTACAGGCCTACCAACATCCTGTTATTATACCAGCGTACCATTGTTTACATGCCCACCAACATCATGTTATTATACCAGCGTACCATTGTTTACAGGCCCACCAACATCATGTTATTATACCAGCGTATCCCATTGTTTACAGGCTCACCAACATCATGTTATTATACCAGCGTACCATTGTTTACAGGCCCACCAACATCCTGTTATTATACCAGCGTACCATTGTTTACAGGCCCACCAACATCCTGTTATTATACCAGCGTACCATTGTTTACAGGCCCACCAACATCATGTTATTATACCAGCGTACCATTGTTTACAGGCCCACCAACATCATGTTATTATACCAGCGTACCATTGTTTACAGGCCCACCAACATCATGTTATTATACCAGCGTACCATTGTTTACAGGCCCACCAACATCCTGTTATTATACCAGCGTACCATTGTTTACAGGCCCACCAACATCATGTTATTATACCAGCGTACCATTGTTTACAGGCCCACCAACATCCTGTTATTATACCAGCGTACCATTGTTTACAGGCTCACCAACATCATGTTATTATACCAGCGTACCATTGTTTACAGGCCCACCAACATCATGTTATTATACCAGCGTACCATTGTTTACATGCCCACCAACATCCTGTTATTATACCAGCGTACCATTGTTTACAGGCCCACCAACATCATGTTATTATACCAGCGTACCATTGTTTACAGGCCCACCAACATCATGTTATTATACCAGCGTACCATTGTTTACAGGCCTACCAACATCATGTTATTATACCAGCGTACCATTGTTTACAGGCCCACCAACATCCTGTTATTATACCAGCGTACCATTGTTTACAGCCCCACCAACATCATGTTATTATACCAGCGTACCATTGTTTACAGGCTCACCAACATCCTGTTATTATACCAGCGTACCATTGTTTACATGCCCACCAACATCATGTTATTATACCAGCGTACCATTGTTTACAGGCCCACCAACATCCTGTTTCTGTTGGGGACTCATGTATTCTACACCTGCATTGCTTGCTGTTTGGGGATTTATGCTGGGTTTCTTACAGCACTACACACAGACTTCAGTTCTTCAGACTTCAGTTCTTCAGACTTCAGTTCTTCAGACTACAGTTCTTCAGACTACAGTTCTTCAGACTTCAGTTCTTCAGACTACAGTTCTTCAGACTACAGTTCTTCAGACTTCAGTTCTTCAGACTTCAGTTCTTCAGACTTTCAGTTCTTCAGACTTCAGTTCTTCAGACTTCAGTTCTTCAGATTTCAGTTCTTCAGAGTTCTTTCAGTTCTTCAGAGTTCTTTCAGTTCTTTACAGTTCTTCAGACTACAGTTCTTCAGATTTCAGTTCTTCAGACTTCAGTTCTTCAGACTTCAGTTCTTCAGACTTCAGTTCTTCAGACTTCAGTTCTTCAGACTTCAGTTCTTCAGACTTCAGTTCTTCAGACTTCAGTTCTTCAGACTTCAGTTCTTCAGATTTCAGTTCTTCAGATTTCAGTTCTTCAGACTTCAGTTCTTCAGACTTCAGTTCTTCAGACTTCAGTTCTTCAGACTTCAGTTCTTCAGATTTCAGTTCTTCAGACTTCAGTTCTTCAGACTTCAGTTCTTCAGACTTCAGTTCGTCTGGAGACGTGTTGAACTGCAGCCAAGGGGTCCATATGTTATGTGCTTGAAATTGTCACGCCTCGGTCATTGTATTTGGTGTTTTCGTTATATATTTGGTTAGACCAGGGTGTGACATGGGTTTATTGTATTGTATTTTCGTATGGGGGTTTGTAGTGTTTGGGATTGTAGTTGATTAGGGGTGTGTGTGTGTGTGTTAAATAGGGTTGGCTGCCTGAGGCGGTTCTCAATCAGAGTCAGGTGATTCTCGTTGTCGCTGATTGGGAACCGTATTTAGGTTGCCTGGGTTTCGCTTTGTATTTCGTGGGTGATTGTTCCTGTCTCTGTGTAGTGTGCACCAGTCAGGCTGTAATAGGTTTCACGTTCTGTTTGTTGTTTTTGTATTTATTAGTTATTTGTGTATAGTTTGTTCGTTTGTCTTTCTATAAACATGAGTAACCTACACGCTGCATTTCGGTCCGACTCTCCGTCAACAAAAGAAGAACGCCGTTACAGAAATACTGTCCGCTTGCAGAGCAGTGTCAAAGATGACACATTACACAAGCACTCACATTTTCTCAAGAGACGCTGAAAGAAAGAAATTATGTATTATATTATATTTCTCCACTCCTGTTCTCTAGACAAAATGAACAATGGTTATATTATTTTACTGCAAAAATAATATAACCATAATTCTGCAGGAGTTAATATTGTATTAAACTATATTATGTGAGAGGTTACAGGGATACAGTCAGTGTCTGTATTTCAGTTACTGCTCCTTTTAAATGAGGAATATGATATGTGTTCATGGACACAGGGATAGTCTTGAGTTGGACATCAAAGGGGCATGTCAACAGGTTATCCCAATAAGACTGTAATAGTGGCCATTGATAAAACTGTCATTACACTAATAGAGGCTAGTAAAATCATCTAATTTAATCAAGCTGCTAATGGGTTGGTGGGCATGAACATTTACGTGTGTGTGTGTGTGTGTGTGTGCCTATCATCAGACTGAATACAGCCCAGCAGTGGGCCTATCATCAGACTAGAATCGTATTGTCTTTCGTTCTTCACCCCATAACATTCTTTTCTTTCCTCCTCTTTCTCCTCCTATTCCCTCCGACAGCCACCCTCTCCTCTTAAACCCTTACCTCCCTCGTCTTCCCCTCCTCTTTCTCCTCCTATTCCCTCCGACAGCCACCCTCTCCTCTTAAACCCTTACCTCCCTCGTCTTCCCCTCCTCTTTCTCCTATTCCCTCCGACAGCCACCCTCTCCTCTTAAACCCTTACCTCCCTCGTCTTCCCCTCCTCTTTCTCCTCCTATTCCCTCCGACAGCCACCCTCTCCTCTTAAACCCTTACCTCCCTCGTCTTCCCCTCCTCTTTCTCCTCCTATTCCCTCCGACAGCCACCCTCTCCTCTTAAACCCTTACCTCCCTCGTCTTCCCCTCCTCTTTCTCCTCCTATTCCCTCCGACAGCCACCCTCTCCTCTTAAACCCTTACCTCCCTCGTCTTCCCCTCCTCTTTCTCCTCCTATTCCCTCCGACAGCCACCCTCTCCTCTTAAACCCTTACCTCCCTCGTCTTCCCCTCCTCTTTCTCCTCCTATTCCCTCCGACAGCCACCCTCTCCTCTTAAACCCTTACCTCCCTCGTCTTCCCCTCCTCTTTCTCCTCCTATTCCCTCCGACAGCCACCCTCTCCTCTTAAACCCTTACCTCCCTCGTCTTCCCCTCCTCTTATCCTCTTTTTCCCCTGCGTCTCTCCTCCCCTTTTTATGTATTCTCTCTCTCTCTGTCTCTCTCTCTGTTTCTCTCTCTCTGTGTCTCTCTCTCTCTCTCTCTCTCTCTCTCTCTCTCTCTCTCTCTCTGTCTCTCTCTCTCTCTCTCTGTCTCTCTCTCTTTCTCTGTCTCTCTCTCTCTCTGTCTCTCTCTCTCTCTCTCTCTCTCTCTCTCTCTCTCTCTTCTCCTTCTCTTTGTCTTCCATCAATCTGGCCTGTCCTGCTGGATGAGATAGGACGGACTGCTGGTTCTCTGGCTGCCTTCCTCTCTCTCTTTCCCTCTATTCAATTAAATTAAAATGGCTTCATTGGCATGGGAAACATACAGTATGTTAACATTGCCAAAGCAAGTGAAATAGATAATTAACAAAAGTGAAATAAACAATAAAAAAATGAACAGTAAACATTACACTTAAAAAATTTCCAAAGAAATAGAGACATTTCAAATATCATATTATTTCTATATACTTGTAATTATGTGCAAATAGTTCAAGTACAAACGGGAAAACAAATAAACATACATTTGGATTGTAATAAATAAGCATAAATATGGGTTGTATTTACAATGGTGTTTGTTCTTTACTGGTTGCCCTTTTCTTGTGGCAACAGGTCCCAAATCTTGCTGCTTTAATTGCACACTGTGGTATTCACTTAGATATTGGAGTTTATCAAAATTTAATTTGTTTACAAATTCTTTATTGGTCTGTGTAATCTGAGGGAAATATGTGTCTCTAATATGATCATACGTTTGGCAGGAGGTTCGGAAGTGCATCTCAGTTTCCACCTCATTTTGTGAGCCAGGTCTGCCTCGGGCAGATAGTTAACGGGTATTGTCCTAACTCTGCTCTGCATGCATTACTCTGTGATTTACGTTGTAAATTGAGCATTTTTCCGTAGAATTCTGCATGCAGAGTCTCAATTTGTTGTTTGTCCCATTATGTGAATTTTTGGTTGGTGAGCGGACCCCAGACCTCACAACTCTAGAGGGCAATGGGTTCTATAATTGATTTGAGTTTTCTTTAGCCAGATCCTAATTGGGATGTCTAATTTCATATTCCTTTTTATTAAATGTGTTATATATTTATTTTTTCATATAAATACAGTGGCAAGAAATGATGTGAACCCTTTTGAGTTATTATACAATGTTATCTGATCTTCATTTAAGTCACAACAAAAGACACACCCAGTGTGCTTAAACTAATAAACACACACATTATTGTATTTTTCTTGTCTAAATTGAATACATCATTTAAACATTCACAGTGTAGGTTTGGAAAAGTATGTGAACCCCTAGGCTAATGACTTCTCCAAAAACTTATTGGAGTCAGGAGTCAGCTAACCTGGAGTCCAATCAATGAGACAAGATTGGAGATGCTGGTAAGAGCTGCCCTGCCCTATAAAACACACTCACTGAGTTTGCTATTCACAAGAAGCATTGCCTGATGTGATCCATGCCTCGAACAAAAGAGATCTCAGAAGACCTATGTTTAAGAATGGTTGACTTGAATAACGCTGGCAAGGGTTACACAAGCCTTGATGTTCATCAGTCCACGGTAAGACAAATTGTCTATAAATGGAGAAAGCTCAGCACTGTTGCTACTCCCTAGGAGTGGCCGTCCTGCAAAGATGACTGCAAGAGCACAGCGCAGAATACTCAATGAGGTTTAGAAAAATCCTAGAGTGTCAGCAAATGTCTTACAGAAATCTCTGGAACATGCTAACATCTCTGTTGACGAGTCTACGATACATAAAACACGAAACAAGAATAGTGTTCATGGGAGGACACCATGGAAGAAACCACTGCTGTACAAAAAAAACATTGCTGCACATCTGAAGTTCTCAAAAGTGCACCTGGATGTTCCACAGTGCTACTGGAAAAATATTCTGCGGACAAATTAAACTACAACTGAGTTGTTTGGAAGGAACACACAACACTGTGTGGGGAGAAAAAAAGGCACAGCACACCAACATCAAAACCTCATCCCAGCTGTAAAGTCTGGTGGACGGAACATCATGGTGGAGGGAGCATCATGGTTTGGGGCTGCTTTGGTGCCTCAGTGATAGGACAGCTTGCTATCATCAACAGAATAATTTATTTCCAAGTTTATCAAGACATTTTGCAGGAGAATGTAATATCTTTCCGCCAATTGAAGCTCAGCAGAAGTTAGGTGATGCAACAGGACAACAACACATTAGACAGATGTAATAACAGAATGGCTTGAACAGAAGAAAATATGCTTTCTGGAGTGGCCCAGTCAACCTGATTTGAGATGCTGTGGCATGACCTCGAGAGAGCGGTTCACACCAGACATCCCAAGAATATTGTGGAACTGAAACAGTTTTGAAGAGAGGAATGGTCCAAAATTCCTCCTGACCGTTGTGCAGGTCTGATCCGCAACTACAGAAAACGTTGGTTTGAGGTTATTGCTACCAATGGAGGGTCAACCTGTTATTAAATCCAAGGTTTCACATACTTTGTGCGACCTGCACTGTGAATGTTTACACCCTGTGTTCAATGAAGACATGAAAACGTATAATTGTTTGTGTGTTATTAGTTTAAGCAGACTGTGTGTGTCTATTGTTGTGACTTAGATGAAGATCAGATCAAATTGTATGACCAATTTATGCAGACATCCAGGTAATTCTAAAGGGTTCACATACTTTTTCTTCCAACTTTATATATTTATTACTCCATATGTGTCACGACTCCAACCGATGGTGGCTCCCCTTCCCGTTGTTGTGGCGCTCGGCGGTCGTCGTCGTCGCCGGCCTACCAGCTGCCACTGATTATTTCCTCCCCCTCCTTATGTGTTTATTGAGTGCACCTGTTTTGAGTTGGTGATAATTAGTGAGGCTTTATTAGTCAGCCGGCCCGCCTGGTTCTTTGTGCGGGATTGATTATTGTAACCCTGATGTTTGCATTAGACTGTTTTCGTTTCCCTGTGTCTGGGGCATTTGATTTGAGCACCCGTAAGTGGGGTGACCGTAGTTCACCGTGTATTAAAGAAGCACTTTACTGAACTCTGCTTTCCTGCGCCTGATTTCACCCTCACGACACCCAGGACCTTACAATATACAAACGTATACATACGAACAACAGCTGATGTTACTTTTAATGTCGTAGCCTTCTTGCCTTGTCTCTCAGATCGTTCCCAGCCTTGTGGAAGTTTCCTTAGGCGCTGACGGCCGAGGTATGTATAGTTTTTTTGTTTCTACGGAAACAATGACAAGATAGAATTTGTATTCGTGACCCTGGTAACTGAACCTTTTTTGCAACAGCACAGCTCTGTGGAAATAATGTTTTTTTTGCTCATTTTAACCGCACACTTGTTTGTGTGCATTGATTTAAAAATGTAATTTTATTTCTCCCAAAACTGCTTTCAATCAGTTTGTATAGCAGATCTTCATGTCAAGTTGAGTCAAAAGTTTTTTTGAAGTTAAGAAAGCATGAAAATATTTTGCTTTTGTTTTGTTTGAATGAGGGTGTGCAGGGTGAACACGTGGTAATTGGGTAAAAAGTCAATTTGATATCCGCTCAGTACGTTGTAGGAGTCTGCTGTTAATGTTAATGCAGAGAATTTGCCCACGGTAGTTATTGGGGTCAAGTTTGTCTCCACTTTTGTTTATTGGGGTGAACAGTCTTTGGTTCCAAATATTGGGGAAGATACCAGAGCTGAGGATGATGTTAAACTCTCTCTCTCTCTAATTAAATTCAAAGGGCTTGATTGGCATGGGAAAGAAATGTTTACATTGCCAAAGCAAGTGAAATATATAATAACCGGAAGTGAAATAAACAATCAGAAATGTGGATATTGATGCTCTGTTCCATTTGTGGAGTGGCTGAATGATGTGGAGAAAGGTTGAGAGACAGAGAAGAGACAGAGACCGAGACAGAGACAGAAGAGAGAAAGAGACAGGGACAGAAGAGAGAGACAGAAGAGAGAGAGAGAGACAGAGACAGAGAGCGACAGAAGAGACAGAGGATACAGAGACAGAAAGACAGAGAAGATACAGAAGAGACAGAGACAGAGAAGAGACAGAGAAGAGACAGAAGAGACCAAGACGAGACCAAGACAGAGAAGAGACAGAGACCAAAACAGAGAAGAGGCAGAGACCAAGAGGCAGAGACCAAGAGGCAGAGACCAAGAGGCAGAGACCAAGAGGCAGAGACCAAGACAGAGAGACGTCCAACATTTATTATTTCATGTTTTTCTCCACAGTACATTTTACGACTAATTTTGACCTGACGGCTTAACTAATAGCCACGTTGCTGTATGGAACTCCATTTGTGAAAAGACCTTGTGGTTCTAATCAATGTTGCTTGTATTCAACATATGCTCTCCAGACACACAAAGACCCAAGGTAAACATGTATCGTGTACGTCACAGTCACAAACTGAGGCAGATTCCTTGGAAATAAAATCACTTTTTTAGACCGTGTTTGTAACAGATTGAATATGTATGTCGTGTTGAAGGCTGACGGCCTGTTCCCCGTCTTGGTATGTGTTCAAAAGGTCTGCAGGTATGTCCTTCCTCACGGTGGCAGCTTTGTGATTAATAACAGATTCACTAACAGATTCAAGTGGAGCAACACAAGGTCTGTAGCTATATGTCCTTCCTTAAACCGAGGGAAAGGGAATGTGATTGGGTAATTGAAACAGGAGGAGGTGTGTCTTCTGATTAGCGACTGATTGATGACTGATTGGGGAATGATGATTGCCACCTGTGAGGAGGAGAGAAAAGAAATACACACACAGGATACACGCACACAGGATACACACACACAAGATACACACACACAGGATACCTGTATCTGTAACTCTCCCACCCTTAAAAGAGCAACCGTAGGTGGGGGGGGGGACTGCCACCAAAGTATTACAATGAACAGCAGCATTTCTGAATTGTGCAATCTGAGAGATATGAGAAAGATCAGGAAACATTTGTTATTTTGCTATTTTTTTTGGGCCCAAAACTGTCTCCATCCATTTTTTCTTGTGAGACCTGTGGGTGTCCTAGAGCAAAACAACTGACATCTACATTTTTGTGAGAGTCTCATTTTCCTTAGAGGGGTCCTGATAGATTTGAAACCGTTCGGATGTGTTATAGTCATAACACTAACTCTACCCATTATACATCAGCTGATCTCTCACTACCCATTCTAAACACAACCCAGTCATAACACTACCCATTCTAAACACTACCCATTCTAAACACTCCCAGTCATAACACTACCCAGTCTAAACACTACCCATTCTAAACACTATATCTCGTAATGTAACATGAAAATAACTGTAATTAAATGTGCTTCTCTATAATGTTATACTGCATTTACTGTGCATCCCATCAGGCAGTAAGACATTTGGTAAAATGGAAATACCACTGTGATCTCCTTTCAACCACACAAACAACAACTCAAGTTGCGCAGCCCAATGACAGACTTGTGTGTGCATGCATCTCTGTCTCTCTCTCTCTCTCTCTCTGTCTCTCTCTGTCTCTCTCTCAATTCAATTCAATTCAAGGGCTTTATTGGCATGGGAAACATGTGTTAACATTGCCAAAGCAAGTAAGGTAGATAATATATGGCGCTGATGTTTATGCCAAGGTATGTATAGTTTTTTTGTGTGCTCTAGGGCAACAGTGTCTAGATGGAATTTGTATTTGTGGTCCTGGTGACTGGACCTTTTTTGGAACACCATTATTTTGGTCTTACTGAGATTTACTGTCAGGGCCCAGGTCTGACAGAATCTGTGCATAAGATCTAGGTGCTGCTGTAGGCCCTCCTTGGTTGGTGACAGAAGTACCAGATCATCAGCAAACAGCAGACATTTGACTTCGGATACTAGTAGGGTGAGGCCGGGTGCTGCAGACTTTTCTAGTGCCCGCGCCAATTCGTTGATATATATGATGAAGAGGGTGGGGCTTAAGCTGCATCTCTGTCTAACCCCATGACCCTGTGTGAAGAAATGTGTGTGTTTTTTGCCAATTTTAACCGCACACTTGTTGTTTGTGTACATGGATTTTATGATATCGTATGTTTTACCCCCAACACCACTTTCCATCAGTTTGTATAGCAGACCCTCATGCCAAATTGAGTCGAAGGCTTTTTTGAAATCAACAAAGCATGAGAAGACTTTGCCTTTGTTTTGGTTTGTTTGGTTGTCAATTAGGGTGTGCAGGGTGAATACATGGTCTGTTGTACGGTAATTTGGTAAAAAGCCAATTTGACATTTGCTCAGTACATTTTTTTCATTGAGGAAGTGTACGAGTCTGCTGTTAATGATAATGCAGAGGATTTTCCCAAGGTTACTGTTGACGCATATTCCACGGTAGTTATTGGGGTCAAATTTGTCTCCATTTTTGTGTATTGGGGTGATCAGTCCTTGGTTCCAAATATTGGGGAAGATGCCAGAGCTAAGTATGATGTAAAGAGTTTTAGTATAGCCAATTGGAATTTGTTGCCTGTATATTTGATCATTTCATTGAGGATACCATCAACACCACAGGCCTTTTTGGGTTGGAGGGTTTTTATTTTGTCCTGTAATTCATTCAATGTAATTGGAGAATCCAGTGGGTTCTGGTAGTCTTTAATAGTTGATTGTAAGATCTGTATTTGATCATTTATATGTTTTTGCTCTTTATTCTTTGCTATAGAGCCAAACAGATTGGAGAAGTGGTTTATCCATACATCTCCATTTTGGATAGATAATTATTAGTGTTGTTGTTTGTTTGGTGTTTTCCAATTTTCCCAGAAGTGGTTGGAGTCTATGGATTCTTCAATTACATTGAGCTGATTTCTGACATGCTGTTCCTTCTTTTTCCGCAGTGTATTTCTGTATTGTTTTAGTGATTCACCATAGTGAAGCCGTAGACTCAGGTTTTCCGGGTCTCTATGTTTTTGGTTGGACAGGTTTCTCAATTTATTTCTTAGATTTTTGCATTCTTCATCAAACCATTTGTCATTGTTGTTAATTTTCTTCAGGTTTTCTATTTGAGATTTTTAGATTTGATAGGGAAGCTGAGAGGTCAAATATACTGTTAAGATTTTCTACTGCCAAGTTTACACCTTCACTATTACAGTGGAACGTTTTACCCAGGAAATTGTCTAAAGGGGATTAAATTTGTTGTTGCCTAATTGTTTTTTGGTAGGTTTCCAAACTGCATTCCTTCCATCTATAGCATTTCTTAATGTTACTCAGTTCCTTTGGCTTTGATGCCTCATGATTGAGTATTGCTCTGTTTAGGTAGACTGTGATTTTGCTGTGGTCTGATAGGGGTGTCAGTGGGCTGACTGTGAACGCTCTGAGAGACTCTGGGTTGAGGTCAGTGATAAAGTAGTCTACAGTACTACTGCCAAGAGATGATCTATAGGTGTGCCTACTATAGGAGTCCCCTCGAAGCCTACCATTGACTATGTACATACCCAGCGTGCGACAGAGCTGCAGGAGTTGTGACCCATTTTTGTTGGTTATGTTGTCATAGTTGCGCCTAGGGGGGCATATGTGGGAGGGAATGCTGTCACCTCCAGGCAGGTGTTTGTCCCCTGTGTGCTGAGGGTGTCAGGTTCTTGTCCGGTTCTGGCATTTAGGTCGCCACAGACTATTACATGTCCCTGGGCCTGGAAATGATTGATTTCCCCCTCCAGGATGGAGAAGCTGTCTTCATTAAAATATGGGGATTCTAGTGGGGGTATATAGGTAGCACACAGGAGGACATTTTTCTCTGTTAGGATCATTTCCTTTTGAATTTCTAGCCAAATGTAGAATGTTCCTGTTTTGATTAATTTAATGGAGTGAGTTAGGTCTGCTCTATACCAAATTAGCATACCCCCTGAGTCCCTTCCCTGTTTGGTGGATGGGACTACCAGCTCTCTGTAACCTAGAGCGCAACCAGTGGGTCTGTCTCCTCTATACCAGGTTTCTTGCAAGATGACAATGTCTGTATTACCGATTTCTTTGGTGAAGTCCGGGTTTCTGCTCTTCAGGCCAAAGGCAGATGACCTCAGGCCTTGGATATTCCAGGATGATATAGTGAATGCTTTTTGTTCCATAGAGTGTCCAATGTTGTTGGTCGTGGTTTGGCCTCAGGCCAGTAAGTGTGAGCAGAGCCTGCTGAGCATCTGGTACATGCCATTGGCTTGGGCGAGTGTGAGAGTGGGGGTTGGGACTGTTTGCCCGCTCACTACCTGGGCATATGTGTGGCTTCCATGTTGAGGCCCTCTTTGCGGGAGTGGGGTGCATGGGGTGGGCAGGAGTGGCATAGGTCTGATCTGAGGGGGCCTAAATGGGGTGTGGGCATGGTTGACGTGGGGGGGTGTTGATTGGTTGGGGTGGGGGTGTGGATGTGTCTGGGTGTGCGGTGGTCTGGATGTAATTCCTCTTGGCGTGGGTCCTCTATGTGTAGGTCCGGGGGGGTCCTGCAGGTCTGGGAGGGTGTCAGGTCTGGGAGGGTGTCTCACTGGTCTGGGTGGGGTGTCTATTGATCTGTTGCTCCTGTGTGAAGTGTTGGGGATATGTTTGAGAGCGATGTCCTTTAGAGTTCGGGCAAAGGTGGGCACTGCTGCCTTGTAGAGGTGGACCTGGTCATAGAGGCTGTTCAAGTCCAGGGTGGACTGGTGGGCCAGGAAAACGTTTGGTTTTGAGGCACAGTCACGGGAAATACTTGCGTTTACCCGCTGTATTGTGGCAGGGTGGAAGTCTTTTCGTGGTAGCAGGGTGGAGATAACCACTTGTGCGTTGGGGAAAGTAGAAGAAACCTTTTCAATCACTCCCTTCAGTGCTGTGGCCACTCTTTCCTGCTGTGCTCTCAGGTCGTTTGTGCCTGTGTGTATTATTATGTGGCTGGGTGAGCCTAGTTTGGCCTCAGACAGAAGGTCTAGGGCGCGCTGGGTGTTTGGACACCAGAGTTTAGACACACTGTGTTTGGGAAAAAGTTTTTTTTCTTCTATATATTTTCCATTTGTGTCCATAAGTAGTACAATCTGTGTCTTGTGTTTGTCCTCAGTGGTTGTGGGGGGGGGGTTGTCAGAAGGGCTATCAGGGTGGGTGACAGGGGTGGTGCTCAGAGGGGGTGAGAGCCGCTGGGCTTGGGGTTCTTCATTTGTCTGTTCTGCTGTGATGTCGACTCTATGGTCAGGGTCTGGTGTGGACTGTTCTGCTGTGGTGTCGAGACTTTTGTTGGGTGCTGAGGTGGGCTGTTCTGCTGGCTTCTCTGTGGGGTGGCCACCTCTCTAATGGGTTGTTCTCTGTCACACACCGTCCCCCTCACCCTCTCCTCCATCCCCCTCACCCTCTCCTCCATCCCCCTCAACCTCTCCTCCACCAGCAGTCTGATACTCTCCTCTAGTGCTCTGTTCTGCTCCTCTTTCTCCTGTTGTATTTGTCTCACCACTGTCCAAAGTACAGATATGTCTCTGTCCACCTCCAGCTCTCTGGGTCTGGTTAAGGGGCTGTTGTTGTGCTGGACTGTTGTCTGGGTCTGCGCTGACTGAAGTGTAATCACCTGCTGTTCCAGCTCCACCTGCCTTACCTCCAGCTGGGTGAATTTGTCCTTCATTTCAATGAGGGAGTGGTAATCTGTGCTGGGAGGTTGACTCTCTACTGGGGGCTGCTTGTCTGTGGGGTTACATAATGAAGAGGTCTGGTCTGACCCGCTCGGTGTGGGGGTATCTTTATCAAGGGAGAGCTTCTCCTGCTGGGTTAATTCTTTGATTAGGTGAAAGTCCAGCTGAAACTGTTTGGGGTTACCCTGTACCATTACTGTTCCGGACTTATAGATATTTATATTACTTGACTCAGAGTCCTCGTTATCAAGTATTCTGAGTTTCCACCCCTCGTCAACCCCCCTTTCTTAACAAAGGGGTAGTGTGCTAATATAGCACTGTGCCATGCCAGGGGATGGTTTGTGTGGAAGATAAGGTTGCTGATGTTCCCATTTTTGTAATAGTCAGCAAAAAGTGTCTCTTGATTTTCCATAAGGAGCTTCATTTTGTAATCTTTTCCTGCCTTATCATTCTTTACATGCAAAGGGTACTGTATTTTAATCCCCTGTGAACAGCGGGAGGGAGCTTCTAAGGCCTCTCCATTTGGTTGGGGTCGACTGTGTGACTCTCCTGCCATTGTTGGGCTAATGGGCTTTGACACCTCTCACTTGACACGTCAGTGCTAGTTGAAGCTGTATCAAGCTTGGCAGAATTATGTTAGAATTCAGTCCTTATAAAGTAATGTTGTGTATTTTCCTTGGCTTTTGGAGATAAAATATAGTTTCAGTCTAAGCATTACTCACTCAGTTCCAGGTTTGATGGTGTTTTCAGATTTCTGTTGTTTTCCAGAGAATTAGCTGTATAAAGAAATAAATCTTGGTCGTTGTGAACCTTCCAGGTGATTCCGTAATTCCGTCCAAAATCAGGTTGTAGGTTTTAAGTTTTGATTTGAAGTGGGGGTTATGTTGTAAAGGGTAGAATCCAGTATGTGTTCCTGACAAAAAATCCAATTTGATCTAACTCCTAATCTATCTTTTTTTAAAGAACATATTGAAAAATGCAGGAGCTCATCTGATCGTGACCTCTCTCTCTCTCTCTACCCTGTCTCTCTCTCTCTCTCTCTCTCTCTGTCTCTCTCTCTCTGTCTCTCTCTCTCTGTCTCTCTCTCTCTCTCTCTCTGTGTGTCTCTCTCTCTGTGTCTCTCTCTCTTTCTCTCAATTCAATTCAATTCAAGGGCTTTATTGGCATGGGAAACATGTGTTAACATTGCCAAAGCAAGTAAGGTAGATAATATATAAATCTCTCACTCTGTCTCTCTCTGTCTCTCTCTCTATCTCTGTCTGTCTCTCTCTGTCTCTCTGTCTCTGTCTCTCTCTCTCTCTCTCTCTCTCTCTCTCTCTCTGTCTCTCTCTCTCTCTCTCTCTCTCTGTCTCTCTCTCTCTGTCTCTCTCTCTGTCTCTCTCTCTCTCTGTCTCTCTCTCTGTCTCTCTCTCTCTGTCTATCTCTGTCTGTCTCTCTGTCTCTGTCTCTCTCTGTCTCTGTCTCTGTCTCTCTCTGTCTCTGTCTCTCTATGTCTCTCTGTCTCTCTCTGTCTCTGTCTCTTTATCTCTGTCTCTGTCTCTCTCTCTCTCTCTCCTGTACCTCCACTCAAGAATCACTCTAGCGATATATCCAACCCTGATCCTCCATATCAAAGGCCTACTTCACAGACAGAGAGAAGCTTCCACTTTCACTTAGGTTGGTCTTTTTGATCTTCTAGCGCTCAGTGGACCTCCCCATTATTATCAGACAGGAATCTTGTACTATGATTTTATGTTGAAATTCACCTCAGCTCGGCTTACTATCAACAACAACCAGATGTATTTATTATGTAGTCTTGCCCTAGTGGAACCTTAATGTCTTAGTGGAATCTTCGTGTAGCCATTTTACTTTAAAGGGGCAATCTGAAAATGCAACATCGATTTTAAAGTAATGTTATATACATTTTGACTCCTGAAGAATATAATATAATATATAATATATATAACATAACTTACATCGTGAACTTAGTTCAACTGTTGTACCTGATCAGAATCCAAAATATATGCTGGATTTACTCCATCATTTGTAAATAATGCAACAAAATCATTGTCCTCCATCACATAATCTAATCTCTGATAAATGACCAGACGGGTTTTATGAAAAGCACATTCATTTATTGATAATGATGGTTGTGATGTCCTTTTGTTGGTTGAAATGGGTTATCCTTCTCCTTTCTGGTCATATGGTCATATGTAATGCTTGTGTGGATGAATGGATGTCCCCGCAGCAATGTTCCAACATCTAGTGGAAAGCCTTCCCAGAAGAGTGGAGGCTGTTATTGCAGCAATGTTCCAACATCTAGTGGAAAGCCTTCCCAGAAGAGTGGAGGCTGTTATAGCAGCAATGTTCCTACATCTAGTGGAAAGACTTCCCAGAAGAGTGGAGGTTGTTATAGCAGCTATGTTCCAACATCTAGTGGAAAGCCTTCCCAGAAGAGTGGAGGCTGTTATAGCAGCAATGTTCCAACATCTCGTTGAAAGCCTTCCCAGAAGAGTGGAGGTTGTTATAGCAGCAATGTTCCAACATCTCGTTGAAAGCCTTCCCAGAAGAGTGGAGGCTGTTATAGCAGCAATGTTCCAGCATCTCGTTGAAAGCCTTCCCAGAAGAGTGGAGGCTGTTATAGCAGCAAAGTGGGGACCAACTCCATATTAATGCTCATGATTTTGAGATGAGATGTTTGAAGAACAAGTGTCAACATATTTACAGTGCAAAATGTATTCAGACATCTTGATTTCTTTCCACATTTTGTTGCATTACAGCCTTATTCCAAAAGGGTTACACATTTGTATAATTCCTCAGCAATCTACTCACAATACCCCATAATAACAAAGCGAAAACACGTGTTTAAAGATTTAGATTAAAATACATACTTTATTACTTAAGTATTCAGACCCTTTGCTGTTTCTACAAACTTGATTGGTGTCCAATTGTTGTAAATTCAATTGATTGAACATGATTTGGAGAGGCACACACATGTCTATATAAGGTCCCACAGTTGACAAAAACCAAGCCATGAGGTCGAAGGAATTGTCGGTTGAGCTCCGATACAGGATTGTGTCGAGGCACAGATCTGGCGAACGGTACAAAAAATGTATGCAGGATTGAAGGTGAACACAGTGGCCTCCATCATTCCTAAGCGGAAGACGTTTGGAACCACCAAGACTCTTCCTAGAGCTGGTCACCCGGCCAAACTGAGCAATCGGGGGAGAAGTGTCTTGGTCAGGGAGATGACCAAGAACCCGATGGTCACTCTGACCGAGCTTTAGAGTTCCTTTGTTGAGATGGGAGAACCTTCCAGAAGGACAACTATCTCTGCAGCACTCCACCAATCAGGCCTTTACGGTAGAGTGGCTAGCCAGAAGCCACTCCTCAGTAAAAGGCACGTGACAGCCCACTTGGAGTTTTTTCTAAAGGCACCTAAAGACTCTCAGACCATGAGAAACAAGATTGTCTGGTCTGATGAAACCAAGATTCAACTATTTGGACTGAATGCCAAGTGTCACGGCTGGAGGAAACCTGGCAGCATACCTACGGTGAAGCATGGTGTTGGCAGCGTACCTACGGTGAAGCATGGTGGTGGCAGCATCATGCAGTGGGTGTGTTTTTCAGCGCAGGGACTTGGAGACCAGTCAGGATCGAGGCAAAGATGAACGGAGCAAAGTACAGAGAGATCCTTGATGATACCTGCTCCAGAACGCTCAGTACTTCAGACTGGGTTGAAGGTTCACCTTCCAACAGGACAATGTCCTGTCGTGTCTTTACTATCATTAACTGAAGACTTGTAGTTTTTAATCAAAGATTCTCTGTAATTAGCATTTTGTGATGAACTAATCAGGCAAATGTAATTAACTAAGAAGTCGGGGCACCAAGGAAAATATTCAGATTACAAAGTTATAATTTTCCTAATACAACTTTTCAGATATTTTAATATCTGATGAATTAGTCTTCAAATTAATTAAATATTTACCTCATGTTAGTCTCATTCCAAATGTCGTAAATTGTTGGTTATCTGCACGAACCCAGTCTTCACTATGAGTCATCCATACATCAATTGTCTTAAATAATTTATTTACTAACTAAGTAATTCACTGAAATGCATAAACAAACAGTAGATAGTTACAAGGAAATGATAATGGAGTTACCCTAGTGGTATAAACCGGTATCGCGGCTTTGTGGACAGAAAGGGAAGTGGGGGTCGACTGAGATGAGACACTACAAAGTTGATAACTATAGATGAGATGATGCAACACACAGTTGATAACTATAGATGAGATGAGACAACACACAGTTGATAACTATAGATGAGATGAGACACTACAAAGTTGATAATTATAGATGAGATGAGACACTACAAAGTTGATAACTATAGATGAGATGATGCAACACACAGTTGATAACTATAGATGAGATGAGACAACACACAGTTGATAATTATAGATGAGATGAGACACTACACAGTTGATAATTATAGATGAGATGAGACAACACACAGTTGATAATTATAGATGAGATGAGACAACACACAGTTGATAATTATAGATGAGATGAGACAACACACAGTTGATAATTATAACAATTGAAATGCTAATCCTTTGCACATGAACGTTCACTCATTCGGGAATAATTGCAATCAATATATATATATATATTTACGCTCAGTGTGTCGTCAGGATCTCTGTTGAAAAGTTATTTTCTGTTGGAGAGTCTGTCCGTCCTCTCTCTCTCTCTGTCGTGGTTAGAATGGATAGTTCAGAGTGACATTCATTCATATCGTTATAGAATAGATGTTTCGGCGGTTGTCGGTCTTCACGTTCAATGATACCGAATTCCCAGCTGCAGCCTAGTAATTAGTATCAATATTGTATTGTTCTTATTCTGTCGTTATCGATAGTCTAAGAGTTTAACCACGCGGGATGGTTAAAAGATTCAGCAATCGTCTCAAACCTTGGCCCTCTCGTTATCGAGGTAAGCTGGTCGGCAACCTTTGTCCTCTCGTGATTGAGAGACACATGGTCTGTTGAGAAATTCTCAAGGTGGGGGTTTTATTCTGAAAAGCAGAAAAAGGCTGTCTCATGACAGTGAAGGAGATGGGGGGGTAGGGGGATGGTGCATAGAAAAGGGCTGGTTTAGAGGAAGGGGTGCTCGCCGTACCCGATGCAGGTCAGGAGATGTATTTCTGGGCTACAGGTAAATAAACTCTACACAGACTCTGACAATTCATCTTCAGATATTAGATGTACAAACCCATTTTAGATCAAACAATGGCGTCCACAACAACAAGGCCCTCCCAAAACAACAAATCCCTCCAGGATTTCAGAGATTTTTCTAAATAATATTTGCGGGGGGAAGAAATGCTGCAGCAATTCTGACATTTTGCAATGATTTTGTCTAATTTGTCTAAAAAATACACTTACGAGGGAAAGAATTTGTTGACATGTGGCTTGATTGAACCATATTATGTTATACATGTGCGGTGATTGGTTGAAATTGCAAACCTTTTTTTTGTACTGCGGTGATTGGTCAATTTTATGCGATAATATTGAGTTGATTTGACTGTTTTGTGTGGAACTAGTGCGGTATTTGGTCAAATGTGAAAGCACTCGCAAAATATGCAAAGGGATTATTGATTTTACTAAACATGTTGCGATCGCTGAATCTCGGAATCGTGGAGGGGACTGATCAACATCTTATTCTGGTCACAATCACAAACCAGATTACGTATATCAGATTAGGTAACAGTGATATTGCACCAGGGGTGAGTTGCTTACGGCAGATTGGTTACGATGGTGGATGTTGAACTACATGTGCAGTGTTAATGCAGTAGGCAGCTAAAGGGAGGGATGGGAATGCTGTCCCAAGGCTAGTTGCTACTCCACCGCCTGCCAACAACCCTCTGAAACATCTCAATGTGTAGGCCTGCAGGAGATGTCAACATATCGATTTCAATTCAAAGCTTTTAGCTCAGTTACCCTTTGGGTATAGAGGGCGTTAGTTGTCTTCTGAGATTGGCCTGCAGTTGGACGTGCATTTATCTAGTTTACAGCATAAGTGGTGTCAAATGTCTGCAGGTATGAGCGGTGTATGAGGGTTTATATGACTGTTTTACTGAGCAGATTTTAGCATTTCAATTGGGTCTGTTTCTACTACTCTATTCTACTCATGTATATGTATTAGACTGTATGTGTATTATACTGTATATGTATTATATTATATGTGTATTATACTGTATGTGTATTATATTATATGTGTATTGTACTGTATGTGTATTGTACTGTATGTGTATTGCATGTAGTATTGGTTAGCATGTGGTGTTGGCCAGTGTGTGTAGTGTTGGTTAGCGTGTAGTGTTGGTTAGCATGTAGTGTTGGTTAGCATGTAGTGTTGGCCAGTGAGTGTAGTGTTGGTTAGCGTGTAGTGTTGGTTAGCGTGTAGTGTTGGTTAGCGTGTAGTGTTGGTTAGCGTGTAGTGTTGGCCAGTGCGTGTAGTGTTGGTTAGCGTGTAGTGTTGGTTAGCGTGTAGTGTTGGTTAGCATGTAGTGTTGGCCAGTGCGTGTAGTGTTGGTTAGCGTGTAGTGTTGGTTAGCGTGTAGTGTTGGTTAGCATGTAGTGTTGGCCAGTGCGTGTAGTGTTGGCCAGTGCGTGTAGTGTTGGTTAGCATGTAGTGTTGGTTAGCGTGTAGTGTTGGTTAGCATGTAGTGTTGGCCAGTGCGTGTAGTGTTGGTTAGCGTGTAGTGTTGGTTAGCGTGTAGTGTTGGTTAGCATGTAGTGTTGGCCAGTGCGTGTAGTGTTGGTTAGCGTGTAGTGTTGGTTAGCGTGTAGTGTTGGTTAGCATGTAGTGTTGGTTAGTGCGTGTAGTGTTGGTTAGCGTGTAGTGTTGGTTAGCGTGTAGTGTTGGCTAGCGTGTAGTGTTGGTTAGCGTGTAGTGTTGGTTAGCATGTAGTGTTGGTTAGCATGTAGTGTTGGCCAGTGCGTGTAGTGTTGGTTAGCGTGTAGTGTTGGTTAGCGTGTAGTGTTGGTTAGCGTGTAGTGTTGGTTAGCATGTATGTTGGTTGAACACCTAACAGTAGTGTTGGTTAGGCTTTGTGGTGTTGTGAGCGTGAAGTGTTGGTTAAAGCATGTAGTGTTGGCCAGTGCGTGTAGTGTTGGTTAGCGTGAACTTTTGGTTAGCGTGTTCATGGTTTTGTTCATTATGCATTAGTGTTGGTTAAGCGTGACAACAGTGTTGGTTGAAAGCGTGTCAGGTGTTGGTTCTGCGTGAAGTGTTGGTTGGTGATAATCAAGTGTTGGCTGACATTGTAGTGTTGGTTAGCGTGACAGTGTTGGTTACCCTGTGTAGTGTTGGTTAGCGTGTAGTGTTGGTTAGGCGAATATACATGTTGGTTAGCGGAATAGTGTGGGTTAGCATGTATGTTGTTTGAACACCTAGCACAGGGCATAACCAGAGTTTCAGTAGAGATAAAAACAGGCTTTACTTTTGTTGTGACACCAGACAGCCAATCACAGATTAAACCCTGGGGCAGAGGGATAGGGAATACACACACACAGGGAATACACACTTTAATATGCATGTGTCTTCTATGTGTTCATGATTTTGTTCATTATGTTCATTAATATCTAATTAAGATATTGACAACACCCCCTCAGCTCTGTTTTGAAAGCTACTCAGGATAAATATAAATGTTCTGCTCATGAAGAAGAAGAAGCCAGGGAAATGAAGTGATAATCAAGATGTTACCTGACATTGCAACATTATAATCATTAGTATAGGGAATATGCATGTGTCATTAATGACACTGTCATCACAGGGAATATGCATGTGTCATTAGCATAGGGAATATGCATGTGCATTAGCATAGGGAATATGCATGTGTCATTAGTATAGGGAATATACATGTGTCATTAGTATAGGGAATATGCATGTTGCATTAGCATAGGGAATAGGCATGTGTCATTAGCATAGGGAATATACATGTGTCATTAGCATAGGGAATATGCATGTTGCATTAGCATAGGGAATATGCATGTGTCATTAGCATAGGGAATATGCATGTGTCATTAGCATAGGGAATATGCATGTGTCATTAGTATAGGGAATATACATGTGTCATTAGCATAGGGAATATGCATGTGTCATTAGTATAGGAATATGCATGTGTCATTAGCATGGAATATGCATGTGTCATTAGTATAGGGAATATGCATGTTGCATAGAGAATAGGCATGTGTCATTAGCACAGGCAGACAGTGTCATTAGTATAGGGAATATGCATGGTCATTAGTACAGGGAATATGCATGTTGCATTAGCATAGGGAATATGCATGTGCAAGCATAGGGAATAGGCAGATGTCAAGCAGGCAGAGAGGGAGGCAGGAGGAGACAGAGAGGCAGGCAGAGTGGGAGGCAGAGAGACAGAGAGGCAGGCAGAGAGGGAGAAAGGCACAGGGGAGCAGGCAGAGTGGGAGACAGGTAGAGACAGACAGGCAGGCAGAGAGACAGGCAGGCAAATTGGCAGGCAGAGAAGCAAGCAGGCAGAGTGGCAGACAGGTAGAGACAGACAGGCAGGCAGAGTGGGAGACAGGCAGAGGGAAGACAGGCAGAGTGGAAGACAGGCAGAGTGGGAGAAACAGAGTGGGAGACAGGTAGAGACAGATAGGTTGAATGGCAGAAACACAGGGTTTGAGCTGGGCCCTAATGATGGTGCTGGTTGCTATTGAATCAATATATCTTGATGGTAAATAAGCCCAGAGAAGGTGGGGACTGCCCAGCGTGGAGGGACCTGGGAAAGCTTGTGTGCATGCTTCTCCCTCCTGTGTGTGTGTGTGTGTGTGTGTGTATGCTTCTCCATCTGTGTGTGTCTGGGTGTTCTTGCTTGTCTCTCCTGTGTGTGTGTGTTCTTGCTTGTCTCTCCTGTGTGTGTGTGTGTGTGTGTGTGTATGCTTCTCCCTCTGTGTGTGTCTGTGTGTTTTTGCTTGTCTCTCCTGTGTTTGTCTGTGTGTTCTTGCTTGTCTCTCCTGTGTGTTCTTGCTTGTCTTTCCTGTGTGTCTGTGTGTTCTTGTGTGCTTCTCCCTCCTGTGTGTGTCTGTGTGTTCTTACTTGTCTCTCCTGTGTGTGTCTGTGTGTTCTTGTGTCTCTCCTGTGTGTGTCTGTGTGTTCTTGCTTGTCTCTCCTGTGTGTGTCTGTGTGTTCTTGCTTGTCTCTCCTGTGTGTGTCTGTGTGTTCTTGCTTGTCTCTCCTGTGTGTGTCTGTGTGTTCTTGCTTGTCTCTCCTGTGTGTGCGTGCTTGACCCTCCTTCATTCTTTGGAGCAGAAAATCGAGCAGGGCTTGTTTTTGTGGAGGCTGGGAGAGTGTTGCAACACAGCCAGCTCTGAACCCTATGCTTCAAATACGGTTTGAGGAGTTAGTGAGGTAACCTTGGTGATCTCTGTTCAATTTGGTAATTCCGGTCACATTTGACTCACCACCTGGATATGGTCTTAGGTAGCAGCATTTGAAATTGTGTTTTTTTTTTTTTACCTAAAAATAAAATCATAAAAGTAGAGACTTATAGCTACAAAGTGCTATATCACACACTGCATTTTTTTTTTTTTTTTTATTTATTTTTTATTTCACCTTTATTTTAACCAGGTCGGCCAGTTGAGAACAAGTTCTCATTTAAGACTGCGACCTGGCCAAGATAAAGCGTAGCAATTCAACACATACAACAACACAGAGTTTACACATGGAATAAACAAAACATAGTCAATAATACAGTAGACCAAAAGAAAACAGAACGTCTATATACAGCATGTGCAAATGAGATTAACTTCTTGAAACTCCCCATCCCGGATCCGGGTTTGTGACTAAAGCCTCAGGCTCATTAGCATAACGTAACGTTAGCGATTTCTGAAAATCGCAAATAAAATGAAAATAATGCGTCTGCTCTCAAGCTTAGCCTTTTCTTAACAACACTGTCATCTCAGATTTTCAAAATATGCTTTTGAACCATAGAAATTGACTAATTTGTGTAAGAGTATGCAAAGCTAGCATAGCATTTTGAGTAGCATTTAGCACGCAACATTTTCACAAAAACCAGATAACCAAATAAATAAAATCATTTACCTTTGAAGAGCTTCTGATGTTTTCAATGAGGAGACTCTCAGTTACATACCAAATGCGCAGTTTTTCCTGAAAGCGTCTGTGTGTAGGAGAAATCGTTCCGTTTTCTACATTGCGTCTGGCTACCGAAACGAACCGAAAATTCAGTCACCTACAACGTAAAACTTTTTCCGGATTAACTACATAATATCGACCGAAACATGGCAAACGTTGTTTGGAATCAATCCTCAAGGTGTTTTTTCACATATCTCTTCATTGATATGCAGTTCGTGGAAGCTTGCTTTCCTCTCTGTATCCCATGGAAAAATACTGGCAGGTGACTTTGCGCACCAATTTCGGCGCAGGACACCGGGCGGACACCTGGTAAATGTGGTCTCTTATGGTCAATCTTCCAATGATCTGCCTACAAATACGTCACAATGCTGCAGACACCTTGGGAAACGACAGAAAGGGCAGGCTCATTCCTCTCGCATTCACAGCCATATAAGGAGACAATGGAAAACAGAGCCTCAAAAAATCCTACTCATTTCCTGGATGCCGTCTCATCTTGGTTTTGCCTGAAGCTCACATTCTAGGGCACGCACAGAAAATATCTTGGTAGTTCTGGACACGTCAGAGTGTTTTCTTTCGAATGCTATCAATTACATGCATAGTCGAGCATCTTTTTGTGACAAAATATCTTGTTTAAAACGGGAACGTTTTTCATCCAAAAATGAAATAGCGCCCCCAGAGCATCAACAGGTTAAGGATAAGGAAATAAATATGTGGAGAAGTAATTACAATATAGAAATTAAACACTGGAATGGTAGATCGGCAGAAGATGAATCTTCTTTTTTGAGGAACAATGGGAAAGTAATTCTGCTTTGAAAGTTGATTAACTTGTAAACTCACTTTTGAGAAAATGTCCGTCTGTGTGTTGGACCGGGGTCTGTCTGTGTGTTGGACCGGGGTCTGTCTGTGTGTTGGACCGGTGTCTGTCTGTGTGTTGGACCGGGGTCTGTCTGTGTGTTGGACCGGGGTCTGTCTGTGTGTTGGACCGGGGTCTGTCTGTGTGTTGGACCGGGGTCTGTCTGTGTGTTGGACCGGGGTCTGTCTGTGTGTTGGACCGGTGTCTGTCTGTGTGTTGGTGTGCATAGGACCGGTGTCTGTCTGTGTGTTGGTGTGTATAGGACCGGTGTCTGTCTGTGTGTTGGTGTGTATAGGACCGGTGTCTGTCTGTGTGTTGGTGTGTATAGGACCGGTGTCTGTCTGTGTGTTGGTGTGCATAGGACCGGTGTCTGTCTGTGTGTTGGTGTGTATAGGACCGGTGTCTGTCTGTGTGTTGGTGTGTATAGGACCGGTGTCTGTCTGTGTGTTGGTGTGCATAGGACCGGTGTCTGTCTGTGTGTTGGTGTGTATAGGACCGGTGTCTGTCTGTGTGTTGGTGTGTATAGGACCGGTGTCTGTCTGTGTGTTGGTGTGTATAGGACCGGTGTCTGTCTGTGTGTTGGTGTGCATAGGACCGGTGTCTGTCTGTGTGTTGGTGTGCATAGGACCGGTGTCTGTCTGTGTGTTGGTGTGCATAGGACCGGTGTATGTCTGTGTGTTGGTGTGTATAGGACCGGTGTCTGTTGGTGTGTATAGGACCGGTGTCTGTCTGTGTGTTGGTGTGTATAGGACCGGTGTCTGTCTGTGTGTTGGTGTGCATAGGACCGGTGTCTGTCTGTGTGTTGGTGTGCATAGGACCGGTGTCTGTCTGTGTGTTGGTGTGTATAGGACCGGTGTCTGTCTGTGTGTTGGTGTGTATAGGACCGGTGTCTGTCTGTGTGTTGGTGTGTATAGGACCGGTGTCTGTCTGTGTGTTGGTGTGTATAGGACCGGTGTCTGTCTGTGTGTTGGTGTGTATAGGACCGGTGTCTGTCTGTGTGTTGGTGTGTATAGGACCGGTGTCTGTCTGCGTGTTGGTGTGTATAGGACCGGTGTCTGTCTGTGTGTTGGTGTGTATAGGACCGGTGTCTGTCTGTGTGTTGGTGTGTATAGGACCGGTGTCTGTCTGTGTGTTGGTGTGTATAGGACCGGTGTCTGTCTGTGTGTTGGTGTGTATAGGACCGGTGTCTGTCTGTGTGTTGGTGTGTATAGGACCGGTGTCTGTCTGTGTGTTGGTGTGTATAGGACCGGTGTCTGTCTTTGTGTTGGTGTGTATAGGACCGGTGTCTGTCTGTGTGTTGGTGTGTATAGGACCGGTGTATGTCTGTGTGTATAGGACCGGTGTCTGTCTGTGTGTTGGTGTGTATAGGACCGGTGTCTGTCTGTGTGTTGGTGTGTATAGGACCGGTGTCTGTCTGTGTGTTGGTGTGCATAGGACCGGTGTCTGTCTGTGTGTTGGTGTGTATAGGACCGGTGTCTGTCTGTGTGTTGGTGTGTATAGGACCGGTGTCTGTCTGTGTGTTGGTGTGTATAGGACCGGTGTCTGTCTGTGTGTTGGTGTGTATAGGACCGGTGTCTGTCTGTGTGTTGGTGTGTATAGGACCGGTGTCTGTCTGTGTGTTGGTGTGTATAGGACCGGTGTCTGTCTGTGTGTTGGTGTGTATAGGACCGGTGTCTGTCTGTGTGTTGGTGTGTATAGGACCGGTGTCTGTCTGTGTGTTGGTGTGCATTGGACTATTTAGTTTAGGTTTGGCTGCCTGAGGCGGTTCTCAGAGTCAGGTGATTCTTGTTGTCTCGTATTTAGGTAGCCTGGGTTTCACTGTGTATTTCGTGGGTGATTGTTCCTGTCTCTGTGTTAGTGTTCACCAGATAGGCTGTAATAGGTTTCACGTTCCGTTTGTTGTTTTGTATTTATTAGTTATTTCATGTATAGTTCCGTTTTTTCTTCATTAAAAAACATGAGTAACCAACACGCTGCATTTTGGTCCGACTCTAATTCAACAAGCGAAGAACGTCGTTACATATCAAGGACCCTCTTCCTTTACTTCCCATCTGCTTCTTGCTCTTCTCAATGCAACCACTAACATGCTTTTGTAGGCAGATATCATATTTGCTTAGTAACAATATAAGCTCAAGAATCTTGCCGTGATTGACGGCCATGTTTTCCAAGTTATATGCAGCTTCGTGTCTGTGTCCTCGGGAGCGAAGCCCACATTTACCAATAACTTTAACAACATCAATCACACGTTCCATGAGCTGACTCCTCATTCTGACCTGGTCTTGATGAACTGACATTATCACTCAGAAGGGTTACGGATGTCTGCTTTGTTGGCTCTGAGGAAAAGGCTTCTGCATTTTCTCTATGGGTCTTGCTTCTCTCATGTTCCTGTACTCTCTGATGGGTTTCCAGGCCTGTCTGCCTCCTTTGACAAATGCACTGGCTTAAGGTTTTCACTGGCTGAAGGTTTTCACTGGCTGAAGGTTTTCACTGGCTTAAGGTTTTCACTGGCTGAAGGTTTTCACTGGCTTAAGGTTTTCACTGGCTTAAGGTTTTCACTGGCTTAAGGTTTTCACTGGCTGAAGGTTTTCACTGGCTGAAGGTTTTCACTGGCTTAAGGTTTTCACTGGCTGAAGGTTTTCACTGGCTGAAGGTTTTCACTGGCTTAAGGTTTTCACTGGCTTAAGGTTTTCACTGGCTGAAGGTTTTCACTGGCTGAAGGTTTTCACTGGCTGAAGGTTTTCACTGGCTTAAGGTTTTCACTGGCTGAAGGTTTTGCGACTGCAAGACATACTGAGCAGAACAAGGAGTGAGTTACTTCATAGTAGGTCAGCTATTTTCTGCTTGTGCCATCTTTGGAGTGGAATACTTTGGGAATGACTCTTTGAGGGGTTTGTTTTGGGTCGTACTGAAAAAAATAAGTTAAAATCCTTGGACTGAGAACGAGCAGAATAATCAAATGGATTATCTATTTTCCCTGTACTGGGCTCTGAACCCTCTCTCTGTCTCTCTCTCTGTCTCTATCTCTCTCTCTCTCTGTCTCTCTCTCTCTCTCTGTCTCTCTCTGTCTCTCTGTCTCTCTGTCTCTCTCTGTCTCCCTCTCTCTACAATCTAAGTGTCTCATTGTCTCAGTATATAGACACCTGTTCTTAAAGGCCCCAGAGTCTGAGGAACCAGACCGTGGATTGTCGCCTGGGACTCCTGACTGGCTGGAGACTCCGGACCTTGGATTGTTTACTGGAGGCTTCGTGCCATGGATTATCACTGGAGGTTCCTGACTGTGGACCATCGTTGGAGGTTCCAGACTGTGGACCATCGTTGGTGAAACGTCGCGGGAATCTCTGGACTCAGCTGCTAATTGATAGGCCACACAAGGTCACAGAACGGAACCGCTGAGTGCTGAAGCGTGTAGTGTGTAAAAATCATCTGTCATCGGTTGCAGCACTCACTACTGAGTTCCAAACTGCCTCTGGAATCAACATCAGCACAATAACTGTTTGTCAGGAGCTTCATGAAATGACCGTAGCAGCCGCCGCACACAAGCCCGAGATCACCATGCGCCTCCCGAGTGGTGCAGCAGTCTAAGCCACTGTTTTGCAGTGCTAGAGAAATCACTACAGACCCGGGTTTGATTTCAGGCAGTGCCGCGACCGGGAGACCCATGAGGCGGCGCACAATTGGTCCAGCGTCGTCCGAATTAGGGGAGGGTTTGGCCGGCCGGGATGTCCTTGGTCTGTAGCACATAAGTCACTCCGTGTTGTGGGCCGGGCACATGCACGATGACTTTGTTTGCTAGTTGTACAGTGTTTCCTCTGACACATTTGTGCTGCTAGTGTCGTGGCTAATCATTTCAAAATATGACACTTGCAAGAACTTTGTGAATTCAATAATAGACTTTTAATACAAGAGTATAGCAAGCCGGAGTGCTCCGCGGAACACACGCCTTTTTCAGAGCACTCGCTCTGATTTATACACATACAACATCTGAGTCTATCCCACATGCAAATGAAGTCCCAATCTGTGCATCCTGCTTGTTCACGCCCAATAACGCCCATATCTGCATTCAGTTAAGTTATAATAGTGGCAGGATATCTTCATGTCCCAAAAATAATACATGCCCATCTTATGCTATGGGCCCCCTTACGTTCAGCCTGGTGTGTTCTTTGGTATGTCTGTCCTTATTAGGACTCCTAGACTATGTGTCTCTTCTGACATTCCTTCAGCATCTCCATGTCCTAAAAATATATGTCCTATGTCTATAGTCCGTCAGTTGGTCATTTGGCTGACCTCCTCCTTTGTATGTCCCTCTGACCTTGGTATGTCCAGTTGCCCTAAGCGCCTATGTGTCACCTTCTCTTCGTGTGGTTATCTAAGATCAGCAGACTATGTCTCCATCTTTAGTGTGTCCAGTTGTCCTAGGCTCCTACGTGTCACCTTCCCTTCGTGTGGTCTGTTTAATGTTCAGCGGTCCCATACTCTCATGGCCTCCTCTGGTCTCCTCTCCTATACAATAGACAATGTATTTTACCAGAATGGCAAATGCCCTCTATAAGTGTATCTCTCTCCTGTGTTACAGTATTATGTTTCTCCATATATGTACATCATTCTCCCATCATTACTAGCTTCTGGGTTATGCAAGCAGTGTGTCAAGAAGCAGTGAGGCTTGGCAGGGTCGTGTTTTCAGAGGCTCTCGACCCTTGTCTCTCCTGAGTCTGTACGAGAGTTGTTTGTCTTCCAAATGGACGATGACCCCAAGCATACTTCCAATGTTCTGGCAAAATGGCTTAAGGACAACAAAGTCAAAGAATTGGAGTGGCTATCACAAAGCCCTGACCTCTATCCTATAGAAAAATGTGTGGGCAGAACTGAAAAGGTGTTTGCGAGCAAGGAGGCCTACAAACCTGACTCTGTTACACCAGCTCTGTCAGGATGAATGGGCCAATTTTCACCCAACATATTGTGGGAAGCTTGTGGAAGGCGATCCTAAATGTTTGACCCAAGTTAAGCAATTTAAAGGCAATGCTACCAAATACTAATTGAGTGCATGTAAACTTCTGACCCACTGGTAATGTGAAGACAGGGAATTTTTACTTGGATGAAATGTCAGGATTTGTGAAAAACTTTAAATGTACTTGGCAAAGGTGTATGTAAACCTCCGACTTCAACTGTATATACAGGGGGTACCAGTACCGAGTCAGTGTGCGGGGGTTCAGGTCAGAGGTAATTTGTATATGTAGGTAGGGGTGAAGTGACTATGCACAGATGATAACCAGCGAGTAGCAGCAGCGTACAGAACAAATGGGGAGGGGGTTCATGTAGTAGTCATTTGATTAATCTCTTGTCTTTTTTTAGGTATTTTGTTAAAACTGCAATGTTTGGTTTTAAGGGCTTGTATGTTAGCATTTCACTGTAAGGTCTACTACACCTGTTGTATTCAGCATTTCACTGTGAGGTCTACTACACCTGTTGTATTCAGCATTTCACTGTGAGGTCTACTACACCTGTTGTATTCAGCATTTCACTGTGAGGTCTACTACACCTGTTGTATTCAGCATTTCACTGTAAGGTCTACTACACCTGTTTTATTCAGCATTTCACTGTAAGGTCTACTACACCTGTCGTATTCAGCATTTCACTGTGAGGTCTACTACACCTGTTGTATTCAGCATTTCACTGTGAGGTCTACTACACCTGTTGTATTCAGCATTTCACTGTGAGGTCTACTACACCTGTTGTATTCAGCATCTCACTGTGAGGTCTACTACACCTGTTGTATTCAGGTTGTATTAGAGTGGCTGTAGCAGACAGCAGAGTGGCTGTAGCAGACAGTAGAGTGGCTGTAGCAGACAGTAGAGTGGAGTGGCTGTAGCAGACAGTAGAGTGGAGTGGCTGTAGCAGACAGTAGAGTGGAGTGGCTGTAGCAGACAGTAGAGTGGAGTGGCTGTAGCAGACAGTGGAGTGGCTGTAGCAGACAGCAGAGTGGAGTGGCTGTAGCAGACAGCAGAGTGGAGTGGCTGTAGCAGACAGTAGAGTGGAGTGGCTGTAGCAGACAGTAGAGTGGAGTGGCTGTAGCAGACAGTGGAGTGGCTGTAGCAGACAGCAGAGTGGAGTGGCTGTAGCAGACAGCAGAGTGGAGTGGCTGTAGCAGACAGCAGAGTGGAGTGGCTGTAGCAGACAGCAGAGTGGAGTGGCTGTAGCAGACAGTAGAGTGGCTGTAGCAGACAGTAGAGTGGCTGTAGCAGACAGTAGAGTGGCTGTAGCAGACAGCAGAGTGGCTGTAGCAGACAGCAGAGTGGCTGTAGCAGACAGCAGAGTGGCTGTAGCAGACAGCAGAGTGGCTGTAGCTGTAGCAGACAGTAGGTGTCTCAGACTCGGCCAAAACCTAACCCGTACAATGCTGATCCAATTGTGCGCTGCCTTATGGGACTCCCAATCACGGCCAGTTGTGATACAGCCTGGAATCGAACCAGGGCCTGTAGTGACACTTCTAACACTGAGATGCAGTTCCTTAGACCGCTGTGCCACTTGGGAGATGCAGGGGGTTTGTTATTGTTCCTTTATTACACCTGCACCGAAACTATAGAGAGATTTTTAAACGGTTTTGTGCTGAACGTTGAGTGAATAGTTCAACTTCTGGGTTCTATGACCGGCCGATGTCGAGGCGGCGCTATTGTCAAATGCATATTAGTTTGCAATTTCATAATTAAAAAAAAATCTGGCGCACCGGCATTTTCCAGGCCTAACGCCTGGTTCTGCCATCTCACAGACAGTGCTGGGAGGTGGTAACGTTGTTGGTTATGACGCCAATGTCGACAGCTGAAACACAGTCTATCCAGCCGTGTCGCACATCGAACACACTGTGATTTGGTTTCTGTATACTTTGTGTTCAGAAACTTAAAAAAAAAAACACATGTATTTTTTTCATCTATTTCTCGATATTTTGTTAAAAACCAAGCGGAGCCTCCCCTCCTCTCCCTGACGGCCGTTTTCGTCTTGTCCAATGTACTCAAATAGCCTCGTCAAGACCATCAATTAAATGTTTGTCTTGTGAGACCGCTTGGAAATAAATCTTAATTACCAAAGCTGAGATAATTCTGGTGGTGAACAGAATAAAATATATTTCTGACACACCCCCAAACCAATAGCATCACGTCCTCTGACACACCCCCAAACCAATAGCATCACGTCCTCTGACACACCCCCAAACCAATAACATCACGTCCTCTGACACACCCCCAAACCAATAGCATCACGTCCTCTGACACACCCCAAACCAATAGCATCACGTCCTCTGACACACCCCCAAACCAATAACATCACGTCCTCTGACACACCCCAAACCAATAACATCACGTCCTCTGACACACCCCCAAACCAATAGCATCACGTCCTCTGACACACCCCCAAACCAATAACATCACGTCCTCTGACACACCCCCAAACCAATAACATCACGTCCTCTGACACACCCCCAAACCAATAACATCACGTCCTCTGACACACCCCCAAACCAATAACATCACGTCCTCTGACACACACCCAAACCAATAACATCACGTCCAGCGTTTAGATTTACCATTAGGTTAGTTAAAATAGAGTCCTCTGACTCACCCCCAAGTGGAAAGACGACACAGATGACAGGATTCAATTAAAGATATACACTGTGGTGCACAAACACACGCACGCACACGCACACACACACACACACACAGACTGACACACAGACACACTCAGACACACACACACACACACACACACACACACACACACACACACACACACACACAACTGAGATGCTCAGAGACAATGTAGTCATGCATTTACTCACACTGGCATGCACACCTACATTTTATACAAACAGAGAGTTTTTGCTATCATTGGGTCTCCCTAGTGAAGCAGCGGTCACTGCATCTCAGTGCACAGCCTGGATTCGAACCAGAGTGTATCACAACCGGCTGTGATTGGGAGTCACATAAGGTGGCTCACAATTGGCCCAGTGTCGTCCGGGTTTGGCCGGGGGTAGGCCGTCATTGTAAACAAGAATTTGTTCTTAACTGACTCGCCAGTATAGATAGACTTGGCCAGTTGGTGACAGACTATACGTTGTAGATAGACTTGGCCAGTTGGTGATAGACTTGGCAAGCTGGTGACAGACACTAGCGGTATAGCTAGACTTGGCCAGTTGGTGATAGACTTGGCAAGCTGGTGACAGACACTAGCGGTATAGCTAGACTTGGACAGCTGGTGACAGACACTAGCGGTATAGATAGACTTGGCCAGTTGGTGACAGACACTAGCGGTATAGATATACTTGGCCAGCTGGTGACAGACACTAGCGGCATAGATAGACTTGGCCAGCTGGTGACAGACACTAGCGGTATAGATAGACTTGGCCAGCTGGTGACAGACACTAGTGGTATAGATAGACTTGGCCAGCTGGTGACAGACATTAGCGGTATAGATAGACTTGGCCAGTTGGTGACAGACACTAGCGCTATAGATAGACTTGGCCAGCTGGTGACAGACACTAGCGGTATAGATAGACTTGGCCAGCTGGTGACAGACACTAGTGGTATAGATAGACTTGGCCAGCTGTTGACAGACACTAGCAGTATAGATAGACTTGGACAGCTGGTGACAGACACTAGCGGTATAGCTAGACTTGGCCAGCTGGTGACAGACACTAGCGGTATAGATAGACTTGGCCAGTTGGTGACAGACACTACATTATAGATTGACTTGGCCAGCTGGTGACAGACACTAGCGGTATAGATAGACTTGGCCAGTTGGTGACAGACACTAGTGGTATAGATAGACTTGGCCAGGTGGTGACAGACACTAGCGGTATAGATAGACTTGGCCAGTTGGTGACAGACACTAGCGGTATAGATAGACTTGGCCAGTTGGTGACAGACACTAGCGGTATAGATAGACTTGGCCAGCTGGTGACAGACACTAGCGGTATAGATAGACTTGGCCAGCTGGTGACAGACACTAGCGGTATAGATAGACTTGGCCAGTTGGTGACAGACACTACATTATAGATTGACTTGGCCAGCTGGTGACAGACACTAGCGGTATAGATAGACTTGGACAGCTGGTGACAGACACTAGAGGTATAGATAGACTTGGCCAGTTGGTGACAGACACTAGCGGTATAGATAGACTTGGCCAGCTGGTGACAGACACTAGCGGTATAGATAGACTTGGCCAGCTGGTGACAGACACTAGCGGTATAGATAGACTTGGCCAGCTGGTGACAGACACTAGCGGTATAGATAGACTTGGCCAGCTGGTGACAGACACTAGCGGTATAGATAGACTTGGCCAGCTGGTGACAGACACTAGCGGTATAGATAGACTTGGCCAGCTGGTGACAGACACTAGCGGTATAGATAGACTTGGCCAGCTGGTGACAGACACTAGCGGTATAGATAGACTTGGCCAGCTGGTGACAGACACTAGCGGTATAGATAGACTTGGCCAGCTGGTGACAGACACTAGCGGTATAGATAGACCTCCACCAGACCCCCCTGAGAATAATTATTAATTTGCCTAAAACAGAACAAATGTGTTAATTTTGCAGACGATTCACAGGACTGTGCCAAAACCACAACAGTATAGAGGGTAGGAGGATAAAAACTTCAATATGTGCCCATGTCTATCCTCCCATCCTGTGGTGGCTAAAGTCCCTATTTCCTCAGGTCCAGATTACCTCGTATCCCAACCCTCTTTAATTTAGCAAGTGCCAGAACATAATTGTCTGTCTGCCTCTTTCCTATTAGAACTGTGTACAGAGCCAATCAAGTATTCTTCCTTTCTGCCAGCTCCTTTTCTACCACTTATCTCTTCTCTTCTCACTTTCCCCTCTACTGTCCCATCCTACTGGCCCGTAGAAAGAAGAGGAGTGTGGAAATGGAGGATAGAAATGGAGTGTGGAGGAGGTTTATGAGTCCTCGTGTGGTGTATTTGGAGGGTGTAAATGTCTTGGTTGTCCTGCTTTCTCTGTGTAATGGTTGTCCTGCTGTCCCTGTGTAATGGTTGTCCTGCTGTCTCTGTCTAATGGTTGTCTTGCTGTCTCTGTGTAATGGTTGTCCTGCTGTCTCTGTGTAATGGTTGTCTTGCTGTCTCTGTGTAATGGTTGTCCTGCTGTCTCTGTGTAATGGTTGTCCTGCTGTCCCTTTGTAATGGTTGTCCTGCTGTCCCTGTGTAATGGTTGTCCTGCTGTCCCTGTGTAATGGTTGTCCTGCTGTCCCTGTGTAATGGTTATCCTGCTGTATCTGTCTAATGGTTATCCTGCTGTATCTGTCCAATGGTTGTCCTGCTGTCTCTGTGTAATGGTTGTCCTGCTGTCTCTGTTTAATGGTTGTCCTGCTGTCTCTGTGTAATGGTTGTCCTGCTGTCCCTGTGTAATGGTTGGTCCTGCTGTCTCTGTGTAATGGTTGTCCTGCTGTCTCTGTGTAATGGTTGTCCTGCTGTCCCTGTGTAATGGTTGTCCTGCTGTCCCTGTGTAATGGTTGTCCTGCTATCTCTGGGTAATGGTTGTCCAGCTGTCTCTGTGTAATGGTTGTCCTGCTGTCCCTGTGTAATGGTTGTCCTGCTGTCCCTGTGTAATGGTTGTCCTGCTGTCTCTGTGTAATGGTTGTCCTGCTGTCTCTGTGTAATGGTTGTCTTGCTGTCTCTGTGTAATGGTTGTTCTGCTGTCGCTGTGTAATGGTTGTCCAGCTGTTTCTGTGTAATGGTTGTCCTGCTGTCTCTGTCTAATGGTTGTCTTGCTATCTCTGTGTAATGGTTGTCCTGCTGTCTCTGTGTAATGGTTGTCTTGCTATCTCTGGGTAATGGTTGTCCAGCTGTCTCTGTGTAATGGTTGTCCTGCTGTCCCTGTGTAATGGTTGTCCTGCTGTCCCTGTGTAATGGTTGTCCTGCTGTCTCTGTGTAATGGTTGTCCTGCTATCTCTGTGTAATGGTTGTCCTGCTGTCTCTGTCTAATGGTTGTCTTGCTGTCTCTGTGTAATGGTTGTCCTGCTGTCTCTGTGTAATGGTTGTCTTGCTGTCTCTGTGTAATGGTTGTCCTGCTGTCTCTGTGTAATGGTTGTCCAGCTGTCTCTGTGTAATGGTTGTCTTGCTGTCTCTGTGTAATGGTTGTCCTGCTGTCTCTGTGTAATGGTTGTCTTGCTGTCTCTGTGTAATGGTTGTCCAGCTGTCTCTGTGTAATGGTTGTCCAGCTGTCTCTGTGTAATGGTTGTCCTGCTGTCTCTGTGTAATGGTTGTCTTGCTGTCTCTGTGTAATGGTTGTCCAGCTGTCTCTGTGTAATGGTTGTCCAGCTGTCTCTGTGTAATGGTTGTCCTGCTGTCCCTGTGTGATGGTTGTCCTGCTGTCTCTGTGTAATGGTTGTCCTGCTATCTCTGTGTAATGGTAATGGACTGTGATGATCTGATTCACTAGGACTGTGATGATCTGATTCATTCGGACTGTGATGATCTGATTCACTAGGACTGTGATGATCTGATTCACTAGGACTGTGATGATCTGATTCATTCGGACTGTGATGATCTGATTCACTAGGACTGTGATGATCTGATTCATTCGGACTGTGATGATCTGATTCACTAGGACTGTGATGATCTGATTCACTAGGACTGTGATGATCTGATTCATTCGGACTGTGATGATCTGATTCATTCGGACTGTGATGATCTGATTCATTTGGACTGTGATGATCTGATTCATTTGGACTGTGATGATCTAATTCACTAGGACTGTGATGATCTGATTCACTAGGACTGTGATGATCTGATTCACTAGGACTGTGATGATCTGATTCACTAGGACTGTGATGATCTGATTCATTCGGGCTGTGATGATCTGATTAACTAGGACTGTGATGATCTGATTCATTCAGACTGTGATGATCTGATTCATTCGGACTGTGATGATCTGATTCACTAGGACTGTGATGATCTGATTCACTAGGACTGTGATGATCTGATTCACTAGGACTGTGATGATCTGATTCTTTCGGACTGTGATGATCTGATTCACTAGGACTGTGATGATCTGATTCTTTCGGACTGTGATGATCTGATTCACTAGGACTGTGATGATCTGATTCTTTCGGGCTGTGATGATCTGATTCTTTCGGGCTGTGATGATCTGATTCTTTCGGACTGTGATGATCTGATTCTTTCGGACTGTGATGATCTGATTCATTCGGGCTGTGATGATCTGATTCATTCGGACTGTGATGATCTGATTCATTTGGACTGTGATGATCTGATTCATTCAGACTGTGATGATCTGATTCATTCGGACTGTGATGATCTGATTCTTTCGGACTGTGATGATCTGATTCACTAGGACTGTGATGATCTGATTCACTAGGACTGTGATGATCTGATTCTTTCGGGCTGTGATGATCTGATTCACTAGGACTGTGATGATCTGATTCTTTCGGGCTGTGATGATCTGATTCACTAGCACTGTGATGATCTGATTCTTTCGGGCTGTGATGATCTGATTCACTAGGACTTTGATGATCTGATTCTTTCGGGCTGTGATGATCTGATTCACTAGGACTTTGATGATCTGATTCTTTCGGGCTGTGATGATCTGATTCACTAGGACTGTGATGATCTGATTCTTTCGGACTGTGATGATCTGATTCACTAGGACTGTGATGATCTGATTCACTAGGACTGTGATGATCTGATTCACTAGGACTGTGATGATCTGATTCACTAGGACTGTGATGATCTGATTCACTAGGACTGTGATGATCTGATTCACTAGGACTTTGATGATCTGATTCTTTCGGGCTGTGATGATCTGATTCACTAGGACTGTGATGATCTGATTCTTTCGGACTGTGATGATCTGATTCACTAGGACTGTGATGATCTGATTCACTAGGACTGTGGTGATCTGATTCATTCAGACTGTGATGATCTGATTCATTCGGACTGTAATGATCTAATTCTCTAGGACTGTGATGATCTGATTCACTAGGACTGTGATGATCTGATTCACTAGGACTGTGATGATCTGATTCACTAGGACTGTGATGATCTGATTCACTAGGACTGTGATGATCTGATTCACTAGGACTGTAATGATCTAATTCTCTAGGACTGTGATGATCTGATTCACTAGGACTGTGATGATCTGATTCACTAGGACTGTGATGATCTGATTCACTAGGACTGTGATGATCTGATTCACTAGGACTGTGATGATCTGATTCTTTCGGACTGCGATGATCTGATTCACTAGGACTGTGATGATCTGATTCTTTCGGGCTGTGATGATCTGATTCACTAGGACTGTGATGATCTGATTCTTTCGGGCTGTGATGATCTGATTCACTAGGACTGCGATCATTTGCTTGGATGAACCGCAAACATATTTAATTGAAAGCTTTTGGTACCAAGATGGCACCCGTTGACAACCTCTCCAGTCTCTGGGTAGCGTACAAAAGAGACGTTTGACTCATCTGTAGTAACAACTGTTCTGCACCAGCTGAGAGAGTGTGTGAATCACACGGCATTGGGTAACAGGGAGCCGTTTGTGATTCTGACGATGTGAGCAGGCAGACTGGCACAGAGGTAGTGATCCATTGAAGATAGCAGCAGCCTGGCTGGCGTCTTTTCTCCTGGCTGTGTCTCCAGGACCAATTAACAGACAACCATGTGGAGAACGGAATTAGACCTACATACCATCCCTCGTCTCTCTTCCTTACATACCATCCCTCCTCTCTCTCTTCCTGACATACCATCCCTCCTCTCTCTCTTCCTTTCATACCATCCCTCCTTCTCTCTCTTCCTTACATACCATCCCTCCTCTCTCTCTTCCTTACATACCATCCCTCCTCTCTCTCTTCCTTACATACCATCCCTCCTCTCTCTCTTCCTTTCATACCATCCCTCCTCTCTCTTCCTTGCATACCATCCCTCCTCTCTCTTCCTTACATACCATCCCTCCTCTCTCTCTTCCTTACATACCATCCCTCCTCTCTCTCTTCCTTACATACCATCCCTCCCTCTCTTCCTTACATACCATCCCTCCTCTCTCTTCCTTACATACCATCCCTCCTCTCTCTCTTCCTTACATACCATCCCTCCTCTCTCTCTTCCTTACATACCATCCCTCTCTCTCTTCCTTACATACATCCCTCGTCTCTCTTCGTTTCATACCATCCCTCCCCTCTCTCTCTTCCTTTCATACCATCCCTCCTTCTCTCTTCCTTACATACCATCCCTCCTCTCTCTCTTCCTTACATACCATCCCTCCTCTCACTCTTCCTTACATACCATCCCTCCTCTCTTCTTCCTTACATACCATCTACCATCCCTCCTCTCTCTTCCTTACATACCATCCCTCCTCTCTCTCTTCCTTACATACCATCCCTCCTCTCTCTCTTCCTTACATACCATCTCCTCCTTCTCTCTCTCTCTTCCTTTCATACCATCCCTCCTCTCTCTCTTCCTTTCATACCATCCCTCCTCTCTCTCTTCCTTACATACCATCCCTCCTTCTCTCTCTCTCTTCCTTTCATAACTTCTCTCCTTCTCTCCCACTTCCATTCATACCATCCTCCCCTCTGCCTCTTCCTTTCATACCATCCTCCCCTCTGAGGGAGACTGAGAGAGAGAGGGAGACTGGAGGGGAGAGAGGAGACTGGGAGGGAGGAGAGAGGAGACTGGAGAGAGAGAGGGAGACTGGAGAGAGAGACTGGATGGGAGAGAGGGGGACTGGAGGGAGAGAGGGAGACTGGAGAGAGAGACTGGAGGGAGAGAGGGGGACTGGAGAGAGGAGACTGGAGAGAGAGAGGGAGAGAGGGAGAGAGTTCACAAACACAAACACACCCTACAGATCAAATCAAATCAAATCAAATTTATTTATATAGCCCTTCGTACATCAGCTGATATCTCAAAGTGCTGTACAGAAACCCAGCCTAAAACCCCAAACAGCAAGCAATGCAGGTGTAGAAGCACGGTGGCTAGGAAAAACTCCCTAGAAAAGCCAAAACCTAGGAAGAAACCTAGAGAGGAACCAGGCTATGTGGGGTGGCCAGTCCTCTTCTGGCTGTGCCGGGTAGAGATTATAACAGAACATGGCCAAGATGTTCAAATGTTCATAAATGACCAGCATGGTCGAATAATAATAAGGCAGAACAGTTGAAACTGGAGCAGCAGCACGGCCAGGTGGACTGGGGACAGCAAGGAGTCATCATGTCAAGTAGTCCTGGGGCATGGTCCTAGGGCCGCGGTTCAGTTGAAACTGGAGCAGCAGCACGGCCAGGTGGACTGGGGACAGCAAGGAGTCATCATGTCAGGTAGTCCTGGGGCATGGTCCTAGGGCTCAGGTCCTCCGAGAGAGAGAAGGAGAGAATTAGAGAACGCACACTTAGATTCACACAGGACACCGAATTGGACAGGAGAAGTACTCCAGATATAACAAACTGACCCCAGCCCCCCGACACATAAACTACTGCAGCATAAATACTGAAGGCTGAGACAGGAGGGGTCAGGAGACACTGTGGCCCCACCCGAGGACACCCCGGACAGGGCCAAACAGGAAGGATATAACCCCACCCACTATGCCAAAGCACAGCCCCCACACCACTGGAGGGATATCTTCAACCACCAACTTACCATCCTGAGACAAAGCTGAGTATAGCCCGCAAAGATCTCCGCCACGGCACAACCCAAGGGGGCGCCAACCCAGACAGGATGACCACATCAGTGAATCAACCCACTCAGGTGACGCACCCCCTCAGGGACGGCATGAGAGAGCCCCAGCAAGCCAGTGACTCAGCCCCTGTAATAGGGTTAGAGGCAGAGAATCCCAGTGGAAAGAGGGGAACCGGCCAGGCAGAGACAGCAAGGGTGGTTCGTTGCTCCAGAGCCTTTCCGTTCACCTTCCCACTCCTGGGCCAGACTACACTCAATCATATGACCCACTGAAGAGATGAGTCTTCAGTAAAGACTTAAAGGTTGAGACCGAGTTTGCGTCTCTGACATGGGTAGGCAGACCGTTCCATAAAAATGGAGCTCTATAGGAGAAAGCCCTGCCTCCAGCTGTTTGCTTAGAAATTCTAGGGACAATTAGGAGGCCTCGTCTTGTGACCGTAGCGTACGTGTAGGTATGTACGGCAGGACCAAATCAGAGAGATAGGTAGGAGCAAGCCCATGCAATGCTTTGTAGGTTAGCAGTAAAACCTTGAAATCAGCCCTTGCTTTGACAGGAAGCCAGTGTAGGGAGGCTAGCACTGGAGTAATATGATCAAATTTTTTGGTTCTAGTCAGGATTCTAGCAGCCGTATTTAGCACTAACTGAAGTTTATTTAGTGCTTTATCCGGGTAGCCGGAAACAGAGCATTGCAGTAGTCTAACCTAGAAGTGACAAAAGCATGGATTAATTTTTCTGCATCATTTTTGGACAGAAAGTTTCTGATTTTTGCAATGTTACGTAGATGGAAAAAAAGCTGTCCTTGAAATGGTCTTGATATGTTCTTCAAAAAGAGAGATCAGGGTCCAGAGTAACGCCGAGGTCCTTCACAGTTTTATTTGAGATGACTGTACAACCATTAAGATTAATTGTCAGATTCAACAGAAGATCTCTTTGTTTCTTGGGACCTAGAACAAGCATCTCTGTTTTATCCGAGTTTAAAAGTAGAAAGTTTGCTGCCATCCACTTCCTTATGTCTGAAACACATGCTTCTAGCGAGGGCAATTTTTACAGATCCCCATGACAGCAGCACAATTAGACCCAACCAAATCATGAGAAAACAAAAAGATAATTACTTGACACATTGGAAAGAATTAACAAAAAAACAAAGCAAACTAGAATGCTATTTGGCCCTACACAGAGAGTACACAGCGGCAGAATACCTGACCACTGTGACTGACCCAAAATTAAGGAAAGCTTTGACTATGTACAGACTCAGCGAGCATAGCCTTGCTATTGAGAAAGGCCGCCGTAGGCAGACATGGCTCTCAAGAGAAGACAGGCTATGTGCTCACTGCCCACAAAATGAGGTGGAAACTGAGCTGCACTTCCTAACCTCCTGCCCAATTTATGACCATATTAGAGAGACATATTTCCCTCAGATTACACAGATCCACAAAGAATTCGAAAACAAATCCAATTTTGAAAAACTCCCATATCTACTGGGTGAAATTCCAGTGTGACATCAGAGCAGCAAGATTTGTGACCTGTTGCCACGAGAAAAGGGCAACCAGTGAGGAACAAACACCATTGTAAATACAACCCATATCTATGCTTATTTATTTTATCTTGTGTCCTTTCAAATTTGTACCTTGTAAAAACACTGTATATATATATATATATAATATGACATTTTCAATGTCTTTATTGTTTTGAAACTTCTGTATGTGTGATGTCTACTGTTAATTTTTATTGTTTACCTTACTTGCTTTGGCAATGTTAACACATGTTTCCCATGCCAATAAAGCCCCTTGAATTGAATTGAATTGAATTGAGAGGGAGACTGCAGAGAGAGAGGGAGACTGCAGAGAGAGAGGAGCGAGGGAGACTGCAGAGAGAGAGGGAGACTGGAGGGAGAGAGGGAGAGAGGGAGAGAGGGAGACTGAGAAGGGAGAGAGGAGACTGCAGAGAGGGAGACTGCAGAGAGAGAGGAGACTGGAGAGAGGGAGACTGGAGGAGAGAGAGGGAGACTGGAGGGAGAGAGGGAGACTGGAGGGAGAGAGGGAGACTGGAGGGAGAGAGGGAGACTGGAGGGAGAGAGGGAGACTGGAGGGAGAGGGGGACTGGAGGAGAGAGGGAGACTGGAGGGAGAGGGGGAGACTGGAGGGAGACTGGACTGGAGAGAGGGAGACTGGAGGGAGAGAGAGGAGACTGGAGGGAGAGAGGGAGACTGGGAGAGAGGAGAGAGGGAGACTGGAGAGAGAGAGGGAGACTGCAGAGGAGAGAGAGGAGGGAGACTGGAGGAGAGAGGGAGAGAGGGGAGACTGGAGGGAGAGAGGGAGACTGGAGGGAGAGAGGGAGACTGGAGGAGAGAGGGAGACTGGAGGAGAGAGGGAGACTGGAGGGAGAGAGGAGACTGGAGGGAGACTGGAGAGGGAGACTGAGAGAGGGAGACTGGAGGGAGAGAGGGAGACTGGAGGAGAGAGGGAGACTGGAGGGAGAGAGGGAGACTGGAGGAGAGAGGGAGACTGGAGGGAGAGAGGGAGACTGGAGGGAGAGAGGGAGACTGGAGGGAGAGAGGAGACTGGAGGGAGAGAGGGAGACTGGGAGAGAGAGGAGACTGGAGGGGAGAGAGGGGACTGGGGGAGAGAGGGAGACTGGATGGAGAGAGGGAGACTGGAGGGAGAGAGGGAGACTGGAGGGAGAGAGGGAGACTGGAGGAGAGAGGGAGACTGGAGGAGAGAGGGAGAGAGGGAGAGAGAGGGAGACTGGAGAGAGAGAGGGAGACTGGAGGGAGAGAGGAAGACTGGAGGGAGAGAGGGAGACTGGAGAGAGAGACTGGAGGGAGAGAGGGAGACTGGAGGGAGAGAGGGAGACTGGAGGGAGAGAGGAGACTGGATGGAGAGAGGAGACTGGACTGGAGAGATGGAGACTGGAGAGAGAGAGGGAGACTGGAGGGAGAGAGGGAGACTGGAGGGAGAGAGGGAGACTGGAGGAGAGAGAGGGAGACTGGAGAGAGAGGGAGACTGGAGAGAGAGAAGGGAGACTGGAGGAGAGAGGGAGACTGGAGAGAGAGGAGACTGGAGGGAGAGAGGGAGACTGGAGGGAGGAGAGAGGAGGGAGACTGGAGGGAGAGAGGGAGACTGGAGGGAGAGAGGAAGACTGGAGACTGGAGAAGGAGACTGGAGGAGAGAGGGAGACTGGAGAGAGAGAGGGAGACTGGAGGGAGAGAGGGAGACTGGAGGAGAGAGGGAGACTGGAGGAAGAGAACGAGAGAGGGAGACTGGAGGGAGAGAGGGAGACTGGAGGGAGAGAGGGAGACTGGAGGGAGACTGGAGGGAGAGAGGGAGACTGGAGGGAGAGAGGGAGACTGGAGGAGAGGGGAGACTGGAGGGGAGAGAGAGGGAGACTGGAGGGAGAGAGGGAGACTGGAGGGAGAGAGGGAGACTGGAGGGAGAGAGGGAGACTGGAGGGAGAGAGGGAGAGAGGGAGACTGGAGGGAGAGAGGGAGACTGGAGGGAGAGAGGGAGAGAGGGAGACTGGAGGGAGAGAGGGAGACTGGAGGGAGAGAGGGAGACTGGAGGGAGACTGGAGGGAGACTGGAGGGAGAGAGGGAGACTGGAGGGAGAGAGGGAGACTGGAGGGAGAGAGGGAGACTGGAGGGAGAGAGGCAGACAGGAGGGAGAGAGGGAGAGAGGGAGACTGGAGAGAGAGAGGGAGACTGGAGGGAGAGAGGGTGAGAGGGAGACTGGAGGGAGAGAGGGAGACTGGAGGGAGAGAGGGAGACTGGAGGGAGACTGGAGGGAGACTGGAGGGAGAGAGGGAGAGAGGGAGACTGGAGGGAGAGAGGGAGACTGGAGGGAGAGAGGGAGACTGGAGGGAGAGAGGGAGACTGGAGGGAGACTGGAGGGAGAGAGGGAGACTGGAGTGAGAGAAGGAGACTGGAGGGAGAGAGGGAGACTGGAGAGAGAGAGAGAGACTGGAGTGAGAGAGAGGGGGACTGGAGGGAGAGAAGGAGACTGGAGGGAGAGAGGGAGACTGGAGAGAGAGAGGGAGACTGGAGGGAGAGAGGGAGACTGGAGGGAGAGAGGGAGACTGGAGAGAGAGAAGGAGACTGGAGGGAGAGGGAGACTGGAGAGAGAGAGAGAGACTGGAGGGAGAGAGAGTGGGACTGGGGGGAGAGGGGGAGACTGGATGGAGAGAGGGAGACTGGATGGAGAGAGGGAGACTGGAGCGAGAGAGGGAGACTGGAGAGAGAGAGGGAGACTGGAGGGAGAGAGGGAGACTGGAGAGAGAGAGGGAGACTGGGAAGAGAGAAGGAGACTGGAGGGAGAGAGGGAGACTGGAGCGAGAGAGGGAGACTGGAGAGAGAGAGGGAGACTGGAGGGAGAGAGGGAGACTGGAGAGAGAGAGGGAGACTGGAGGGAGAGAGGGAGACTGGAGGGAGAGAGGAAGACTGGAGGGAGAGAGGGAGACTGGAGAGAGAGACTGGAGGGAGAGAGGGAGACTGGATGGAGAGAGGGAGACTGGAGGGAGAGAAGGAGACTGGATGGAGAGATGGAGACTGGATGGAGAGATGGAGACTGGAGAGAGAGAGGGAGACTGGAGGGAGAGAGGGAGACTGGAGGGAGAGAGGGAGACTGGAGGGAGAGAGAGGGAGACTGGAGAGAGAGAGGGAAACTGGAGAGAGAGAAGGAGACTGGATGGAGAGAGGGAAACTGGAGAGAGAGAAGGAGACTGGATGGAGAGAAGGAGACTGGAGGGAGAGAGGAAGACTGGAGGGAGAGAGGGAGACTGGAGGGAGAGAGGAAGACTGGAGAGAGAGAAGGAGACTGGATGGAGAGAGGGAGACTGGAGAGAGAGAGGGAGACTGGAGGGAGAGAGGGAGACTGGAGAGAGAGAGGGAGACTGGAGAGAGAGAGGGAGACTGGAGGGAGAGAGGGAGACTGGAGGGAGAGAGGAAGACTGGAGAGAGAGAGGGAGACTGGAGGGAGAGAGGGAGACTGGAGGGAGAGAGGGAGACTGGAGAGAGAGAAGGAGACTGGAGGGAGAGAGGAGACTGGAGGAGAGAGGGAGACTGGAGGAGAGAGGGAGACTGGAGGGAGAGAGGGAGACTGGAGAGAGAGAAGGAGACTGGAGGGAGAGAGGAAGACTGGAGGAGAGAGGGAGACTGGAGGGAGAGAAGGAGACTGGAGGGAGAGAGGGAGACTGGGAGAGAGAGAAGGAGACTGGAGGAGAGAGGGAGACTGGAGACTGGAGAGAGGGAGACTGGATGGAGAGAGGGAGACTGGAGAGAGAGAGGGGGACTGGAGGGAGAGAGGGAGACTGGAGAGAGAGAAGGAGACTGGAGAGAGAGAGGGAGACTGGAGGGAGAGAGGAAGACTGGAGAGAGAGAAGGAGACTGGAGGGAGAGAGGGAGACTGGAGGGAGAGAGGAAGACTGGAGAGAGAGAGGAAGACTGGAGAGAGAGAAGGAGACTGGAGGGAGAGAGGGAGACTGGAGAGAGAGAGGGAGACTGGAGAGAGAGAGGGAGACTGGAGGGAGAGAGGAAGACTGGAGAGAAAGAAGGAGACTGGAGGGAGAGAGGGAGACTGGAGGGAGAGAAGGAGACTGGAGGGAGAGATGAAGACTGGAGAGAGAGAAGGAGACTGGAGGGAGAGAGGGAGACTGGAGAGAGAGAGGGAGACTGGATGGAGAGAGGGAGACTGGAGAGAGAGAGGGGGACTGGAGGGAGAGAGGGAGACTGGAGAGAGAGAAGGAGACTGGATGGAGAGAGAGAGACTGGAGAGAGAGAGGGAGACTGGAGGGAGAGAGGAAGACTGGAGAGAGAGAGGGAGACTGGAGGGAGAGGAGACTGGAGGGAGAGAGGGAGACTGGAGAGAGAGAGGGAGACTGGAGAGAGAGAGGGAGACTGGAGGGAGAGAAGGAGACTGGAGGGAGAGAGGAAGACTGGAGAGAGAGAGGGAGACTGGAGGGAGAGAGGGAGACTGGAGGGAGAGAGGAAGACTGGAGAGAGAGAAGGAGACTGGAGGGAGAGAGGAAGACTGGAGAGAGAGAGGGAGACTGGAGGGAGAGAGGGAGACTGGAGAGAGAGAGGAAGACTGGAGGGAGAGAGGGAGACTGGAGGGAGAGAGGAAGACTGGAGAGAGAGAAGGAGACTGGAGGGAGAGAGAGAGAGGGAGACTGGAGAGAGAGAGGGAGACTGGAGGGAGAGAGGAAGACTGGAGAGAGAGAAGGAGACTGGAGGGAGAGAGGGAGACTGGAGAGAGAGAGGGAGACTGGAGGGAGAGAAGGGAGACTGGAGGAGAGAGGAAGACTGGAGAGAGAGAAGGAGACTGGAGGGAGAGAGGGAGACTGGAGAGAGAGAGGGAGACTGGATGGAGAGAGGGAGACTGGAGAGAGAGAGGGGGACTGGAGGGAGAGAGGTAGACTGGAGAGAGAGAAGGAGACTGGAGAGAGAGAGGAAGACTGGAGAGAGAGAAGGAGACTGGAGGGAGAGAGGAAGACTGGAGAGAGAGAGGGAGACTGGAGGGAGAGAAGGAGACTGGAGGGAGAGAGGGAGACTGGAGAGAGAGAGGGAGACTGGAGAGAGAGAGGGAGACTGGAGGGAGAGAGGAAGACTGGAGAGAGAGAAGGAGACTGGAGGGAGAGAGGAAGACTGGAGAGAGAGAGGGAGACTGGAGGGAGAGAGGAAGACTGGAGAGAGAGAGGGAGACTGGAGGGAGAGAGGGAGACTGGAGGGAGAGAGGAAGACTGGAGAGAGAGAAGGAGACTGGAGGGAGAGAGGAAGACTGGAGAGAGAGAGGGAGACTGGAGGGAGAGAAGGAGACTGGAGGGAGAGAGGAAGACTGGAGAGAGAGAGGGAGACTGGAGGGAGAGAAGGAGACTGGAGGGAGAGAGGAAGACTGGAGAGAGAGAGGGAGACTGGAGAGAGAGAAGGAGACTGGAGAGAGAGAGTGAGACTGGAGGGAGAGAGGAAGACTGGAGAGAGAGAAGGAGACTGGAGGGAGAGAGGTAGACTGCAGAGAGAGAGGGAGACTGGAGGGAGAGAAGGAGACTGGAGGGAGAGAGGGAGACTGGAGAGAGAGAGGGAGACTGGAGAGAGAGAGGGAGACTGGAGGGAGAGAGGAAGACTGGAGAGAGAGAAGGAGACTGGAGGGAGAGAGGAAGACTGGAGAGAGAGAGGGAGACTGGAGGGAGAGAAGGAGACTGGAGGGAGAGAGGAAGACTGGAGAGAGAGAAGGAGACTGGAGGGAGAGAGGGAGACTGGAGAGAGAGAGGGAGACTGGAGGGAGAGAGGGAGACTGGAGGGAGAGAGGGAGACTGGAGGGAGAGAGGAAGACTGGAGAGAGAGAAGGAGACTGGAGGGAGAGAGGGAGACTGGAGTGAGAGAGGGAGACTGGAGGGAGAGAGGGAGACTGGAGGGAGAGAGGAAGACTGGAGGAGAGAAGGAGACTGGAGGGAGAGAGGAAGACTGAGACTGGAGGAGAGAGGGAGACTGCTGTCTCTGGAGACTGGAGGGAGAGAGGAAGACTGGAGAGAGAGAATGGAGACTGGAGGGAGAGAGGGAGACTGCTGAGAGAGTAGATGGGAGACTGATGGAGAGAGGTTGACTGGAGATGAGAGGGGACTGGAGGGAGAGAGGTAGACTGGAGAGAGTCCTGGAGACTGGAGAGAGAGAGGAAGACTGAGAGAGAGAATGGTTGACTGGAGGGAGAGATGGAAGACTGGAGAGAGAGAGGGAACTGGTTGGAGAGAAGGAGACTGGTGTAGAGAGGGAGACTGCTGTCTCTGAGAATGGGAGACTGCTGAGAGAGTGGAGACTGGAGGGAGAGAGGAAGACTGAGTAGAGAGTTGGAGACTGGAGGGAGAGAGGAAGACTGGAGTCTCTGTGGAATGGAGGGAGAGAGGAAGACTGGAGAAGAGAGGGAGACTGGAGTGATGAGGGAGACTGGGCTGTCTCTGTGATGGTTGTCCAGACTGAGAGAGGAAGACTGGAGAGAAGAAGGCGACTGGAGGAATGAGGAAGACTGGATGAGACTGAGGGAGACTGCTGGGGAGAACAGGAGACTGGAGGGATAAGTCAAGCTGGAGAAGACAGGGAGACTGGAGGGAGAACAAGGAGACTGGACCCAGAGAACAGGAAGACTGAGAGCTAGAAGGGAGACTGGAGAGAGAGAAGGAGACTAGAAGACATAGAGACTGGAGGGAGAGCTAGGAAGACATGGAGAGAGAGAAGGAGACTGGAGGGAGAGAGGTAGACTGCAAGACAGAGGGAGACTGGAGGGAGAGAAGGAGACTGGACTGAGAGCTAGGGAACTGGAGAGAGAGAGGGAGACTAGAAGAGAGGGAGACTGGAGGGAGATAGGGAAACTGGAGAGAGAGAGGGAGACTGGAGAGAGAGAAGGAGACTGGAGAGAGAGAAGGAGACTGGAGAGAGAGAGGGAGACTGGAGAGAGAGAAGGAGACTGGATGGAGAGAGGGAGACTGTCTGCCCACCCCCTTCCTCAACCACCGCTTCCCTCCTGAGGAATGAGAAACAGGATGATCACTGACTGATAATTCTGCTGGTCCCAAACAGCCCACCACCCAGCTAGAAGTCACAGCTAGAAGACATAGAGACTGACCCAGCTAGAAGACATAGAGACTGACCCAGCTAGAAGACATAGAGACTGACACAGCTAGAAGACATAGAGACTGACACAGCTAGAACACACATAGACTGACCCAGCTAGAACACACATACACTGACACAGCTAGAAGACATAGAGACTGACACAGCTAGAACACAGGAACACACACACTGAGTTTCAAAGTACCTGTAATGTGGTAGTAATGTACCTGTAAAGTACCTGTAACACACAGTAACACACCTGTAACAGTACACACAAGTACCACATGTACCTGTAAAGTACCTGTAATGTACCTGTAATTACCTGTAATGTGGTATGCACCTGTAAAGTACCTGTAATGTAGTTGTAATGTACCTGTAATGTGGTTGTAATGTACCTGTAATGTACCTGTAATGTACCTGTAATGTACCTGTAATGTACCTGTAATGTACCTGTACAGTACCTGTAATGTAGTTGTAATGTACCTGTAATGTACCTGTAATGTAGTTGTAATGTACCTGTAAAGTACCTGTAATGTACCTGTAATGTACCTGTAATGTACCTGTAATGTACCTGTAATGTACCTGTAATGTACCTGTAATGTACCTGTAATGTAGTTGTAATGTACCTGTAAAGTACCTGTAAAGTACCTGTAATGTACCTGTAATGTAGTTGTAATGTACCTGTAAAGTACCTGTAAAGTACCTGTAATGTACCTGTAATGTACCTGTAATGTACCTGTAATGTAGTTGTAATGTACCTGTAAAGTACCTGTAATGTACCTGTAATGTACCTGTAAAGTACCTGTAATGTACCTGTAATGTACCTGTAAAGTACCTGTAATGTACCTGTAAAGTACCTGTAATGTACCTGTAATGTACCTGTAATGTACCTGTAATGTAGTTGTAATGTACCTGTAAAGTACCTGTAATGTACCTGTACAGTACCTGTAATGTGGTAGTAATGTACCTGTAATGTACCTGTAATGTACCTGTAATGTAGTTGTTATGTGTTTGTTTAAAGGCTTTGGAGAGAGAATAAATAGCATTCAAGCTCAAATGAACTGGACAGCAACTGTGCTTAATGTATTGGCTGTGCATGGAGACAGACGAGAGGGATACAAATCTCCTTATGTAACATGGATGTATATGCTTGGAAGGCCCTGTCCACTCGATTGTGAGGCCTTTGATTTGTTTTTCCCTCTAGTGGTTCTATCGATTTCATAGTAAGAGTGGTATGGAGAGAGACAGAGGAGAAAGAGACAGAGGAGAGAGGAGAGAGGAAAAAGATGAAAAAGATGAAAAGCAAGAGACAGATTGATAGGATAATTCCCATTTGATATTTTATTTTAAAGTGGAACTGACAGTGTGTTAACTAACTTGATATGAAACAAACAGACAATACTAATATCAAACACATAAAATTCCCAGTTTATGCTACAAAACCAACTTTATATTTCATAAGAGGTTTGAAAAATAGGTTATTTTTTAATATACTATAATATTAATATATTCTTAATTTCAATGACTCCATTTGTTGGACAAAAATGGACGACTGTAACTTTAACTAAGACTGGGAATGTCAATACAATCAAACTAGCAAAGGCAATGATCACAAGTTAGTCATAACATGGCTAATATGCTAACATATATATTTATGTAGAGAACTAAAATCACCGAGCCTAATGTCAGCGAGATAGCTAGCTAGCTGCCTAGAGGACGTCATGTCATCGGAGGAGAGGGCGAGTGAGTGGCTTGGCTTTCGAGTTTTTCCCCTCGTATCATTTTTCGGGTGACTATACAGCTAGAGATGCACATGCAATTTGATTAGCTAGCAAGAAATGTTTATCGTTTCGCTAGCTAGCTATGTTGAACAACTGTTTGCAGTTAGCATATCTCTTGAGTTCACAAATACACTCTGGCAAGCTATTTACTCCGATTTCAGAGCACTCTTGTCTGAGTGTGCCAGAGCGCAGATGAATTTACAAACGCGCAACACGCGTTGAAAATGTCAGTAAACGTAGGCAAAAAAGTTATAGTTATTCACAGAACGCTCTAGATAACAGCCTAACCAGCTCTGCTACAGCAAGTAAAATGGTAAGAGAAAGGTGTTCTCTCACTTGTGTCTGGAAGTAGCTAGCTAGCAAGCTAGCCAACTTTAGCCAGTTAGCTTGGGTGCTTGGTTGGGACAATGCATACATTGGCAAGCAAGCTGCAGAAGGATGAGCAGGCTATTCCCTATCGTTTTTTTGTTGTGTGCAATTAGTTGAAAAACTAGTTGAAAAAGTAGATGAGAATGGTCTCTTTCATGTCTTTTTCTCCTGGAGTTGATAGAACCAACTGTTCATAATTTAGAGCCAAATATTTGATTACCGTACAAAAGACGTAAATCAATCAAATTACGTCATTTTACGACATTTATGAGATTAGTCCCAAAAATTATTATTATTATATTTTTTTTTTGGGGGGCAGATTTCAGACACCCCCCCGAACAGACAGCTGGACTGACAGCTCAGTACTCCTGCAAAGATTGCGGTTTCAGTTCCAGGGCAGCTCCTTTGATGATGATGATGTCCGACACCGGGTCGTTTATTGTGTTTCTCCCCATCTGTGTTGAAGTGTCTGGTACATTTTCCCACTTGTCTGAAGTAGAAGATGTCCACATTGAAGTGACTCTAGCATTTCTATTTGATTAATTACCGTCCCCATTAACCGAAAAGCTAGTCTTACCGGGGTCTGACATTTATGTAAAACAAGTTGCATGACAACAGGTAGTTGGTAACCTGGAGAATCAATCTACGTTGCACTTCAGTGCAATGCAGTTCTGACTTGTTCTTACTCGATGTCGTAGGTGTGTGCTTACAAGAAATGAAGAATACACATTTGTCCTTGCGAACTCGAAGTCCGTACTCCTTCAGTCTCTGCGAGATCGCAGTCCGTTGTTCTTCAGTCTCTGCGAGTTCGCAGTCCGTAGTCCTTCAGTCTCTGTGAGGTCACAGTCCGTAGTCCTTCAGTCTCTGAGGGCACAGTCCGTTGTCCTTCAGTCTCTGTGAGGGCACAGTCCATTGTCCTTCAGTCTCTGCGAGATCGCAGTCCGTTGTTCTTCAGTCTCTGCGGGTTCGCAGTCCGTAGTCCTTCAGTCTCTGTGATGTCGCAGTCCGTAGTCCTTCAGTCTCTGAGGGCACAGTCCGTAGTCCTTCAGTCTCTGTGAGGGCACAGTCCGTAGTCCTTCATTCTCTGTGAGGGCACAGTCCATAGTCTTTCAGTCTCTGTGAGGTCGCAGTCCGTAGTCCTTCAGTCTCTGAGGGCACAGTCCGTAGTCCTTCAGTCTCTGTGAGGTCACAGTCTGTAGTCCTTCAGTCTCTGTGAGGGCACAGTCCGTAGTCCTTCAGTCTCTGTGAGGGCACAGTCCATAGTCTTTCAGTCTCTGTGAGGTCGCAGTCCGTAGTCCTTCAGTCTCTGAGGGCACAGTCCGTAGTCCTTCAGTCTCTGTGAGGTCACAGTCTGTAGTCATTCAGTCTTTAAGAGGTCAAAGTCCGTACTCCTTCAGTCTCTGTGAGGTCGCAGTCCGTTGTCCTTCAGTCTCTGAGAGGTCGCAGTCCGTAGTCATTCAGTCTCTGAGAGTCCTTCAGTCTCTGTGAGGTTGCAGTCCGTAGTCATTCAGTCTCTGAGAGGTTGCAGTCCGTAGTCATTCAGTCTCTGAGAGGTCGCAGTTTGTAGTCCTTCAGTCTCTGTGAGGTTGCAGTCCGTAGTCATTCAGTCTATGAGAGGTCAGCAGTCCGTAGTCATTCAGTCTCTGAGAGGTCGCAGTCCGTAGTCATTCAGTCTCTGAGAGGTCGCAGTCCGTAGTCATTCAGTCTCTGAGAGGTCGCAGTCCGTAGTCATTCAGTCTCTGTGAGGGCACAGTCCGTAGTCCTTCAGTCTCTGTGAGGGCACAGTCCGTAGTCCTCATTGTACTCCGGGTAGTGTTGTACTCCGGGTAGCGTTGTACTCCAGGTGGCGTTGTACTCCAGGTGGCGTTGTACTCCTTGCACTCCAGGTAGCGTTGTACTCCAGGTACTCCGGGTGGCGTTGTACTCCAGGTGGCTTTGTACTCCAGGTGGCGTTGTACTCCAGGTGGCGTTGTACTCCAGGTGGCGTTGTACTCCAGGTGGCGTTGTACTCCAGGTGGCGTTGTACTCCAGGTGGCGTTGTACTCCAGGTGGCGTTGTACTCCAGGTGGCGTTGTACTCCAGGTGGCGTTGTACTCCAGGTAGCGTTGTACTCCAGGTGGTGTTGTACTCCTTGCACTCCAGGTGGCGTTGTACTCCAGGTAGCGTTGTACTCCCTCCACTAGTAAGATCTGCTCCGTCGCCCTCTGGAACAGCCCTTACTGAATGGTAGATAACAGGAACTGAAGAGCCCTTTGTGAATGGTAGGTAACATGACCTGACGAGCACTTTGTGAATGGTAGATAACAGGACCTGGATAGCACTTTGTGAATGGTAGATAACAGGACCTGAGGAGCACTTTGTGTGTCACGACGCTCAGCAATTTATTTAGACTTGTCATCCACCTGCATCTGCAAGGAGAGTTTTTTACATGTATTTTTATAAACTTTTTGTATATATTGTGACAAATACTGTCTATTGTACAAAAATACAATTTTCTAGTGTATCAAGTGGTGTAACAGTTGCTGTGTGTGTGTGTGTGTGTGTGTGTGTGCGCTATACATCGTGTTGTGCTATGCCAATACATCCTACTTCCTAGATGTTTCTTTGACTGTGTGATGTCATCAGACTGGGCCGGCCTGGTGTGGACTGCTACAGCCAGCATGAGAGTGGAGCCGCTGTTCTCCAGCTACAGTTCCTCATCAATGAGGTAGGACTGCTTCTATTCTAGTCCCCTTATTTCGGGTGGCATGGTAGCCTAGTGGTTAGAGCGTTGGACTAGTAACCGGAAGGTTGCAAGTTCAAACTGACAAGGTACAAATCTGTCGTTCTGCCCCTGAACAGGCAGTTAACCCACTGTTCCTAGGCCGTCATTGAAAATAAGAATTTGTTCTTTAACTGACTTGCCTGTTTAAATAAAGGCTGAAAGAGAGTTTTGGAATACAGTATTCAGTTGGCATTCTCTCTCAGCCATTTAAGGACAAACAATCTGTCCTGGAATCTTGAGTGTTTTACCCCCGACCATCTTCCTCTTTTTGAATCTAACATTTTCATTTCCAAATCTTTTACTCGGCAGAAACATTCACAGGGCCCCTCCATTGTGAGGAGGGGCCCTATTGATTTCAACCCATGACTCAACACTCTTTCAGCATGGTTATGACTAATGGTATCCCTGTTATTTAGCAGTCAGTGAGTGAGTGAGTGAGTGAGTGAGTGGATAGTTTTCTGGTGAAAACTATAAAACCATTGTTGACAGCAGAGCAGAATGGATTATTCAAAACCAATGTGAGGTCAGATAGTTGCTGATGTATACTCTCAACTCGGTCTCACTGTCTCACGTCAGAATTTGACGTTCATGTTCCTCAAACTTCACATTTCAAAGTTGTTGCAATCGTCAAATTTCAAAGGGGCGGAGTAGAGTACCCAATAGTAGCCTGCTAGTAACAGTAACTAAGGGGCAGAGGAGAGTACCCAATGGTAGCCTGCTAGTAACAGTAACTAAGGGGTGGAGTAGAGTACCCAATAGCAGCCTGCTAGTAACAGTAACTAAGGGGTGGAGTAGAGTACCCAATGGTAGCCTGCTAGTAACAGTAACTAAGGGGCGGAGTAGAGTACCCAATGGTAGCCTGCTAGTAACTGTAACAGAGGAGAGTAAGGTGTGCTAGAGTAAGGGGCGGAGTAGGGACAATGGTAGGCAGTAACTGTAACTAAGGTGTGGAGTAGTCGGAGGTGACTGTTTAACAGTCTGATGGCCTGGAGATAAAATTGTCACGGTTTTCTGTATGCGAAAGAGTCGGACCAAAATGTGGCGTGGCTAATGTGATTCATATTTTAATAAAACAAGGAAAAACACGAATCAATACGAAAACAACAAACGATACACAAAAACCGAAACAGCCTCTACTGGTGCAAACTAACACACGACAGAAACAAGGACATAAGGACAATCACCCACGAAACACTCAAAGAATATGGCTGCCTAAATATGGTTCCCAATCAGAGACAACGATAAACACCTGCCTCTGATTGAGAACCTCTTCAGACAGCCATAGACGTATCTAGAACACCCCACTAAGCTACAATCCCAATGAAAAAACCCCAAGACAAAACACACCACATACAAAAACCCCATGTCACACCCTGGCCTGACCAAATAGATAAAGAAAACACAAAATACTAAGACCAGGGCGTGACAAAATGCTGTTTTTCAGTCTCTTGGTTCCTGCTTTGATGCACCTGTACTGTTTCCTCCTTCTGAATGGTGAACAGGGCGGTCAGGCAAAATGAGCAGAACAGGCATTGTGTTAGATGAGAAGAATGAGCAGAACAGGCATTGTGTTAGATGAGAAGAATGAGCAGAACAGGCATTGTGTTAGATGAGAAGAATGAGCAGAACAGGCATTGTGTTAGATGAGAAGAATGAGCAGAACAGGCATTGTGTTAGATGAGAAGAATGAGCAGAATAGACATTGTGTTAGATGAGAAGAATGAGCAGAACAGGCATTGTGTTAGATGAGAAGAATGAGCAGAACAGGCATTGTGTTAGATGAGAAGAATGAGCAGAACAGGCATTGTGTTAGATGAGAAGAATGAGCAGAACAGGCATTGTGTTAGATGAGAAGAATGAGCAGAACAGGCATTGTGTTAGATGAGAAGAATGAGCAGAACAGGCATTGTGTTAGATGAGAAGAATGAGCAGAACAGGCATTGTGTTAGATGAGAAGAATGAGCAGAACAGGCATTGTGTTAGATGAGAAGAATGAGCAGAACAGGCATTGTGTTAGATGAGAAGAATGAGCAGAATAGACATTGTGTTAGATGAGAAGAATGAGCAGAATAGACATTGTGTTAGATGAGAAGAATGAGCAGAATAGACATTGCATGGATACATATTCAGGCAGCCAGATGCTGATACAGTTGTAAGATATAGAGTATATATATATATCGGTGTTTTGTGGCTTGGTTTTACATGCTATTTGCTTTGGACAATCTGTTATGCTTTTGTAGTTAAAATAACCCCTTTTATTGCACACAGAGTTAGGCCATCCAACGTATTGTGTGATTTCGTAAGCACATTTTTACTCCTGAACCTTTTTCGGCTTGATATAACAAAAGGGGGAATACCTATGGAATGCATTTTAGTTATTTATTTTGTAATAATTTGTAAAACATTTTTTTTTTTTACTTTTTTTGTGTAGCTCAGTGACAAAAGAAGAAAATACAATTAAATCCATTTCAATCCCACTTTGTAACGAACGTAAACAATGTCCGTTCTCTCTGCCTGTGTTGATATCATTACATGATAATGGCACGATAATGCAGTTCAGGACCAAGGTTTTCCCAGTCTGCCTAAAGACTTGTTTAATAGCTGCTCCCCCTCCTGTCATCTCTTCTCCAAGACTTGTTTAATAGCTGCTCCCCCTCCTGTCTTCTTCTCCAAGACTTGTTTAATAGCTGCTCCCCCTCCTGTCTTCTCTTCTCCAAGACTTGTTTAATAGCTGCTCCCCCTCCTGTCTTCTCTTCTCCAAGACTTGTTTAATAGCTGCTCCCCCTCCTGTCTTCTCTTCTCCAAGACTTGTTTAATAGCTACTCCCCCTCCTGTCTTCTTCTCCAAGACTTGTTTAATAGCTGCTCCCCTCCTGTCTTCTCTTCTCCAAGACTTGTTTAATAGCTGCTCCCCCTACTGTCTTCTCTTCTCCAAGACTTGTTTAATAGCTGCCCCCTCCTCTCATCCACTTTATCTGTCTCCCCGTCCCTTCCCTCTTCCCCTCTTTGCAATTTGTAATTTTCCTCGTTTCGTTCCTGCGCTCTTTGGCATTTCTTTGAAGAGAGGAGACAGAGAGCTAGTTTATGTTAACACAATAGGCGTACAGTGTCCCGTGTCACTAGTCTGAGTGACAGGATCGTGATTGACAAGCACACACAACGGATTACCTCCCTGCTAGTGGCATCAGAGAGAGAGAGAGAGAGAGATAACTAGATAGAGAGAGATTGAGGGGAAGTTGCGGGTGATATGGAGAAATGCAACAAAATAATAAATGAGGGAGATAGTGATAGAGAGTGGCAAAGTAGGAATAACAAAATATGTGTAAGAGATAGGCAGACCAAAATTGGCCCCCAAAAAGAGTTAAAGGAACACAAAGCTGAAGGAACACAGAGCTGAAGGAACACAGAGCCGAAGGAACACAGAGCCGAAGGAACACAGAGCCGAAGGAACACAGAGCCGAAGGAACACAGAGCCGAAGGAACACAGAGCCGAAGGAACACAGAGCCGAAGGAACACAGAGCCGAAGGAACACAGAGCCGAAGGAACACAGAGCCGAAGGAACACAGATATAGATTTATCGGCCAATTCCTCCACCCACCAAGCACTCTTTAAATAGCCTACCTCAGTGTCAGTGAAGAGCTGTTAAGCTAAAAGCAGGTCTGGAAAGGTAGGCCTACTATGTCTGAGGTGGAAAGGTAGGCCTACTATGTCTGGGGTGGAAAGGTAGGACTACTATGTCTGGGGTGGAAAGGTAGGACTACTATGTCTGGGGTGGAAAGGTAGGCCTACTATGTCTGGGGTGGAAAGGTAGGTCTACTATGTCCACGGTGGAAAGGTAGGCCTACTATGTCTGGGGTGGAAAGGTAGGTCTACTCTGTCTGGGGTGGAAAGGTAGGCCTACTATGTCTACTATGTCCAGGGTGGAAAGGTAGGACTACTATGTCTGGGGTGGAAAGGTAGGCCTACTATGTCCAGGGTGGAAAGGTAGGTCTACTATGTCCAGGGTGGAAAGGTAGGCCTACTATGTCCAGGGTGGAAAGGTAGGCCTACTATGTCCAGGGTGGAAAGGTAGGCCTACTATGTCTGGGGTGGAAAGGTAGGTCTACTCTGTCTGGGGTGGAAAGGTAGGTCTACTATGTCCAGGGTGGAAAGGTAGGCCTACTATGTCCAGGGTGGAAAGGTAGGCCTACTATGTCCAGGGTGGAAAGGTAGGCCTACTATGTCCAGGGTGGAAAGGTAGGACTACTATGTCTGGGGTGGAAAGGTAGGACTACTATGTCTGGGGTGGAAAGGTAGGTCTACTCTGTCTGGGGTGGAAAGGTAGGTCTACTATGCCTACTATGTCCAGGGTGGAAAGGTAGGTCTACTATGTCCAGGGTGGAAAGGTAGGCCTACTATGCCTACTATGTCCAGGGTGGAAAGGTAGGTCTACTATGTCCAGGGTGGAAAGGTAGGTCTACTATGTCCAGGGTGGAAAGGTAGGCCTACTATGTCTGGGATGGAAAGGTAGGTCTACTCTGTCTGGGGTGGAAAGGTAGGTCTACTATGCCTACTATGTCCAGGGTGGAAAGGTAGGCCTACTATGTCCAGGGTGGAAAGGTAGGTCTACTATGTCCAGGGTGGAAAGGTAGGCCTACTATGTCCAGGGTGGAAAGGTAGGCCTACTATGTCCAGGGTGGAAAGGTAGGTCTACTATGCCTACTATGTCCAGGGTGGAAAGGTAGGCCTACTATGTCTGGGTGGAAAGGTAGGCCTACTATGTCCAGGGTGGAAAGGTAGGCCTACTATGTCTGGGGTGGAAAGGTAGGTCTACTATGCCTACTATGTCCAGGGTGGAAAGGTAGGTCTACTATGTCTGGGGTGGAAAGGTAGGTCTACTATGCCTACTATGTCCAGGGTGGAAAGGTAGGCCTACTATGTCTGGGGTGGAAAGGTAGGCCTACTATGTCTGGGGTGGAAAGGTAGGTCTACTATGCCTACTATGTCCAGGGTGGAAAGGTAGGCCTACTATGTCTGGGGTGGAAAGGTAGGTCTACTATGTCTGGGGTGGAAAGGTAGGTCTACTATGTTTGGAGTGGAAAGGTAGGCCTACTATTTTTGGGGTGGAAAGGTAGGCCTACTATGTCAGGGGTGGAAAGGTAGGCCTACTATGTCCAGGGTGGAAGGGTAGGTCTACTATGTTTGGAGTGGAAAGGTAGGCCTACTATTTTTGGGGTGGAAAGGTAGGCCTACTATGCCTACTATGTCTGGGGTGGAAAGGTAGGCCTACTATGCCAACTATGTCTGGGGTGGAAACGTAGGCCTACTATGCCTACTATGTCTGGGGTGGAAAGGTAGGCCTACTATGCCTACTATGTCCGGGGTGGAAAGGTAGGCCTACTATGCCTACTATGTCTGGGGTGGAAAGGTAGGTCTACTATGCCTACTATGTCTGGGGTGGAAAGGTAGGTCTACTATGCCTACTATGTCTGGGGTGGAAAGGTAGGTCTACTATGTCTGGGGTGGAAAGGTAGGTCTACTATGTCTGGGGTGGAAAGGTAGGTCTACTATGCCTACTATGTATGGGGTGGAAAGGTAGGCCTACTATGTCTGGGGTGGAAAGGTAGGTCTACTATGCCTACTATGTCTGGGGTGGAAAGGTAGGTCTACTATCCCTACTATGTCCAGGGTGGAAAGGTAGGCCTACTATGCCTACTATGTCTGGGGTGGAAAGGTAGGCCTACTATGCCTACTATGTCTGGGGGTGGAAAGGTAGGCCTACTATGCCTACTATGTCTGGGGTGGAAAGGTAGGTCTACTATGCCTACTATGTCTGGGGTGGAAAGGTAGGTCTACTATGTCTGGGGTGGAAAGGTAGGCCTACTATGTCTGGGGTGGAAAGGTAGGCCTACTATGTCTACTATGTCTGGGGTGGAAAGGTAGGTCTACTATGCCTACTATGTCTGGGGTGGAAAGGTAGGTCTACTATGCCTACTATGTCTGGGGTGGAAAGGTAGGTCTACTATGTCTGGGGTGGAAAGGTAGGTCTACTATGTCTGGGGTGGAAAGGTAGGCCTACTATGTCTGGGGTGGAAAGGTAGGCCTACTATGCCTACTATGTCTGGGGTGGAAAGGTAGGTCTACTATGCCTACTATGTCTGGGGTGGAAAGGTAGGTCTACTATGTCTGGGGTGGAAAGGTAGGTCTACTATGTCTGGGGTGGAAAGGTAGACCTACTATGTCTGGGGTGGAAAGGTAGGTCTACTATGTCTGGGGTGGAAAGGTAGGTCTACTATGTCTGGGGTGGAAAGGTAGGACTACTATGTCGGGGTGGAAAGGTAGGCCTACTATGTCTGGGGTGGAAAGGTAGGCCTACTATGTCTGGGGTGGAAAGGTAGGCCTACTATGTCTGGGGTGGAAAGGTAGGTCTACTATGTCTGGGGTGGAAAGGTAGGCCTACTATGTCTCGGGTGGAAAGGTAGGCCTACTATGTCTATGGTGGAAAGGTAGGTCTACTATGCCTACTATGTCTGGGTGGAAAGGTAGGCCTACTATGCCTACTATGTCTGTTGTGGAAAGGTAGGTCTACTATGCCTACTATGTCTGGGGTGGAAAGGTAGGTCTACTATGTTTGGAGTGGAAAGGTAGCCTACTATTTATGGGGTGGAAATGTAGGCCTACTATGTCCTGGGTGGAAGGGTAGGTCTACTATGTTTGGAGTGGAAAGGTAGGCCTACTATTTTTGGGGTGGAAAGGTAGGCCTACTATGTCAGGGGTGGAAAGGTAGGCCTACTATGTCCAGGGTGGAAGGGTAGGTCTACTATTTTTGGAGTGGAAAGGTAGGCCTACTATTTTTGGGGTGGAAAGGTTGGTCTACTATGTCTGGGGTGGAAAGGTAGGCCTACTATGTCTGGGGTGGAAAGGTAGGTCTACTACTAACTACATATCTAAGACTCTGTTCTGTCCAGGGACTGAGAGTAAACTGCATATCTAAGGCTCTGTTCTGTCCAGGGACTGAGGGTAAACTGCATATCTAAGACTCTGTTCTGTCCAGGGACTGAGGGTAAACTGCATATCTAAGGCTCTGGTCTGTCCAGGGAGTGACGGCAAACTGCATATCTAAGGCTCTGGTCTGTCCAGGGAGTGAGGGTAAACTGCATATTTAAGGCTCTGGTCTGTCCGGGGACTGAGGGTAAACTGCAGATCTAAGGCTCTGTTCTGTCCAGTGAGTGAGGGTAAACTGCAGATCTAAGGCTCTGGTCTGTACAGGGATGAAGATAAACTGTAAAGCATGGTCTGTGCTATCCACTTTATGTTTTAATTATTATTTGGGGTATAGGGATCAATTAAAAAAATATAAAAAGTGTTTAGGGGAGGTATAGGTCAAATATATTTTGCTGAAGATATAGCCATCCATTTTCTTTTCAGAGAGATCTGTTTTTTTTTCTGTAAACCATATCATAAATAACTTTCACTCCCTTTGTAACGGTTTTCTTCATGTGAAGGAGAGTCGGACCAAAATGCGACGTGGCTATTTAGATTCATGTTTAATAAAAACAACTAAACACAACACCAAAAACCGAAACAGCCTATACTGGTGCAAAGCAACACAGAGACAGAAACAAGGACAATCACCCACGACACACTCAAAGAATATGGCTGCCTAAATATGGTTCCCAATCAGAGACAACGATAAACACCTGCCTCTGATTGAGAACCTCTTCAGACAGCCATAGACGTATCTAGAACACCCCACTAAGCTACAATCCCAATACAAAACACACCACATACCAAAACCCCATGTCACACCCTGGCCTGACCAAATAAATAAAGAAAACACAAAATACTAAGACCAGGGCGTGACACCCTTATAGTTGAGCATATCTGAGTCAATGCTGTTCGCCACCCAACACACCCAGAGCTCTCTGAAACAGGATACTGGTTCCGTGACACCAAATTGGGCAAAGAGGGTGAGAAACACAAACAATTATGTCATTCATTATTTTCCCTGCTGCTTAATTATGTTGTGGAGGTTAATTTATTGTGGTTTTATAAACAGACTCATAATCACCCATATGCTAATATGCTCTTATGAGTAGCTGTCATGTTTTTAACAGGGAGGGAGAGGTTATACACAGTAAAGGTCAATATCTCACATTGAAGAAATACATGAATGAGTCGTTAACTGAAACAAGTATTACCCAACACCAATAAATAATGTATTCACTCATATGTCATTCATTCTGGTTTGTTTGGACAACACTTCTTTTAGCTAAACAAACCTGTAAAATCATTGGCGCAGATTAGAGCACCTAAAGCCAGCGCTTCAGATAATTGGTTACATGTACAGCTGACGTCTACAGGGTTATAGCTGATGTCTACAGGGTTATAGCTGATGTCTACAGGGTTATAGCTGACGTCTACAGGGTTATAGCTGATGTCTACAGGGTTATAGCTGATGTCTACAGGGTTATAGCTGATGTCTACAGGGTTATAGCTGACGTCTACAGGGTTATAGCTGACGTCTACAGGGTTATAGCTGATGTCTACATGGTTATAGCTGATGTCTACAGGGTTATAGCTGATGTCTACAGGGTTATAGCTGATGTCTACAGGGTTATAGCTGATGTCTAAAGGGTTATAGCTGATGTCTACAGGGTTATAGCTGACGATGTCTACAGGGTTATAGCTGACGTCTACAAGGTTATAGCTGATGTCTACATGGTTATAGCTGATGTCTACAGGGTTATAGCTGATGTCTACAGGGTTATAGCTGACGTCTACAGGGTTATAGCTGATGTCTACAGGGTTATAGCTGATGTCTACAGGGTTATAGCTGATGTCTAAAGGGTTATAGGAACATGTCTGAGTTATAGCTGATGTCTACAGGGTTATAGCTGACGTCTACAGGGTTATAGCTGACGTCTACAGGGTTATAGCTGATGTCTACAGGGTTATAGCTGACGTCTACAGGGTTGTAGCTGACGTCTACAGGGTTATAGCTGATGTCTACAGGGTTACAGCTGACGTCTACAGGGTTATAGCTGACGTCTACAGGGTTATAGCTGACGTCTACAGGGTTATAGCTGACGTCTACAGGGTTATAGCTGATGTCTACAGGGTTATAGCTGATGTCTACAGGGTTATAGCTGATGTCTACAGGGTTATAGCTGATGTCTACAGGGTTATAGCTGACGTCTACAGGGTTATAGCTGATGTCTACAGGGTTATAGCTGATGTCTACAGGGTTACAGCTGACGTCTACAGGGTTATAGCTGACGTCTACAGGGTTATAGCTGATGTTATAGCTGATGTCTACAGGGTTATAGCTGATGTCTACAGGGTTATAGCTGATGTCTACAGGGTTATAGCTGACGTCTACAGGGTTATAGCTGACGTCTACAGGGTTATAGCTGACGTCTACAGGGTTATAGCTGATGTCTACAGGGTTATAGCTGACGTCTACAGGGTTATAGCTGATGTCTACAGGGTTATAGCTGATGTCTACAGGGTTATAGCTGACGTCTACAGGGTTATAGCTGATGTCTACAGGGTTATAGCTGATGTCTACAGGGTTATAGCTGATGTCTACAGGGTTACAGGGTTATAGCTGATGTCTACAGGGTTATAGCTGATGTCTACAGGGTTATAGCTGATGTCTACAGGGTTATAGCTGACGTCTACAGGGTTATAGCTGACGTCTACAGGGTTATAGCTGACGTCTACAGGGTTATAGCTGACGTCTACAGGGTTATAGCTGACGTCTACAGGGTTGTAGCTGACGTCTACAGGGTTATAGCTGATGTCTACAGGGTTATAGCTGATGTCTACAGGGTTATAGCTGATGTCTACAGGGTTATAGCTGATGTCTACAGGGTTATAGCTGATGTCTACAGGGTTATAGCTGATGTCTACAGGGTTATAGCTGATGTCTACAGGGTTATAGCTGATCTACAGGGTTATAGCTGATGTCTACAGGGTTATAGCTGACGTCTACAGGGGTTATAGCTGACGTCTACAGGGTTATAGCTGATGTCTACAGGGTTATAGCTGATGTCTACAGGGTTATAGCTGATGTCTACAGGGTTATATAGCTGTCTACAGGGTTATAGCTGATGTCTACAGGGTTATAGCTGATGTCTACAGGGTTATAGCTGATGTCTACAGGGTTATAGCTGATGTCTACAGGGTTATAGCTGACGTCTACAGGGTTATAGCTGACTGTCTACAGGGTTATAGCTGATGTCTACAGGGTTATAGCTGACGTCTACAGGGTTATAGCTGATGTCTACAGGGTTATAGCTGATGTCTACAGGGTTATAGCTGATGTCTACAGGGTTATAGCTGATGTCTACAGGGTTATAGCTGATGTCTACAGGGTTATAGCTGATGTCTACAGGGTTATAGCTGATGTCTACAGGGTTATAGCTGATGTCTACAGGGTTATAGCTGATGTCTACAGGGTTATAGCTGATGTCTACAGGGTTAGCTGAGCTGACGTCTACAGGGTTATAGCTGATGTCTGATGTCTACAGGGTTATAGCTGATGTCTACAGGGTTATAGCTGATGTCTCAGGGTTATAGCTAGTCTACAGGGTTATAGCTGATGTCTACAGGGTTATAGCTGATGTCTACAGGGTTATAGCTGACGTCTACAGGGTTATAGCTGACGTCTACAGGGTATTAGCTGATGTCTACAGGGTTATAGCTGATGTCTACAGGGTTATAGCTGACGTCTACAGGGTTACAGCTGATGTCTACAGGGTTATAGCTGATGTCTACAGGGTTATAGCTGACGTCTACAGGGTTATAGCTGACGTCTACAGGGTTATAGCTGACGTCTACAGGGTTATAGCTGATGTCTACAGGGTTATAGCTGATGTCTACAGGGTTATAGCTGATGTCTACAGGGTTATAGCTGATGTCTACAGGGTTACAGCTGACGTCTACAGGGTTATAGCTGATGTCTACAGGGTTACAGTTATAGCTGACGTCTACAGGGTTATAGCTGATGACGTCTACAGGGTTATAGCTGACGTCTGACAGGGTTATAGCTGATGTCTACAGGGTTATAGCTGATGTCTACAGGGTTATAGCTGATGTCTACAGGGTTATAGCTGATGTCTACAGGGTTATAGCTGATGTCTACAGGGTTATAGCTGACGACAGGGTTATAGCTGACGTCTACAGGGTTATAGCAGGGTTAACTGATGTCTACAGGGTTATAGCTGATGTCTACAGGGTTATAGCTGACGTCTACAGGGTTATAGCTGACGTCTACAGGGTTATAGCTGATGTCTACAGGGTTATAGCTGACGCCTACAGGGTTATAGCTGATGTCTACAGGGTTATAGCTGATGTCTACAGGGTTATAGCTGACGTCTCTACAGGGTTATAGCTGATGTCTACAGGGTTATAGCTGACGTCTACAGGGTTATAGCTGATGTCTACAGGGTTATAGCTGATGTCTACAGGGTTATAGCTGATGTCTACAGGGTTATAGCTGACGTCTACAGGGTTATAGCTGATGTCTACAGGGTTACAGCTGACGTCTACAGGGTTATAGCTGACGTCTACAGGGTTATAGCTGATGTCTACAGGGTTATAGCTGATGTCTACAGGGTTATAGCTGATGTCTACAGGGTTATAGCTGACGTCTACAGGGTTATAGCTGATGTCTACAGGGTTATAGCTGACGTCTACAGGGTTATAGCTGATGTCTACAGGGTTATAGCTGATGTCTACAGGGTTATAGCTGATGTCTACAGGGTTATAGCTGACGTCTACAGGGTTATAGCTGATGTCTACAGGGTTATAGCTGATGTCTACAGGGTTATAGCTGATGTCTACAGGGTTATAGCTGATGTCTACAGGGTTATAGCTGAGCGTCTACAGGGTTATAGCTGACGTCTACAGGGTTATAGCTGACGTCTACAGGGTTATAGCTGATGTCTACAGGGTTATAGCTGATGTCTACAGGGTTATAGCTGATGTCTACAGGGTTATAGCTGATGTCTACAGGGTTATAGCTGATGTCTACAGGGTTATAGCTGATGTCTACAGGGTTATAGCTCTCTACAGGGTTATAGCTGATGTCTACAGGGTTATAGCTGACGTCTACAGGGTTATAGCTGATGTCTACAGGGTTATAGCTGATGTCTACAGGGTTATAGCTGATGTCTACAGGGTTATAGCTGATGTCTACAGGGTTATAGTCTACAGGGTTATAGCTGACGTCTACAGGGTTATAGCTGACGTCTACAGGGTTATAGCTGACGTCTACAGGGTTACAGGGTTATAGCTGACGTCTACAGGGTTATAGCTGATGTCTACAGGGTTATAGCTGATGTCTACAGGGTTATAGCTGATGTCTACAGGGTTATAGCTGATGTCTACAGGGTTATAGCTGATGTCTACAGGGTTATAGCTGATGTCTACAGGGTTATAGCTGATGTCTACAGGGTTATAGCTGACGTCTACAGGGTTATAGCTGATGTCTACAGGGTTATAGCTGACGTCTACAGGGTTACAGCTAGTCTACACAGGTTATAGCTGATGTCTACAGGGTTATAGCTGATGTCTACAGGGTTATAGCTGACGTCTACAAGGTTATAGCTGATGTCTACAGGGTTATAGCTGATGTCTACAGGGTTATAGCTGACGTCTACAGGGTTATATAGCTACAGGGTTATAGCTCTACAGGGTTATAGCTGATGTCTACAGGGTTATAGCTGATGTCTACAGGGTTACAGGGTTATAGCTGACGTCTACAGGGTTATAGCTGATGTCTACAGGGTTAGCTGAGCTGATGTCTACAGGGTTATAGCTGATGTCTACAGTGTTATAGCTGATGTCTACAGGGTTATAGCTGACAGGGTTATAGCTGATGTCTACAGGGTTATAGCTGACGTCTACAGGGTTATAGCTGATGTCTACAGGGTTATAGCTGATGTCTACAGGGTTATAGCTACAGGGTTATAGCTGACGTCTACAGGGTTATAGCTGATGTCTACAGGGTTATAGCTGATGTCTACAGGGTTATAGCTGATGTCTACAGGGTTATAGCTGACTACAGGGTTATAGCTGACGTCTACAGGGTTATAGCTGATGTCTACAGGGTTATAGCTGATGTCTACAGGGTTATAGCTGATGTCTACAGGGTTATAGCTGACGTCTACAGGGTTATAGCTGATGTCTACAGGGTTATAGCTGATGTCTACAGGGTTATAGCTGATGTCTACAGGGTTATAGCTGTTATAGCTGATGTCTACAGGGTTATAGCTGATGTCTACAGGGTTATAGCTGTTATGTCTACAGGGTTATAGCTGACGTCTACAGGGTTATAGCTGACGTCTACAGGGTTATAGCTGATGTCTACAGGGTTATAGCTGATGTCTACAGGGTTATAGCTGACGTCTACAGGGTACGCTGACGCACAGGGTTATACGTCTACAGGGTTATAGCTGACGTCTACAGGGTTATAGCTGATGTCTACAGGGTTATAGCTGATGTCTACAGGGTTATAGCTGACGTCTACAGGGTTATAGCTGATGTCTACAGGGTTACTGAGCTGATGTCTACAGGGTTATAGCTGATGTCTACAGGGTTATAGCTGATGTCTACAGGGTTATAGCTGATGTGATGTCTACAGGGTTATAGCTGATGTCTACAGGGTTATAGCTGATGTCTACAGGGTTATAGCTGAGTCTACAGGGTTATAGCTGACGTCTACAGGGTTATAGCTGATGTCTACAGGGTTATAGCTGATGTCTACAGGGTTATAGCTGATGTCTACAGGGTTATAGCTGATGTCTACAGGGTTATAGCTGATGTCTACAGGGTTATAGCTGATGTCTACAGGGTTATAGCTGATGTCTACAGGGTTATAGCTGATGTCTACAGGGTTATAGCTGATGTCTACAGGGTTATAGCTGATGTCTACAGGGGGTTATACAGGGTTATAGCTGATGTCTACAGGGTTTAGCTAGCTGATAGTCTACAGGGTTATAGCTGACGTCTACAGGGTTATAGCTGATGTCTACAGGGTTATAGCTGACGTCTACAGGGTTATAGCTGACGTCTACAGGGTTATAGCTGATGTCTACAGGGTTATAGCTGACGTCTCAGGGTTATACAGGGTTATAGCTGACGTCTACAGGGTTATAGCTGACGTCTACAGGGTTATAGCTGATAGTCTACAGGGTTATAGCTGATGTCTACAGGGTTATAGCTGACGTCTACAGGGTTATAGCTGATGTCTACAGGGTTATAGCTGATGTCTACAGGGTTATAGCTGATGTCTACAGGGTTATAGCTGATGTCTACAGGGTTATAGCTGATGTCTACAGGGTTATAGCTGATGTCTACAGGGTTATAGCTGATGTCTACAGGGTTATAGCTGATGTCTACAGGGTTATAGCTGATGTCTACAGGGTTATAGCTGATGTCTACAGGGTTATAGCTGATGTCTACAGGGTTATAGCTGATGTCTACAGGGTTATAGCTGATGTCTACAGGGTTATAGCTGATGTCTACAGGGTTATAGCTGATGTCTACAGGGTTATAGCTGATGTCTACAGGGTTTATGAGCTGATGTCTACAGGGTTATAGCTGACGTCTACAGGGTTATAGCTGATGTCTACAGGGTTATAGCTGATGTCTACAGGGTTATAGCTGATGTCTACAGGGTTATAGCTGATGTCTACAGGGTTATAGCTGATGTCTACAGGGTTATAGCTGATGTCTACAGGGTTATAGCTGATGTCTACAGGGTTATAGCTGATGTCTACAGGGTTATAGCTGACGTCTACAGGGTTATAGCTGACGTCTACAGGGTTATAGCTGATGTCTACAGGGTTATAGCTGATGTCTACAGGGTTATAGCTGATGTCTACAGGGTTATAGCTGACGCTGCGTCTACAGGGAGCTGATGTCTACAGGGTTATAGCTGATGTCTACAGGGTTATAGCTGATGTCTACAGGGTTATAGCTGATGTCTACAGGGTTATAGCTGACGTCTACAGGGTTATAGCTGACGTCTACAGGGTTATGGGAACATGTCTGAGTTGCAGCTAGAGGTCTGAGCTGAAATGACACCTCATTTACACTCTTCTTAGTGAGATCATGTACATTTTCCCCCAGTGAGAAACGACGATGGCCCAGATGTCTCTTTTCTCAGTCTAATGGCACTTGCCAAACCAGTTAGCCCCCAACAACAACTGCTCCCTGGGCTCAGATGATGTGGACCCCTCCCCCCTCCCCCACAGCACCTCTCTGATTCAGAGGGGTTTAATTAAATGTGGAAGAGACATTTCGGCAGTGGTGGAAGCAGTACCCCAATTGTCATACTGTAGTAAAAGTAAAGATACTGTACCTTAGTAGAAAAGTGAACGTCACCCAGTAAAGTACTACTTGAGTAAATGTCTAAAAGTATTTGGTTTTAAATATACTTAAGTATCAAAAAGTAAATGTATTTGCTAAAATATACTTAAGTATCAAAAGTAAAAGTGTAAATAATTTCACATTCCTTACATTTAGCAAAGCAGACAGCATGGTTTTCTTGTGTTTTTTTTAAATTTACGGATTGCCAGGGGAACACTCCAACACTGAGACATAATTTACAAACGAAGCATCTGTGTTCAGTGAGTCCTCCAGATCAGAGGCAGCAGGGATGATCAGTGATGTTCTCTGTTTAGTGAGTCCTCCAGATCAGAGGCAGCAGGGATGATCAGTGATGTTCTCTGTTTAGTGAGTCCTCCAGATCAGAGGCAGCAGGGATGATCAGTGATGTTCTCTGTTTAGTGAGTCCTCCAGATCAGAGGCAGTAGGGATGACCAGGGATGTTCTCTGTTTAGTGAGTCCTCCAGATCAGAGGCAGTAGGGATGACCAGGGATGTTCTCTGTTTAGTGAGTCCTCCAGATCAGAGGCAGTAGGGATGACCAGGGATGTTCTCTGTTTAGTGAGTCCTCCAGATCAGAGGCAGTAGGGATGACCAGTGATGTTCTCTGTTTAGTGAGTCCTCCAGATCAGAGGCAGCAGGGATGATCAGTGATGTTCTCTGTTTAGTGAGTCCTCCAGATCAGAGGCAGTAGGGATGATCAGTGATGTTCTCTGTTTAGTGAGTCCTCCAGATCAGAGACAGCAGGGATGATCAGTGATGTTCTCTTGAGAAATATGTGAATTGGACCATTTTCCTGTCCTGCTAAGCATTCTTTTGTGTGTCAGGGAAAACGTATGGAGTAAAATGTACATTGTTTAGTTCAGTAATGTAGTAAAGTAAAAGTGGTCAAAAATATAAATAGTCAAGTACAGATACCCCCAAAAACTACTTAAGTACTTTACACCACTGCATTACAGTTGAAGGCATTCAGTTGTGCAACTGACTGGATACCCTCATTTCCCCTTTGGGCTCCCGAGTGGCGCAGCGGTCTGAGGCACTGCATCTCAGGGCAAGCGGCATTACTACAGACCGTGGTTCGATTCCAGGCTGTATCACAGCGGTCTGAGGCACTGCATCTCAGTGCAAGCGGCATCACTACAGACCATGGTTTGATTCCAGCCTGTATCACAGCGGTCTGAGGCACTGCATCTCAGTGCAAGCGGCATCACTACAGACCGTGGTTCGATTCCAGGCTGTATCACGGCGGTCTGAGGCACTGCATCTCAGTGCAAGCGGCATTACTACAGACCGTGGTTCGATTCCAGGCTGTATCACAGCGGTCTGAGGCACTGCATCTCAGTGCAAGCGGCATCACTACAGACCGTGGTTCGATTCCAGGCTGTATCACGGCGGTCTGAGGCACTGCATCTCAGTGCAAGCACTGCATCGGCATCACTACAGACCGTGGTTCGATTCCAGGCTGTATCACAGTGGTCTGAGGCACTGCATCTCAGTGCAAGCGGCATCACTACAGACCGTGTTTCGATTCCAGGCTGTATCACGGCGGTCTGAGGCACTGCATCTCAGTGCAAGCGGCATTACTACAGACCGTGGTTCGATTCCAGGCTGTATCACAGCGGTCTGAGGCACTGCATCTCAGTGCAAGCGGCATCAGGGAATTTTACTAAGATTAAATGTAAGGAATTGTGAAAAACAGATTTTATATGTATTTGGCTAAGATCTACTTCAACTTCCGACTTCAACTGTACAGTACATTCTGAGTATACTAACATGCACCTCATGCAGTACAACTTTCTCAACTCTCTCTTTCATCCCCAAACTCTATTGTAAATCCCTCCCTCTCTTTCTCCCACTTCCTCCCTCTCTTTCTCCCACTTCCTCCCTCTCTTTCTCCCACTTCCTCCCTCTCTTTCTCCCACTTCCTCCCTCTCTTTCTCCCACTTCCTCCCTCTCTTTCTCCCACTTCCTCCCTCTCTTTCTCCCACTTCCTCCCTCTCTTTCTCCCACTTCCTCCCTCTCTTTCTCCCACTTCCTCCCTCTCTTTCTCCCACTTCCTCCCTCTCTTTCTCCCACTTCGGAGGAAATCGATTTGCAAGTTATTATATACACCTCTCCTCTCCCCTACAACTCTTCCCCTGTTCCTTAGTGTAGACACACACCAGGCATGGGAGAGGAGAGGTGTAGACACACACCAGGCACGGGAGAGGAGAGGAATGTGCCTATTTGAAAGCTAGACAACTTGCAAAGTTTTTTTTTTAAAGTATCTACCTTGCTGCAAAAGGTTTGAGAGCCCCAGTGTACTGACTGTCTGTGTTCTGTACCTCTCCTTCAGGGAGCTCTGGTGTACTGACTGTCTGCGTTCTGTCCCTCTCCTTCAGGGAGCTCTGGTGTACTGACTGTCTGCGTTCTGTCCCTCTCCTTCACGGAGCTCTGGTGTACTGACTGTCTGTGTTCTGTACCTCTCCTTCAGGGAGCTCTGGTGTACTGACTGTCTGTGTTTTGTACCTCTCCTCCAGGGAGCTCTGGTGTACAGACTGTCTGCATTCTGTCCCTCTCCTTCAGGGAGCTCTGGTGTACTGACTGTCTGTGTTCTGTACCTCTCCTTCAGGGAGCTCTGGTGTACTGACTGTCTGTGTTCTGTACCTCTCCTTCAGGGAGCTCTGGTCACAGCATGTGCAGATGACACACTGCACCTGTGGAACCTTCGCCAGAGACGCCCAGCCATCCTGCACTCGCTCAAATTCAACAGGAGAGGTAAGAACTTCAGTAACACACACACACACACACACACACACACACACACACACACACACACACACACACACACACACACACACACACACACACATATGACCTTGCATAAATGCAGGAATATTTTCTGTTTGACATCTCACGGCTCAATGAGATGGATTAGACTTCAAGGCAAGTATATGAAACATTATACATTATAGTTAGACAGCATACCTGTCTCAAGGTTCACCGTCTACCTGTCTCAAGGTTCACCGTCTACCTGTCTCAAGGTTACCTGTCTCAAGGTTCACCGTCTACCTGTCTCAAGGTTACCTGTCTCAAGGTTCACCGTCTACCTGTCTCAAGGTTACCTGTCTCAAGGTTCACCGTCTACCTGTCTCAAGGTTCACCGTCTACCTGTCTCAAGGTTACCTGTCTCAAGGTTCACCGTCTACCTGTCTCAAGGTTACCTGTCTCAAGGTTCACCGTCTACCTGTCTCGAGGTTCACCGTCTACCTGTCTCGAGGTTCACCGTCTACCTGTCTCGAGGTTCACCGTCTACCTGTCTCGAGGTTCACCATCTACCTGTCTCAAGGTTCACCGTCTACCTGTCTCAAGGTTCACCGTCTACCTGTCTCAAGGTTCACCGTCTACCTGTCTCAAGGTTCACCGTCTACCTGTCTCAAGGTTCACCGTCTACCTGTCTCAAGGTTCACCATCTACCTGTCTCAAGGTTCACCATCTACCTGTCTCAAGGTTCACCGTCTACCTGTCTCAAGGTTCACCGTCTACCTGTCTCGAGGTTCACCATCTACCTGTCTCAAGGTTCACCGTCTACCTGTCTCAAGGTTCACCGTCTACCTGTCTCAAGGTTCACCGTCTACCTGTCTCGAGGTTCACCGTCTACCTGTCTCGAGGTTCACCATCTACCTGTCTCAAGGTTCACCGTCTACCTGTCTCGAGGTTCACCGTCTACCTGTCTCAAGGTTCACCGTCTACCTGTCTCGAGGTTCACCGTCTACCTGTCTCAAGGTTCACCGTCTACCTGTCCAAGGTTCACCATCTACCTGGTTCACCGTCTACCTGTCTCAAGGTTCACCGTCTACCTGTCTCAAGGTTCACCGTCTACCTGTCTCAAGGTTCACCGTCTACCTGTCTCAAGGTTCACCATCTACCTGTCTCAAGGTTCACCGTCTACCTGTCTCAAGGTTCACCATCTACCTGTCTCAAGGTTCACCGTCTACCTGTCTCAAGGTTCACCATCTACCTGTCTCAAGGTGCACCGTCTACCTGTCTCAAGGTTCACCATCTACCTGTCTCAAGGTTCACCGTCTACCTGTCTCAAGGTTCACCGTCTACCTGTCTCAAGGTTCACCGTCTACCTGTCTCAAGGTTCACCGTCTACCTGTCTCAAGGTTCACCGTCTACCTGTCTCAAGGTTCACCGTCTACCTGTCTCAAGGTTCACCGTCTACCTGTCTCAAGGTTCACCGTCTACCTGTCTCAAGGTTCACCGTCTACCTGTCTCAAGGTTCACTGTCTACCTGTCTCCAAGGTTTGTCTACCTGTAGGTTCACCGTCTGTCTGTCTCAATGTTCACCGTCTACCTGTCTCAAGGTTCACTGTCTACCTGTCTCGAGGTTCACCAGGTCTACCTGTCTCAAGGTTCAGTGGGTTCTACCTGTCTCAAGGTTCACCGTCTACCTGTCTCAGGGTTCACCACTACCTGTCTCAAGGTTCACCGTCTACCTGTCTCAAGGTTCTCCCATCACCTGTCTGAGGTTCATCCCCGTCTACCTGTCTCACCCAGGTTCACCGTCTACCTGTCTCAAGGTTCACCGTCTACCTGTCTCAAGGTTCACCGTCTACCTGTCTCAAGGTTCATGAGTCTACCTGTCTCAGAGGTTCTAGCCTGGTCTACCTGTCTCAAGGTTTATTTTCTACCTGTCTACCAAGGTTCACAAGTCTAAGAACCTGTCTCAAGGTTCACCGTCTACCTGTCTCAAGGTTCACCGTCTACCTGTCTCGAGGTTCACCGTCACCTGTCTCAAGGTTCACCGTCTACCTGTCTCAAGGTTCACCGTCTACCTGTCTCAAGGTTCACCGTCTACCTGTCTCCAGTAGGTTCACCGTCTACCTGTCTCAAGGTTCACCGTCTACCTGTCTGTAAGGTTCACCGTCTACCTGTCTGGGTCATAGGTTCACCGTTGTACCTGTCTCAAGGTTCATTGTCTGGGTATATGTCTAGGTTGTATTGAGGGGTCTACCTGTCTGTATTGTCTGGGTTCACCGTTCTACCTGTCTCAAGGTTCACCGTCTACCTGTCTGGGTCAAGGTTATGTTGTATTGAGGGGTCTGTAGTAGGTTGGCTGGGTCATATGTCTACCTGTCTCATAGGTTAGGTTCTACCTGTCTCAAGGTTACCGTTGTACCTGTCTGTAGTAGGTTGTACTGGGTCTACCTGTCTCAAGGTTCATGTCTACCTGTCTCATAGGTTCAGGTTCTACCTGTCTCGTAGGTTCACTGGGTCATATGTAGTAGGTTGTCTTGGCTGGGTTCAGTATGTACCTGTCTCAGTAGGTTCACCGTCTACCTGTAGTCTTGTATTGGTTCATATGTCTACCTGTCTCAAGGTTCAGTAGGTTCTACCTGTCATATGTAGTAGGTTGTACTGGGTCATACCTGTCTCAAGGTTCACCGTAGTACCTGTATTGGCTGGGTCACCGTAGTAGGTTGTATTCATATAGTAGGTTGTACTGGGTCATATGTCTACCTGTCTCGAGGTCATTGTAGTAGGTTGTACCTGTCTGTAGTAGGTTCACCACATGTAGTATCTACCTGTCTAGTAGGTTGTATTGAGGGGTCATATGTAGTAGGTTGTACCTGTCATATGTAGTAGGTTCATTGGCTGGGTCATATGTGTCTTGTATTGGCTTCATATGTAGTAGGTTGTATTGTCTCAATGTTCAGGTTGTACCTGTCTCGTAGGTTGTATTGGCTGGGTCATATGTGTCTCATTGGTGGGTCATACCTGTAGTAGGTTGTATTGTCTGGGTCATATGTCTCAGGGTTCACCATCTACCTGTCTCAAGGTTATGTCTAGGTTGTATCAAGGTTCAATATGTAGTAGGTTGTAAGGTTCACATGTAGTAGGTTGTATTGGCTCAAGGTTCAGGTGTACCTGTCTGTAGTAGGTTGTATTGGCTGGGTACCTGTAGTAGGTTGTATTGGTGGGTCAGTAGGTTCTACCTGTCATCAGTAGGTTGTATTCACATGTAGTAGGTTCTACCTGTCATAGTAGGTCAAGGTTCACATGTAGTAGGTCTACCTGTCTCAGTAGGTTGTATTCTGGGTAACATGTAGTACCTGTCTCAACATGTAGTAGGTTGTACCTGTCTCAAGGGTTCACATGTAGTAGGTTCTACCTGTCATCAGTAGGTTGGCTGGGTAACATGTAGTACCTGTCTGTAGTAGGTTCATTGGCTGGGTACCTGTCTAGTAGGTTGTATTGGCTGGGTAACATGTAGTAGGTTGTATTGGCTGGGTCAATGTTAGGTTGTACCTGGGTCATCAGTAGGTTGTATTGGCTGGGTCATGTAGTAGGTTGTATTACCTGTCTGTAGTAGGTTGTATTGTCTACCTGTAGTAGGTTGTATTGGCTTCACCATGTAGTAGGTTGTGGCTGGGTCAAGATTCAGGTTGTATTCTTCATATGTAGTAGAGTCAGACTAGTATCTTCTGCTGGGTAATATGTTTAGGTTGTATTTCTCCAACTTAGCTCTGATATTTTCATATGTAGTAGGTTGTATTCTGCATCAATGTACTGAAGAAAGTAGTATTAGTCTGGGTCATAAATGTAGGGTTGTAAAGGTCCAAATGTAGTAGGTTGTATTGGCTGGGTCATATTTAACCAGGCTAATCAGGGGTTAAGAACAATTTCTTATTTGTAATGTACGGCCTGGGTAACAGTGGGTTAACTGCATGTTCAGGGGCAGTAGGTTGTACGACAGTAGGTTGTATTGGCTGGGTATCATGTAGTAGGTTGTATTCTGGGTCAATGTAGTAGGTTTTTGGTTACTGGCCCAATTGCTCTATGTAGTAGGTTGTACCTGCTGTAGGTTGTATTTGGGTAACATAGCCTGGTCTGATATCTCCCATATGTAGTAGGTTGTATTGGCTGGGTCATATGTAGTAGGTTGTATTGACATATGTAGTATTTTACCAGGCAAGTCAGTTAGGTTGAACAAATTGTAGTATTTGGGTCATATGTACGTTGCCTGGGATATGTAGTAGGTTGTATTGGCTGTTCATGGTAGGTTGTATTGGCTGGGTCATATGTAGTAGGTTGTATTCGGGGTTTGAACTCGCATCCTTCCGGTCATATGTAGTAGGTTGTAACGCTGGGTAACATGTAGTAGGTTGTACCCTGCCCAGAGGAAGATATGAACATAGTAGGTTGTATTCTGGGTCATATGTAGTAGGTTGTATTGGCTGGGTCATATGTAGTAGGTTGTATTGGCTGGGTCATATGTAGTAGGTTGTATTGGCTGGGTCATATGTAGTAGGTTGTATTGAGGGGTCATATGTAGTAGGTTGTATTGGCTGGGTCATATGTAGTAGGTTGTATTGGCTGGGTCATATGTAGTAGGTTGTATTGGCTGGGTCATATGTAGTAGGTTGTATTGGCTGGGTCATATGTAGTAGGTTGTATTGGCTGGGTCATATGTAGTAGGTTGTATTGTCTGTATGGTCATATGTAGTAGGTTGTATTGAGGGGTCATATGTAGTAGGTTGTATTGGCTGGGTAACATGTAGTAGGTTGTATTGGATCGTTCATCTGTACTGCCCTACCAAGCAAAAAAGCAGTAACTGCTCATAGCGTGGAACTGAGAAAAATGGCTTTTATTTACCTTGGTTTTCACAGTAACTTTATACAGTTACTGATAACATGACCCCCATTTTCTCCAAAACACAATACAACAGAGGCAGAATACGTGTCCACATGATTAAGCATGAGTTTAATGTAGCAAAAATGACGTGAACTCATTTTCTGCCAAATTATTAGTTACTGCCTTTTTGCTTGGTAGGGCAGAATAAATCTGTCTCGTTCAGGGCAGACAAGGTCAAGCAGATGCTGTCTGAATGGCTAAGCCACAGCATTTTGAAAGATGAGGAATTTGTTGATGTTTGCGACATTCAGCATTGTGGTGGTGAGTGTTTTTTATTGAGTCTTGAGGCAAAGTTAGAGAAGTTTGAGCTATCTCTTTTACTGGCCCCTTTCACTTTGATTTACTCTCAGGTGTCCTTTGGGGGCAAGCTTCAGAGGGGGGAATGAATTATACATTGTTTGTGCTTGAAGAAGAGAGAGGGAAAGATAGATACTTTGAAAGGATATTTTTGTGTGTTGTGGTCTTCTTGTTTGAACTGTTAAAAAAGAGAAGAAACAGCAAGGAATCTTTGGGAAGATATTGTGAAGGTCTTTCATAAGAGTTAAAGGCCTGATATAGTTACTGGTCTGCAGCTGGGAATTACTTAAGTCTGATAAATTATTGCAACCGAACACTGCGTTTTCTTCCATTCTCTGCAACTACCATCTGTCATTGTCATTTCTGAAGAAAATGGCTGCTTTGTCAAAGGAAACAGACACTATCCAGAGCCGTTAAAAGCTCGACCAGGGGACATTGAATGACTTCAAGGGAAGTTAAACATTGAAGGACTCTAGATGAATGAACTCAACAGAGAGGACATTGTGACTTCTGGGAAAGTTAACCAGAGACTCTCTGATGAACTGAACTCCAACAAAAGGACATTTCTGACTGATCTGGGGAAGTTAAACAGTCATGACTCTCCTGATGAACTGAACTCCAACAGAAAGGACATTGTGACAATGGGTCCAGTTAACCAGAGACTCTCTGATGAACTGAACTCCAACAGAGAGGACATTGTGACTTCTGGGGAAGTTAAATAGATACTCTCTGATGAACTGTAACTCCAACAGAGAGGACATTGTGACTTCTGGGGAACACAGAGAGACTCTTGGACATCAAACTGAAACTTAAACAATAGGACATTGTGAGAATGTGGGAGAGGTCTGTGGACACCAGAGACTCTCTGATGAACTGACTCTCCAGCAGACGGACAGGAAACACACAACGTCATACGGCACTAAATATATACATAGCAAATTATTCTCGAAAGCGGCCGTTCATGTGCAAAGGATTTTTTTTAAATGAATATGATGTTAACTTTCACATGTGAAAATTGATCTCTGCATTATTTAAAGTTGAACACATTTCTTTGGCCACACTTCCAGCTGAGGCATCAGTCTCCCATCCAGGGATCAGGAACCAACCCTGTTTAACTTCAGAAGTATAAACCAGCAGTCCTGCAAATCTGGTCTCCCATCCAGGGACCAGGACGGAACCCTGTTTAATTTCAGCCCAGTAAACCAGAGAGCGTGTACATCTGGTCTCCCATCCAGGGCCCAGGACTTCAACCCTGTTCAAATCACTACAGAAGTAAACCAGCAGTGGTATACATCTGGTCTCCCATCCAGGGACCAGGACCAACCCTGTTTACTTCAGAAGTAAACCAGCAGTGGTATACATCTGGTCTCCCATCCAGGGCCCAGGACCTGACCCTGTTTAACTTCAGAAGAAATCCAGAGCAGTGGTATACATCTGGTCTCCCATCCAGGGACCAGGACCAACCCTGTTTAACTTCTGATGAAGTAAACCAGCAGTGGTATACATCTGGTCTCCCATCCAGGGACCATGAACTGAACCAACCCTGTTTAACTTCTGGGGAAGTAAACCAGCAGTGGTATACATCTGGTCTCCCATCCAGGGACCAGGACCAACCCTGTTTAACTTCAGAAGTAAACCAGCAGTGGTATACATCTGGTCTCCCATCCAGGGCCCAGGACCAACCCTGTTTAACTTCTGGGGAAGTAAACCAGCAGTCTGATGAATCTGGTCTCCCATCCAGGGACAGGACCAACCCTGTTTAACTTCAGAGTAAACCAGCTGTATGACATCTGTCTCCCATCCAGGGACCAGGAGGAGACTGTTTAACTTACGGCACTAAATATAGCAGTGGTAACATCTGGTCTCCCATCCAGGGACCAGGACCAACCCTGTTTAACTTCAGAAGAATAAACCAGCAGTTTCACATCTGGTCTCCCATTAGGGACCAGGACCAACCCATTTCTTTTGAAGTAAACCAGCAGTGGTATACATCTGGTCTCCCATCCAGGGACCAGGACCAACCCTGTTTAACTTCAGAAGTAAACCAGCAGTGGTATACATCTGGTCTCCCATCCAGGGACCAGGACCAACCCTGTTTAACTTCAGAAGTAAACCAGCAGTGGTATACATCTGGTCTCCCATCCAGGGACCAGGACCCTGTTTAACTTCAGTGTAACATAATAATTATTTCCTCGATAGATATTTTGTTTCGCTGTCAATACTTTTGGGTTTATGTTTTGCTTTCAATATCATCACTTTCCTTTGTAATAAGGAACTTTGTGAAGCGGGTCGACAGCTTCAAGTTCTATGGCGTCCACATCACTAAGGACATCACTAACATGGTCCATCGAGAGCATCTTGAATGATTGCATCACCGCTTGGTATGTTAATTGCACCACCCCTGACGGAAAATCACTGCGGACAGCCCAATACATCACTGGGGCCGAGCTTCCTGCCATCCGGGACCTCTATGTCAGGCGGTGTCAGAGGATGGCCGAAAAATACCCAAGACACAGACTGCTCACTCTGCTACCATCCAGCAAATGGTTCCAGAGCATCGGCTCTCAGCGGCTCTCAGACCAACATGCTCTGAGACAGCTTCTAATTTTTATTGAACTAGGCAGATCAGTTAAGATCAAATTCTTATTTACAATGACAGCCTACTGGGGAACAGTGGGTTAACAGCGTTGTTCAGGGGCAGAACGACAGATTTTTTACCTTGTCAGCTTGGGGATTCAATCCAGCAACTTTTCGGTTATTGGCCCAACACTCTAACCACTAGGCTATTGCCGCTATAAGAATGCTAAATAGCCAGACTGCTAAATAGTCAATTTATGGTAGCTGAACTATCTGGAACGACCTTACGCACATTCACTTTATATAAACACCATATACACACTCACTAGACTATATATACACACCATATACACACTCACTAGACTATACATACACACCATATACACACTAACTAGACTATATATACACACAAAATACACACTCACTAGACTATATCTACACACCATATACACACTCACTAGACTATATCTACACACCATATACACACTCACTAGACTATATATACACACCAAATACACACTCACTAGACTATATCTACACACCATATACACACTCACTAGACTATATCTACACACCATATACACACTCACTAGACTATATATACACACCAAATACACACTCACTAGACTATATCTACACACCAAATACACACTCACTAGACTATATCTACACACCATATACACACTCACTAGACTATATATACACACCATATACACACTCACTAGACTATATATACACACCATATACACACTCACTAGACTATATATACACACCATATACACACTCACTAGACTATATCTACACACCATATACACACTCACTAGACTATATATACACACCATATACACACTCACTAGACTATATATACACACCATATACACACTCACTAGACTATATATACACACCATATACACACTCACTAGACTATATATACACACCATATACACACTAACTAGACTATATATACACACCATATACACACTCACTAGACTATACATACACACCATATACACACACTATACATACACACCATATACACACTCACTAGACTATATATACACACTAAATACACACTCACTAGACTATATATAAACACCATATACACACTCACTAGACTATACATACACACCATATACACACTCACTAGACTATATCTACACACCATATACACACTCACTAGACTATATATACACACCATATACACACTCACTAGACTATACATACACACCATATACACACTCACTAGACAATATCTACACACCATATACACACTAACTAGACTATATATACACACCATATACACACTCACTAGACTATATATACACACCATATACACACTCACTAGACTATACATACACACCATATACACACTCACTAGACTATACATACACACCATATACACACTCACTAGACTATATATACACACCATATACACACTCACTAGACTATATCTACACACCATATACACACTCACTAGACTATATATACACACTCACTAGACTATATCTACACACCATATACACACTCACTAGACTATACATACACACCATATACACACTCACTAGACTATATATACACACCATATACACTCACTAGACTATATCTACACACTCACTAGACTATATATACACACCATATACACACTCACTAGACTATCTACACACCATATACACACTAACTAGACTATATATACACACTATACACACTCACTAGACTATATCTACACACCATATACACACTCACTAGACTATATCTACACACCATATACACACTAACTAGACTATATATACACACCATATACACACTCACTAGACTATATATACACACTAAATACACACTCACTAGACTATATCTACACACCATATACACACTCACTAGACTATATCTACACACTAAATACACACCCACTAGACTATATCTACACACCATATACACACTAACTAGACTATATATATACACACTCACTAGACTATATACACACTAAATACACACACACTATATATACACACTAAATACACACTCACTAGACTATATATACACACTAAATACACACTCACTAGACTATATATACACACTAAATACACACTCACTAGACTATATCTATATACACACTCACTAGACTATATACACACTAAATACACACTCACTAGACTATATCTACACACCATATACACACTCACTAGACTATATATACACACCATATACACACTCACTAGACTATATATACACACTAAATACACACTCACTAGACTATATCTACACACCATATACACACTCACTAGACTATATATACACACCATATACACACTCACTAGACTATATATACACACTCACTAGACTATATATACACACCATATACACACTAACTAGACTATATATACACACTATATACACACTCACTAGACTATATCTACACACTCACTAGACTATATACACACCATATACACACTCACTAGACTATATATACACACTAAATACACACTCACTAGACTTTATCTACACACCATATACACACTCACTAGACTATATATACACACTCACTAGACTATATATACATACTAAATACACACTCACTAGACTATATATGCACACTAAATACACACTCACAAGACATTTACATTTACATTTAAGTCATTTAGCAGACGCTCTTATCCAAGCGACTTACAAGTTAATTTTTACCTTTTATTTAACCAGGCAAGTCAGTTAAGAACACATTCTTATTTTTCAATGACGGCCTGGGAACAGTGGGTTAACTGCCTGTTCAGGGGCAGAGCGACAGATTTGTACCTTGTCGGCTCGGGGGGTTTGAACGGGGTCCAACGCTCTAACCACTAGGCTACCCTGCCGCCCCAAGACTGTATATACACACTAAATACACACTCACTAGACTATATCTACACACCATATACACACTCACTAGACTATATCTACACACCATATACACACTCACTAGACTATATATACACACTCACTAGACTATATATACACACCATATACACATTCACTAGACTATATACACACCAAATACACACTCACTAGACCATATATACACACTATATACACACTCTCTAGACTATGTATACAAACCATATATATATAAAACTATAAGCTATAAAAAAAAATATTGACATGTATTTAAACCCTTATTTTTTGACACTAAACGATCTCCATTTATGCATCCATAAAAAAATGTAACTGGTGAGGAACCTTCGGACCAGTCTTGTAAGCTCGTGGGTAGCCAAGAGCAAAACAACCGACACGTGTTCATGAGAGTCTCAACTTTCTGCAGAGTGGTCATATTAGCGCGTTTCCCAATCTGTTCAGAATGAGTCGTAGAGCAAACGGAGAACACCATCGTGTTCGCGAGAGCCCAAACCGTTTGGATGCTGCATACGATACAGTGAGAAGATTGATTTTCGAGATATTCTCATGGTTTTAACAGACATTGTTCTAGCTCTGCTACCTTTCACTGAAGATGCGTAAGATGCAACATTAGCCGATGCTGTGGGTTGAGATGCAAAAAACAACAACATATCTCTAGCTTAAATTGACGGATTTTGTTTGGGATTTTGTTTATTATGTTAAGTAGATTTCCACGTTGCCGCGGAAAGAGTCTCTAGCGCGTTAAAACAGTTGCAGAGTTTAATGGCTGTGATAGGAGAAACCTGAGGATGGATCAACAACATTGCAGAGTGCATTCGGATATTATTTGGAACCCTTGACTTTTCCACATTTTGTTATGTTACTGCCTTATTCTAAAATGGATTAAACGCCCCCCATCTATCTACATACAACACCCCATAATGACAAAGTAAAACAGGTTTTTATAAGTTTGTGCATAACAGTAATTTCACTCTACTTAAGTATTCAGACCCTTTACTCAGAACTTTGCTGAAGCGATTACAGACTCAAGTCTTCTCAAGTCTTCTTGAGTATGACACTACAAGATTGGAATACCTGTATTTTGGGAGTTTCTCTCATTCTTCTCTACAGATCTCTCAAGGTCTCTCCAGAGATGTTCGATCGGGTTCAAGTCCGGGCTCAGGCTGGGTCACTCAAGGACATTCAGTGACTTGTTCGAAGCCAGTCCTGCGTTGTCTTGTCTGTGTGCTCTGGTTTATTGTGCTGCTGGAATGAGAACCTTCACAGCAGTCTGAGATTCTGAGCACTCTGAAGCATGTTTTCTTTAAGGATTAAGGATTTGCTCCGTTCATCTTTCCTTCAAACCTGACTAGTCTCCTGGTCCCTGCCGCTTAAAAACAACCCTTCAGCATGATGCTGCCACCACCATGCTTCACTTTAGGGATGGTGACAGGTCTCCTCCAGATGTGACACTTGGCATTCAGGCCAAAGAGTTCAATCTTGGTTTCATCAGACCAGAAAATCTTGTTTCTCATGGTCTGAGAGTCTTTAGGTGCCTTTTGTCCAGTGTTGTAAAATACTTTAAAGTACTACTTTTTGGGGTATCTGTATTTTACTATTTATATTTTTGAAAACTTTTATTTTTACTCCACTACATTCCTAAAGAAAATAATGTACTACACCCTTAAAGAGAAAATCCCCGGTCATCCCTACTGCCTCTCATCTGGAGGACCTACTAAACACAAACGCTTTATTTGCAAATGAGTTCCTCTCGTCAGGTATTTAAGGAATGTTCCAGGCTGCCTGTCTGCTCAGCCAGGTAAAGTCCTGATTCGTCTGCTTTATGACTTCAGTACAGGTATTGTTGAACTGTTGATACATTGAACTGTGCCGCCAGCAAATTGTGTTGGAATGTGCCCCTGGCTATCCGTAAATAAAAATTTAAATTTGTGCCTTTTGGTTCTTCACAAAAAAATACAGTTTTATATATTTATGTTTGAAGCCTGAAATGTGGCAAAAGTCGCAAAGTTCAAGGGGGCCGAATACTTTCGCAAGGCACTGTACAAACCAACACATTGCTGAGTAACAAGCATATGCTTTTCAAGCATAATGGTGGCTGCATCATTTAATGGGATATGCTTGTAATCGTTAATATGGATTGGGGAGTTTTCAGGATAAAACAATAAACAGAATGGTGGTAAGCACAGGCAAACTCCAGTAGCTCCTATGTGGGAGGTGACATTTGTAATAGATTTCCAGTAGCTCCTAGGTGGGAGGTGACATTTGTAATAGATTTCCAGTAGGTCCTAGGTGGGAGGTGACATTTGTAATAGATTTCCAGTAGCTCCTAGGTGGGAGGTGACATTTGTAATAGATTTCCAGTAGCTCCTAGGTGGGAAGTGACATTTGTAATAGATTTCCAGTAGCTCCTAGGTGGGAGGTGACATTTGTAATAGATTTCAGTAGCTCCTAGGTGGGAAGTGACATTTGTAATAGATTTCCAGTAGCTCCTAGGTGGGAAGTGACATTTGTAATAGATTTCAGTAGCTCCTAGGTGGGAGGTGACATTTGTAATAGATTTCCAGTAGCTCCTAGGTGGGAAGTGACATTTGTAATAGATTTCAGTAGCTCCTAGGTGGGAGGTGACATTTGTAATAGATTTCCAGTAGCTCCTAGGTGGGAGGTGACATTTGTAATAGTTTCCAGTAGCTCCTAGGTGGGAGGTGACATTTGTAATTGATTTCCAGTAGCTCCTATGTGGGAGGTGACATATGTAATAGATTTCCAGTAGCTCCTAGGTGGGAGGTGACATTTGTAATAGATTTTCCAGTCGCTCCCTAGGTGGGAGGTGACATTTTCCTGCCATGATCATTGCCATCACGTTCACATGTACGCTACATTTTATCTGATGGCACTGATTATTTCTGCTATGATGACGGTGTGTGTTTTGGTATAGGATTTTCACGTCATGCAGATGCTCTTCAGTTGTTTGTGTGGTTGTGAGTCACCAGATTTGTGAGTAACAGTTGCAGCAGTATTGCCTTGGAGGAATTTTGATCTTCCCGAAGCAGAGGTGATAAGTGATTGGATCAACACAAAATCAGATGATATTTAGTATCTCCTTGTCACTGTCTCCTCCCATCTCGACCCCTCTATCCTCTCCTCCCATCTCGACCCCGCTATCCTCTCCTCTCATCTCGACCCCTCTATCCTCTCCTCTCCTCCCATCTCGACCCCTCTATCCTCTCCTCCCATCTCGACCCCTCTATCCTCTCCTCTCCCCTCCCATCTCGACCCCTCTATCCTCTCCTCTCCTCCCATCTCGACCCCTCTAACCTCTCCTCTCCTCCCATCTCGACCCCTCTATCCTCTCCTCTCCTCCCATCTCGACCCCTCTATCCTCTCCTCTCCTCCCATCTCGACCCCTCTATTCTCTCCTCTCCTCCCATCTCGACCCCTCTATCCTCTCCTCTCCTCCATCTCGACCCCTCTATCCTTTCCTCCCATCTCGACCCCTCTATCCTCTCCTCCCCATCTCGACCCCTCTATCCTCTCCTTCTTGTCTTTCCTTTCCTGTGATGTTCTACCCTGTGAGAACAATAATTCTCATGTAACCTTTATTTAACTAAGGCAAGGGTAGCCTAGTGGTTAGAGCGTTGGACTAGTAAGCGGAAGGTTGCAAGTTCAAACCCCGAGCTGACAAGGTTCAAATCTGTTGTTCTGCCCCTGAACAGGCAGTTAACCCACTGTTCCCAGGCCGTCATTGAAAATGAGAATGTGTTCTTAACTGACTTGCCTGGTTAAATAAAGGTTAACTAAAAGTAAAATTAAAATTAATGACAGCTTACACCCAAACCCGGCGTTGGGCCAATTGTGCTTTTTCCTATGGGACTCCAAATCACAGCCAGTTGTGATACAGCCTGGAATTGAACCAGGGTGTCTGTAGTGATGCCTCAAGCACTGATATGCAGTGCTTTAGATCGCTGTGCCACTTGGGAGCCCTAGTGGACGGTACTGGAATGTTTTTGGTAATTGCACCAAGACCTACAACATCTGACAAGTTCATGATTATGATCCACCTTTAGATTCTGAGTAGACAGGTGGCCAAATATCCTTTATCCTGAAAAACAACCTGGTTATTCTCTGTGCCTCTCAGTGCCAGAGATGATTTATCCGAATACAACCTGGTTATTCTCTGTGCCTCTCAGTGCCTGGCTAAATAACAACCTGGTTATTCTCTGTGCCTCTCAGTGCCTGGCTAAATAACAACCTGGTTATTCTCTGTGCCTCTCAGTGCCTGGCTATATAACAACCTGGTTATTCTCTGTGCCTCTCAGTGCCTGGCTATATAACAACCTGGTTATTCTCTGTGTGTCTCGGTGCCTGGCTATATAACAACCTGGTTATTCTCTGTGCCTCTCAGTGCCTGGCTATAAAACAACCTGGTTATTCTCTGTGCCTCTCAGTGCCAGAGATGATTTATCCGGAATACAACCTGGTTATTCTCTGTGCCTCTCAGTGCCAGAGATGATTTATCCGGAATACAACCTGGTTATTCTCTGTGCCTCTCAGTGCCAGAGATGATTTATCCGGAATACAACCTGGTTATTCTCTGTGCCTCTCAGTGCCAGAGATGATTTATCCGGAATACAACCTGGTTATTCTCTGTGCCTCTCAGTGCCAGAGATGATTTATCCGGAATACAACCTGGTTATTCTCTGTGCCTCTCAGTGCCTGGCTAAATAACAACCTGGTTATTCTCTGTGCCTCTCAGTGGCTGGCTAAATAACAACCTGGTTATTCTTTGTGTGTCTCGGTGCCAGGGATTATTTATCCTGAAAACAACCTGGTTATTCTCTTTGCGTCTTGATGCCAGAGATTATTTATCCTGAAAAACAACCTGTTTTTTTCTCTGTACTTCTCGGTGCCAGAGATGATTTATACTGAAAAACAACCTGGTTTTTCTCTGTACTTCTCGGTGCCTGGCTGAGAAAATGAATTCCAGGCATCTCAGAGCCAGTTAGAATATCACACCGGTGACCTGACTAAAGAAACAGATTTCTCAGAGAGAGAGATATTATTGTGATCTCTTAATGCACATGGATTAAAGCGTTTCGCTCGGACAGAGGGCTTTTACGAAGGTTCGCCAATGAATGTGTCTGACTGTGGAGAGTGGGTGCGTTCATGCATGTCTTTTCACGTCTCTTCCATGGAAAATAGCTATCATCAGTGGAGTGCGTTTTTTACATTCAGCAGGTTTTACTCATGATAACGTAATCTGTTTTACCATGGCATGATATAAGTGTGTGGATTATACAGAGCACACACACACACACACACACACACACACACACACACATACGCTCATTCATACACACACACACGGAGGAGACCAAAGAAACATTTTAGCTGAATTAACAGGTGTCAAAATTACTTAAATGGTCCATTTTCCCGTTTTACCCTTCTGAGATAACTGTGCTGTTTCATGGCTCCTCCGTTCAGATAACTGTAGTGTTTCATGGCTCCTCCTCTCAGATAACTGTGGTGTTTCCTGGCTCCTCCTCTCAGATAACTGTGGTGTTTCATGGCTCCTCCTCTCAGATAACTGTGGTGTTTCCTGGCTCCACCTCTCAGATAACTGTGGTCTATCCTGGCTCCTCCTCTCAGATAACTGTGGTGTATCATGGCTCTAATTTAACTTTTATTAGGAAGGAAAATCAGTTAAGAACAAATTATTATGTACAATCTATCAATGTTACATAAAGTGGCCTCCTAATCTCCTCTCAGTGGGGAAACTGAAGCTGTCAAAGAAACAGATGGGAAGGTCATGTGTTCAAGATTGAGAAACAACATGTTCCATTGATCTCTATCGAGTGACTTAATTATTTCCCCAATAGTAGCTCCTCGGCTGCCCAGCCAGCTGGCGGTCAGTTGAACTCACGTCTCCTCCTGATTTAATTGATAATCATGAGCCGTGTTGACGGCGCCCTCGTCAAGCTGTCTGAGTCACACAAAACCTTTTTGACTTTCACCCCATCACACGGTCACTCTCAAGACCTGTGCAAACCCTGTCTTTATCCCCCTACCCCTCCCGCCCCCTTGTTTTTGTCTCTGCTTTTCGCTCCTGAAGTTCTTGATTTCCAGTTAAATTAAAATTATGCAAATAGAGTGTAAATGAGAGATGAGTCTGGACACCCCCATGAGTATCTAACAGGGCTGTCTGAAATGGTTGCCTCCTAATAGCTGATTGGCTGAGTGGGGACTTAGTCACATTTCTGCCAAAACCAAGTGCTTTGATTTCAAGGCTTAGTTCCATCAGTTGGGAGTGTTAAACTTTGCTTTGATTAGGGCTTTTGGGGTTTATTTATGTATTCATTATTTTAGAAATAAATTACATTTCTTATGACGATCAGAGAAACACAAGGCGAAACATAAAAGGTGCAACAATTTTACCTTGAGGAACAAACCGAATTTCAGTTTTTGTAAATATCCCTCATCCATTTTTTTCTTCTTCAGATATCGCTGTTAGATCTCAATAGGTGAAAAATAAACAAGATTCTCACATATGTCGTGACTAACTAACCTCATGTAACTTTCCTCTCTAGATGATGTGGCTGATATTTCTTCTGGTAGAAAAACTCGGGAAATGATGTGTCACGCCCTGGCCTTAGTTATCTTTGTTTTTCTTTATTATTTTGGTTAGGTCAGGGTGTGACGAGGGGGATTTATGTGTTTAACCTGGTCTAGGGTTTTTGTATGTTTATGGTGCTGTGTCCTTTCTAGGTAGTTTGTATGTCTATGGTTGCCTAGATTGGTCCTCAAATAGAGGCAGCTGTCTATCGTTGTCTCTGATTGGGAACCATATTTAGGCAGCCATATTCTGTGGGTACTTTGTGGGTGGTTGTCTTCTGTCTTTGTGTCATTGCACCAGATAGGACTGGTGCGGTTTTCACGTTTGTTATTTTGTAGTGTTCTCGTGTATGGGTCTTGATTAAACATGTTGAACGCCAACCACGCTGCATTTTGGTCCTCCTCTCCTTCAACGGAAGAAAACCGTTACATGGTGAAATCAAATAGAACCCCCCCCCATTGTCTCACACAGATGTTCTCTCCTATCTCTCCTGATTTTACCATTCTCCCCCACCAGGTCCAAATCCTTATTGAATAGTCTTCCATCTCGTTTGTCTCCTATGTAATAATCCTGCATCTCACAGGGTTAGTGGAGGTAGTAGGGTGGTTGGTGGAAGGGTGGTCCCGCTGATCCTCTCTCCAGGAGAGGAGTAGTGTTGATCTGTATAATAGTTAAAGCTGCTTTATAAACGTGATGGATGCTAATACTGACTGAATGACTGACACGAGGACGCCACCGCCAGATACCTTACCTACTTGAATACACTACGTCACATAAACACAGAGCATGCGCTCGCTGTCGAAGGGTTTATTGATTGCCTAATAATTCCACAGTCAACGTAGCGTATTTACGGATAACTTTACGTGTGAGTAAAGTACCCTCGTATACATGCCTCCCATTTGACTTTTGTGCTTTCACTTGAGAAAATGACAGGTAGAAATGGAGCCGTTAGTGTCTCTTGCTACTGAAATGGAATGGAATAATTAGCAAACACACTGCGGCGTGAGAGATAAACAACAAAAAAAGAGCTTGCAGCTGTTGCCATGGTAATTGCTTTCAGGGTAAAGGTAGCCTAGTGGTTAGAGCGTTGGACTAGTAACCGGAAGGTTGCGGTTCAAACCCCGAGCTGACAAGGTACAAATCTGTTGTTCTGCCCCTGAACAGGCAGTTAACCCACTGTTCCCAGGCCGTCATTGAAAATAAGAATTTGTTCTTAACTGACTTGCCTGGTTAAATAAAGGTAAAAAAACAAACTGTTTTTGTTGTTGTTGTTGACAAACCTATCTGTGCTTTTGCCTGAAAACCTGTTATTTGGCCCTAGGCTCCAGAGTTCAGTGAGATAAAGAGGTAGTGAGTTGTGGAGAGAGGGTGGGAAGAAAATAAGAGACCACCAGGCAGAAGAACAGAAAGTGCAGGGCATTTTGTATCCTGGGGAAGACTGCCTCTTGGGACGTTGGGGAAGACTGCCTCTTGGGACGTCGGGGAAGACTGCCTCTTGGGATGTCGGGAAAACTGCCTGTTGGGAGGTTGGGGAAGGCTGCCTCTTGGGACGTTGGAAGACTGCCTCTTGGGACGGGGAAGACTGCCTCTTGGGACGTCGGGAAGACTGCCTCTTGGGACATCGGGGAAGACTGCCTCTTGGGACATCGGGGAAGACTGCCTCTTGGGACATCGGGGAAGACTGCCTCTTGGGACGTCGGGGAAGACTGCCTGTTGGGACATCGGGGAAGATTGCCTCTTGGGACGTCGGGAAGGCTGCCTCTTGGGACGTCGGGGAAGGCTGCCTCTTGGGACGTCGGGGAAGGCTGCCTCTTGGGACGTCGGGGAAGGCTGCCTCTTGGGATGTCGGGAAGACTGCCTCTTGGGACGTCGGGGAAGACTGCCTCTTGGGACGTCAGGGGAAGGCTGCCTCTTGGGACGTCGGGAAAGGCTACCTCTTGGAACGTTGGGAAGATTGCCTCTTGGGACGTCGGGGAAGGCTGCCTCTTGGGAAGACTGCCTCTTTGGGACATTCGGGGAAGACTGCCTGTTCTTGGGGCGTCGGGAAGGCTGCCTCTTGGGGCCTCTTTCACGTCGGGGAAGGCTGCCTCTTGGGATGTCGGGGAAGCTGCCTCTTGGGACGTCGGGGAAGGCTGCCTCTTGGGACGTCAGGGGAAGACTGCCTCTTGGGACGTCGGGGAAGGCTGCCTCTTGGGACGTCGGGGAAGGCTGCCTCTTGGGACGTCGGGAAGGCTGCCTCTTGGGACGTTGGGGAAGACTGCCTCTTGGGACGTCGGGAAGACTGCCTCTTGGGATGTCGGGGAAAACTGCCTGTTGGGAGGTTGGGGAAGGCTGCCTCTTGGGACGTTGAGGAAGACTGCCTCTTGGGACGGGAAGGCTGCCTGCCGGGAAGACTGCCTCTTGGGACGTCGGGGAAGACTGCCTCTTGGGACATCGGGAAGACTGCCTCTTGGGACATCGGGGAAGACTGCCTCTTGGGACATCGGGGAAGACTGCCTCTTGGGAGGGGGAAGACTGCCTGTTGGGACGCCTCTTGGGACGTTGGGGAAGATTGCCTCTTGGAACGTCGGGGAAGACTGCCTCTTGGGACGTCGGGGAAGGCTGCCTCTTGGGACGTCGGGGAAGGCTGCCTCTTGGGACGTCGGGGAAGGCCTCTGCCTCTTGGGATGTCGGGGAAGACTGCCTCTTGGGACGTCGGGGAAGACTGCCTCTTGGGACGTCGGGGAAGGCTGCCTCTTGGGACGTCGGGGAAGGCTACCTCTTGGAACGTTGGGAAGATTGCCTCTTGGGACGTCGGGGAAGGCTGCCTCTTGGGACATTGGGGAAGACTGCCTCTTGGGACGTCGGGGAAGGCTGCCTCTTGGGATGTCGGGGAAGACTGCCTGTTGGGACGTCGGGGAAGGCTGCCTCTTGGGACGTCGGGGAAGGCTGCCTCTTGGGACGTCGGGGAAGACTGCCTCTTGGGACGTCGGGGAAGGCTGCCTCTTGGGACGTCGGGGAAGGCTGCCTCTTGGGATGTCGGGGAAGACTGCCTGTTGGGACGTCGGGGAAGGCTGCCTCTTGGGACGCCGGGGAAGGCTGCCTCTTGGGACGTCGGGGAAGGCTGCCTCTTGGGACGTCGGGGAAGACTGCCTCTTGAGAGGTTGGCCACTGGTGATTAGCTGCTGTTTGTGTCAGGGTCATGATACATGACTTATTGATGGCTGTTGTCTAATAGGACATTCCTGTCATCACCATAGAGACCAGGCGCTGACTGCCAGGAGATGTGGAGTGATGTGTTGGGGTGATATTACAAAACTTGGGCAATATCTGGGAAATATAAAATATATATTTGTTTTGTTTGTCCGCATAGGAAAAACCTTTTTGGTTTCAGGTAGAACATTTTGCTGTTGAAAGGGTTCCACGTAGAACCATAGGGTTCTCCTATGGGGACAACTTAATAACCCTCTATGCTTTTAGGTAGCACCTTCTTTTGTAAGGATGCAGGGGAAAACAGGGCTAATCAAAACAGTGCAAAGCAACGTAAATCCATAATCTACAGACAGTTAGCCGAAACATAATTATGATATAATTGTGGAAAATGTACATTTATACGGTGTATTTGAGAGTAGGATAATTAGTGGGGTGGTTATTATCTGAGGTAAAACATTGATTACACAGGTGGGAAGAAAACACACACACACACACACACACAAATCCAACCAAATCAAACACATTGTATTGTATTTGATCATTTGTCAACGCTGATTCTTCTTTTTCTGCTTCAGGATCACGTTTTGCCACATCCCCCTTCCAGAGTAAATGGCTGTACGTTGGCACAGAGCGTGGCACACACATCGTCAACATCGAGTCCTTCGTTCTGTCTGGATACGTCATCATGTGGAACAAGGCCATAGAGTTGTGAGTTAAATCATCAGATTTTACGCAAATGATCCACTGTCAATGATTACCATAATGAGAAGGATTACTGTATGACCGCATTGAGTTGACAGCGGTGATGATGTCATGTTGTTCTGTCCTAAAACCTCTTACACTGTCACCTCATGTCGTTCTGTCCTAAAACCTCTTACACTGTCACGTCATGTCAAGCCAAGGCTAGCTTTTTTCAAGCAGAAATTTGCTTCCTGCAACACTAACTCAAAAAAAGTTCTGGGACACTGTAAAGTCCATGGAGAATAAGAACACCTCCTCCCAGCTGCCCACTGCACTGAAGATAGGAAACACTGTCACCACTGATAAATCCACCATAATTGAGAATTTCAATAAGCATTTTTCTATGGCTGGCCATGCTTTCCACCTGGCTACTCCTACCCCGGTCAACAGCACTGCACCCCCACAGCAACTCGCCCAAGCTTTCCCCATTTGTCCTTCTCCCAAATCCGTTCAGCTGATGTTCCGAAAGAGCTGCAAAATCTGGACCACTACAAATCAGACGGGCTAGACAATCTGGACCCTTTCTTTCTAAAATGATCTGCCGAAATTGTTGCCACCCCTATTACTAGCCTGTTCAACCTCTCTTTCATGTCGTCTGAGATTCCCAAAGATTGGAAAGCAGCTGCGGTCATCCCCCCCTCTTCAAAGGGGGGGGGGACACTCTTGACCCAAACTGCTACAGACCTATATCTATCCTACCATACCTTTATAAGGTCTTCGAAAGCCAAGTCAACAAACAGATTACCGACCATTTCGAATCTCACCATACCTTCTCTGCTATGCAATCTGGTTTCAGAGCTGGTCATGGGTGTACCTCAGCCACGCTCAAGGTCCTAAACGATATCTTAACCGCCATCGATAAGAAACATTACTGTGCAGCCGTATTCGTTGATCTGGCCAAGGCTTTCGACTCTGTCAATCACCACATCCTCATCGGCAGACTCAACAGCCTTGGTTTCTCAAATGATTGCCTCGTCTGGTTCACCAACTACTTCTCTGATAGTGTTCAGTGTGTCAAATCGGAGGGTCTGCTGTCCGGACCTCTGGCAGTCTCTATGGGGTGCAACAGGGTTCAATTATTGGACCGACTCTCTTCTCTGTATACATCAATGAGGTCGCTCTTGCTGCTGGTGAGTCTCTGATCCACCTCTACGCAGACGACACCATTCTGTATACTTCTGGCCCTTCTTTGGACACTGTGTTAACAACCCTCCAGGCGAGCTTCAATGCCATACAACTCTCCTTCCGTGGCCTCCAATTGCTCTTAAATACAAGTAAAACTAAATGCATGCTCTTCAACCGATCACTACCTGTACCTGCCCGCCTGTCCAACATCACTACTCTGGACGGCTCTGACTTAGAATACGTAGACAACTACAAATACTTAGGTGTCTGGTTAGACTTTAAACTCTCCTTCCAGACCCATATCAAACATCTTCAATCCAAAGTTAAATCTAGAATTGGCTTCCTATTTCGCAACAAAGCATCCTTCACTCATGCTGCCAAACACACCCTTGTAAAACTGACCATCCTACCAATCCTCGACTTTGGCGATGTCATTTACAAAATAGCCTTCAATACCCTACTCAACAAATTGGATGCAGTCTATCACAGTGCCATCCGTTTTGTCACCAAAGCCCCATATACTACCCACCACTGCGACCTGTATGCCCTCGCTTCATACTCGTCGCCAAACCCACTGGCTCCATGTCATCTACAAGACCCTGCTAGGTAAAGTCCCCCCTTATCTCAGCTCGCTGGTCACCATAGCATCTCCCACCTGTAGCACACGCTCCAGCAGGTATATCTCTCTAGTCACCCCCAAAACCAATTATTTCTTTGGCCGCCTCTCCTTCCAGTTCTCTGCTGCTAATGACTGGAATGAACTACAAAAATCTCTGAAACTGGAAACACTTATCTCCCTCACTAGCTTTAAGCACCAACTGTCAGAGCAGCTCACAGATTACTGCACCTGTACAGAGCCCACCTATAATTTAGCCCAAACAACTACCTCTTTCCCTACTGTATTTAATTTATTTATTTATTTTGCTCCTTTGCACCCCATTATTTCTATTTCTACTTTGCACATTCTTCCATTGCAAATCTACCATTCCAGTGTTTTACTTGCTATATTGTATTTACTTTGCCACCATGGCCTTTTTTTGCCTTTACCTCCTTATCTCACCTCATTTGCTCACATTGTATATAGACTTGTTTATACTGTATTATTGACTGTATGTTTGTTTTGCTCCATGTGTAACTCTGTGTCATTGTATGTGTTGAACTGCTTTGCTTTATATTGGCCAGGTCGCAATTGTAAATGAGAACTTGTTCTCAACTTGCCTACCTGGTTAAATAAAGGTGAAAAATAATAATGTTGTTCTGTCCAAAAACCTCTTACACTGTCACCTCATGTCGTTCTGTCCAAAAACCTCTTACACTGTCACCTCATGTCGTTCTGTCCAAAAACCTCTTACACTGTCACCTCATGTCGTTCTGTCCAAAAACCTCTTACACTGTCACCTCATGTCGTTCTGTCCAAAAACCTCTTACACTGTCACCTCATGTCGTTCTGTCCTAAAACCTCTTACACTGTCACCTCATGTCGTTCTGTCCAAAAACCTCTTACACTGTCACCTCATGTCGTTCTGTCCTAAAACTTCTTACACTGTCACGTCATGTCGTTTTGTCAACTAATCCCAGTTGAAAGTTGGTAACCTAACTTTGCTCACGTTGCCATGACGGCGGCGTTAGATCGTGGTCATGCAATAGCTGCGACTACTTAACATGCAGAGAGGCACATACACCGTCACCGTGGAGTATGTGTTGAGTAGGTTTTGAAGAGTAGTTCAATGAAATTGAAACGTGCACGTTTTCCATCCTCAACAAAATATTTAACTGGAGGGCCATCGAAGCTCGTGTTGTTTGATTGAGCTGAAGTGCTTCTTCCTCTCAGTACTCCTCCTTCACGGGAAAGCAACCCTCTAGCGCAAACTAACCGCAGAGGAGAAGGAGATTTGTTTTTCCCTCCGCTCAGTCATGCTCGAGTAGGTTGGTGTGTGTGTGTGTGTGTGTGTGTGTGTGTGTGTGTGTGTGTGTGTGTGTGTTCATTTGGTGGAACTAAGTAAGACCTTCCGCAGGTATTAAATTGTAAGTTTTATTTCCATGACATTTAACATATGGATCCAGGCTTAACTCAAATTAAGGAGAAGTGATTAAACAGACTTTCAGCACAATACACAATCACACGTTAAGTGTACACACGCGCACGCACAATCACACACACTTACACAATCACACGTTAAGTGTACAGGCACACGCACATACACACATACACACACACATACACAATCACACGTTAAGTGTGCGCACGCACAGGCACACACACACACACACACACACACACACACACACACACACACACATACACAATCACACGTTAAGTGTGCAGGCACACGCACAGGGCACACACACACACATACACAATCACACGTTAAGTGTGCAGAGCTGCACAGGCACACACACACACACACATACACAATCACACGTTAAGTGTGCACACACGCATACGCACAGGCACACACACACACACACACATACACAATCACACGTTAAGTGTGCACACGCATGCACGCACAGGCACACACAAATACACACACACATACACACAATTACACACAATTTATTTTTTTACTCTTTTCCTGTAAGACCGTAAGCTTGCGCCAAGACACTCATTACAGGGTGTTTCTATCTCCCTCCTGAGTACTGACTGAGCGGGTGTTTCTATCTCCCTCCCAGTACTGACTGAGCGGGTGTTTCTATCTCCCTCCTGAGTTCTGACTGAGCGGGTGTTTCTATCTCCCTCCTGAGTACTGACTGAGCGGGTGTTTCTATCTCCCTCTTGAGTACTGACTGAACAGGTGTTTCTATCTCCCTCCTGAGTACTGACTGAGCAGGTGTTTCTATCTCCCTCTTGAGTACTGACTGAACAGGTGTTTCTATCTCCCTCTTGAGTACTGACTGAGCGGGTGTTTCTATCTCCCTCCTGAGTTCTGACTGAGCGGGTGTTTCTATCTCCCTCTTGAGTACTGACTGAGCGGGTGTTTCTATCTCCCTCTTGAGTACTGACTGAACGGGTGTTTCTATCTCCCTCTTGAGTACTGACTGAACGGTTGTTTCTATCTCCCTCCCAGTACTGACTGAGCGGGTGTTTCTATCTCCCTCCTGAGTACTGACTGAACGGGTGTTTCTATCTCCCTCTTGAGTACTGACTGACGGGTGTTTCTATCTCCCTCTTGAGTACTGACTGAGCGGGTGTTTCTATCTCCCTCTTGAGTACTGACTGAACGGGTGTTTCTATCTCCCTCCTGAGTACTGACTGAGCAGGTGTTTCTATCTCCCTCTTGAGTACTGACTGAGCAGGTGTTTCTATCTCCCTCTTGAGTACTGACTGAGCGGGTGTTTCTATCTCCCTCCTGAGTACTGACTGAACGGTTGTTTCTATCTCCTCCAGTACTGACTGAACAGGTGTTTCTATCTCCCTCTTGAGTACTGACTGAGCGGGTGTTTGTATCTCCCTCTTGAGTACTGACTGAGCGGGTGTTTCTATCTCCCTCTTGAGTACTGACTGAACGGGTGTTTCTATCTCCCTCTTGAGTACTGACTGAACGGGTGTTTCTATCTCCCTCTTGAGTACTGACTGAGCGGGTGTTTCTATCTCCCTCCTGAGTACTGACTGAACGGGTGTTTCTATCTCCCTCTTGAGTACTGACTGAACGGGTGTTTCTATCTCCCTCTTGAGTACTGACTGAGCGGGTGTTTCTATCTCCCTCTTGAGTACTGACTGAACGGGTGTTTCTATCTCCCTCCTGAGTACTGACTGAGCAGGTGTTTCTATCTCCCTCTTGAGTACTGACTGAGCAGGTGTTTCTATCTCCCTCTTGAGTACTGACTGAGCGGGTGTTTCTATCTCCCTCCTGAGTACTGACTGAACGGTTGTTTCTATCTCCCTCCCAGTACTGACTGAGCAGGTGTTTCTATCTCCCTCTTGAGTACTGACTGAGCGGGTGTTTCTATCTCCCTCCTGAGTACTGACTGAGCAGGTGTTTCTATCTCCCTCTTGAGTACTGACTGAACGGGTGTTTCTATCTCCCTCCTGAGTACTGACTGAGCAGGTGTTTCTATCTCCCTCTTGAGTACTGACTGAGCGGGTGTTTCTATCTCCCTCCTGAGTACTGACTGAACGGGTGTTTCTATCTCCCTCTTGAGTACTGACTGAACGGGTGTTTCTATCTCCCTCTTGAGTACTGACTGAGCGGGTGTTTCTATCTCCCTCTTGAGTACTGACTGAACGGGTGTTTCTATCTCCCTCCTGAGTACTGACTGAGCAGGTGTTTCTATCTCCCTCTTGAGTACTGACTGAGCAGGTGTTTCTATCTCCCTCTTGAGTACTGACTGAGCGGGTGTTTCTATCTCCCTCCTGAGTACTGACTGAGCAGGTGTTTCTATCTCCCTCTTGAGTACTGACTGAGCGGGTGTTTCTATCTCCCTCTTGAGTACTGACTGAACGGGTGTTTCTATCTCCCTCCTGAGTACTGACTGAGCAGGTGTTTCTATCTCCCTCCTGAGTACTGACTGAACGGGTGTTTCTATCTCCTCTTGAGTACTGACTGAGCGGGTGTTTGTATCTCCCTCTTGAGTACTGACTGAGCGGGTGTTTCTATCTCCCCTCTTGAGTACTGACTGAACGGGTGTTTCTATCTCCCTCCTGAGTACTGACTGAGCGGGTGTTTCTATCTCCCTCTTGAGTACTGACTGAACGGGTGTTTCTATCTCCCTCTTGAGTACTGACTGAACGGGTGTTTCTATCTCCCTCTTGAGTACTGACTGAACGGGTGTTTCTATCTCCCTCCTGAGTACTGACTGAGCGGGTGTTTCTATCTCCCTCTTGAGTACTGACTGAACGGGTGTTTCTATCTCCCTCCTGAGTACTGACTGAGCGGGTGTTTCTATCTCCCTCCCAGTACTGACTGAGCGGGTGTTTCTATCTCCCTCCTGAGTACAGACTGAGCGGGTGTTTCTATCTCCCTCCTGAGTACTGACTGACGGGTGTTTCTATCTCCCTCCTGAGTACTGACTGAGCGGGTGTTTCTATCTCCCTCCTGAGTACTGACTGAGCGGGTGTTTCTATCTCCCTCCTGAGTACTGACTGAACGGGTGTTTCTATCTCCCTCCTGAGTACTGACTGAGCGGGTGTTTCTATCTCCCTCTTGAGTACTGACTGAGCAGGTGTTTCTATCTCCCTCCTGAGTACTGACTGACGGGTGTTTCTATCTCCCTCCTGAGTACTGACTGAACGGGTGTTTCTATCTCCCTCCCAGTACTGACTGAGCGGGTGTTTCTATCTCCCTCTTGAGTACTGACTGAGCAGGTGTTTCTATCTCCCTCTTGAGTACTGACTGAACGGGTGTTTCTATCTCCCTCCTGAGTACTGACTGAACGGGTGTTTCTATCTCCCTCCTGAGTACTGACTGAACGGGTGTTTCTATCTCCCTCTTGAGTACTGACTGAGCGGGTGTTTCTATCTCCCTCCCAGTACTGACTGAACGGGTGTTTCTATCTCCCTCCTGAGTACTGACTGAGAGGGTGTTTCTATCTCCCTCCTGAGTACTGACTGAACGGGTGTTTCTATCTCCCTCTTGAGTACTGACTGAGCAGGTGTTTCTATCTCCCTCCTGAGTACTGACTGAGCGGTGAGACACGAGGTGCATTCAATTAATCTCAATAGAGCTGCAGTGCTGTCAGGAAAGGAATTTATTATACCACACATTGGCATTTCCTGCAACAACAAAAACGGGTGATCAAATTAAGATCCCACTTCTGTAAAGCAAGTATGCCTGCTGTACTTTATTCACAGCTTCAAGGACGGGGCCAGAAGACCATCTACTACCCATAATGCTGTTGTCTGGGTAGGAAAGCAGGAAGCTCGGTGGGAAAGCAGGAAGCTCGGTGGGAAAGCAGGAAGCTCGGTGGGAAAGCAGGAAGCTCGGTGGGAAAGCAGGAAGCTCGGTAGGAAAGCAGGAAGCTCGGTGGGAAAGCAGGAAGCTCGGTGGGAAAGCAGGAAGCTCGGTGGGAAAGCAGGAAGCTCGGTGGGAAGCAGGAAGCTCGGTGGGAAAGCAGGAAGCTTGGTAGGAAAGCAGGAAGCTCGGTGGGAAAGCAGGAAGCTCGATGGAAGGGAACATGCTTCATTAAGATGACAGGGCTCCTTCCTTCCTAATCACTTCTCCTGCTGCAGCTCATATTTTACAAGACAAAAGTGTCCAAAATGTACAAAAAAGGAAACTCTAAAATAAAAGATTTATAAAAATTATTCCAAATGTTGACATGATATTATTCATATTGTTTACTGGTCTCTATAAAGCTCAGTGTTTGAGCAGTCACTCCCTCATTCCCTATACCTTCTCAGGCTTGTGTGTTTCCTTAATTAGCACATTATTTTCGAATGAGTTTATCAGTCTAATTTAATCTGGTTCAGGCCAGCAGCCTACTGTTTTATTGTCTGTTGACGACGACGTGCGGAGATAGACGTGTGTGTGTGTGTGTGTGTGTGTGTGACTGTGTGTGACTGTGTGTCTGTGTGTGTGTGTGTGTGTGTGTGTGTGTGTGTGTGTGTGTGTGTGTGTGTGTGTGTGAATGTGAATTACCATGATTCTACTCAGCTTGACTGGCTCGGGGACCAGAGGATGTTGGGAAATTTGTTTGTCAACATCAGGCATTTCTCCAGAGAAAGGGAGGGATTGGGCCTGCGGGGGTAGAGAAAAGAGAGAGAGACAGCCATTCTGAATCAACAAGAGGGGAGTGCACTGCCACTGTGACTGTCACTACTGCAGACCCAGTATATATTGACTATCATTACTGCAGACCCAGTATATATTGACTGTCACTACAGCAGACCCAGTATATATTGACTGTCACTACTGCAGACCCAGTATATATTGACTGTCACTACTGCAGGCCCAGTATATATTGACTGTCACTACAGCAGACCCAGTATATATTGACTGTAACTATTGCAGACCCAGTATATATTGACTGTCACTACAGCAGACCCAGTATATATTGACTGTCACTACAGCAGACCCAGTATATATTGACTGTCACTACTGCAGACCCAGTATATATTGACTGTCATTACTGCAGACCCAGTATATATTGACTGTCACTACAGCAGACCCAGTATATATTGACTGTCACTACAGCAGACCCAGTATATATTGATTGTCACTACTGCAGACCCAGTATATATTGACTGTCATTACTGCAGACCCAGTATATATTGACTGTCACTACAGCAGACCCAGTATATATTGACTGTCACTACTGCAGACCCAGTATATATTGACTGTCACTACTTCAGACCCATTATATATTGACTGTCACTACTGCAGGCCCAGTATATATTGACTGTCACTACTGCAGGCCCAGTATGTATTGACTGTCACTACTGCAGGCCCAGTATATATTGACTGTCACTACAGCAGACCCAGTATATATTGACTGTCACTACTGCAGGCCCAGTATGTATTGACTGTCATTACTGCAGACCCAGTATATATTGACTGTAATTAATTCAGACCCAGTATATATTGACTGTCACTACTGCAGACCCAGTATATATTGACTGTCACTACTGCTATCCCAGTATATGTTGACTGTCATTACTCCAGGCCCAGTATATATTGACTGTAACTACTGCAGACCCAGTATATGTTGACTGTAACTACTGCAGGCCCAGTATATGTTGACTGTAACTACTGCAGGCCCAGTATTTGTTGACTGTCATTACTGCAGACCCAGTATATATTGACTGTAATTACTGCAGGCCCAGTATATATTGCCTGTCATTACTGCAGACCCAGTATATATTGACTGTCATTACTGCAGACCCAGTATATATTGACTGTCACTACAGCAGACCCAGTATATATTGACTGTCACTACAGCAGGCCCAGTATATATTGACTGTCACTACTGCATACCCAGTATATATTGACTGTCACTACAGCAGACCCAGTATATATTGACTGTCACTACAGCAGGCCCAGTATATATTGACTGTCACTACAGCAGGCCCAGTATATATTGACTATCATTACTGCAGACCCAGTATATATTGACTGTCACTACTGCAGACCCAGTATATATTGACTGTCACTACTGCAGACTGTCAGGATTTGGCCAGGGTTGTTCCGGGTTTTGGTCACTAGATGCCCCCATTGTGCTTTTTGACCTTATGTTTTCCCTTGTTCCCCATTATTATTTGCACCTGTGCCTCGTTTCCCCTGATTGTATTTAAACCCTTAGTTTCCCTCAGTTCTGTGCTCTGTGTTTGTATGTTAGCACCCAGCCCTAGTGTTCTGTGTATTCTTGTCGATTCCGGTGGATGCTCTCGTGGAATTCTGTTTTTGTTTTTGAGTATCTCTTGAGGCTTTTTTGTGCTATTCCTACCACCTTTTGGATTTTGTATTGAAGGACTTCTCCTTTTACTTTATTAAATACACCGTCTTAAGTACTGCTGTGTCTGCCTCATCTTCTGGGTTCTGCTGACTATTCGTGGCTCAGTTGGTTAAGTGACTGTTTCTCACTCCGGAGACCCAGGTTCGTAACCGGGTCCTGACACAGACAGACCCAGTATATATTGACTGTCACTACTGCAGACAGACGCCGTATATATTGACTGTCACTACTGCATACCCAGTATATATTGACAGTGTAGTGCCTGGTACCAGAGCCTTAGTCACTCTGCACTGTTTCCTTTAATTGTCATGTTGTTGTTTGGGCAACGTACAGTTAACCTCATCAGCTGTAATGCTATGGGATGTGACAGTCACCCAGTGCAGAGACATCTTGTCCCGTTGTTGTTTGGGCAACATACAGTTATCCCCATCAGCTGTAATGCTATGGGATGTGACAGTCACCCAGTGAAGAGACATCTTGTCCCGTTGTTGTTTGGGCAACATACAGTTATCCTCATCAGCTGTAATGCTATGGGATGTGACAGTCACCCAGTGAAGAGACATCTTGTCGTGTTGTTTGGGTAACATACAGTTATCCTCATCAGCTGTAATGCTATGGGATGTGACAGTCACCCAGTGAAGAGACATCTTGTCCCGTTGTTGTTTGGGCAACATACAGTTATCCCCATCAGCTGTAATGCTATGGGATGTGACAGTCACCCAGTGAAGAGACATCTTGTCCCGTTGTTGTTTGGCTAACATACAGTTATCCTCATCAGCTGTGTTACGAATCCCTTTTGGCCCGACAGTCTAGGGGGGATGGTAATGAGACTCGTAACATAACTCATGCAAATTATTATTGTGACAAAGGAAAAGTGTGAACGAAATAAGCATGACAACTGAAATCTACCGTCAAACTCTAGGTTTATTTATAAACACACGATAATGGGGGGAGCAGGAAAAGGGGCTGAGCTGGACCCAAGGAAAGAAACAATAAGTATTCAAAAACACCCCTAAGCTAGACTAGCCTACTTTAACAACAGCTAACTAACTAACCAAAAATACAGTGGGTGGTCCGCCCAGTTCTAACTAGTGTATTTAACAAAGTTCACCCACGGGTAGTGTATGCCCATGGGCGACTTGTCTTGGTTTCCCCCTTTCCACCAGCAATCAAACACAAACACCATAACCAAAAACAATACTCACAGGTGATGACAAAGTGCTATGAGGTGCTTAAACAAAAGAGGTTAAGACACAAAGCGAGAGTGAAACACAGAGACCTACAGACATGGCATTTACAGAGAGATTGAGCTGAGCTGAGCTCTAGAACAAACAAATGATGGGGTTTTTAAACCATGGGGAAGGAACTGTGATAGGTCAGGAAATATGAGGTGGTGTGTCTTCTGATTGATGATTGATTGTTGACTGATTGGGGAGTGATGATTTTCACCTGTGAGGGGAGAAGGAGAGAAAAGAAACACACACAGGATACACACACACACAGGATAACTGTATCCGTAACACTCCCACCCTTAAAAGAGCAACCCTAGGGGTTGCGACTACAGTATTTCAATTAATACTCCCAACAAAGCAACAACCTTGCAAAACATGCAGAAATCATTTTCACACACGAGACAAAGCATCTGCCAACACATTATCAGAACCCTTTTTGTGGCGGATCTCCAAATTATAATTTTGTACAATCAGCGCCCAACGCATAAGGCGCTGGTTCTGGTTGTACATTCGGTGGAGAAAAACTAAGGGGTTATGGTCAGTATATACAATCACGGGTAGGGCACTGGAACCAATAAATACTTCAAAGTATTGCAGAGCCAACAACAAAGCAAGAGCTTCTTGTTCTATTGTCGCATAGTTTGTTTGACATTTATTAAATTTACGTGAAAAATAACAAACGGGATGATCCACTCCACTCTTGTCCTGCTGCAGTAGAACAGCACCAGCACCTCTGGCACTAGCATCTACCTCAAGTTTGAACGGTTGTTCAAAATCAGGAGCAGCAAGTACAGGTGTACTACATAAGAGTGCTTTCGCTGATTCAAAAGCTCTTACAATCAGGGGACCACTCAAATGATCTAGCCGGACTAAGCAAATCGGTCAATGGAGCAACTACCGCAGAGAAATTTTTACAGAAGCTACGGTAGTAGCCAACCATCCCTAAAAAGCGGCGTAGCTCTCGTCTGGTGGTAGGTGCAGGGAATGCAGTTATAGCCAAGACCTTGGCATTAACAGGGCGCACCTGTCCATGCTTCTCAGAGGGATCACACAATCCATCCTCTTGATCAACCTCTTTGAACAGAACAGTGTTCGACAAATCTCTCTCATCACCCTCTTGTCGTGCCTGAGCACGAGTGACGGCACAAGCGGGGAACACATGTGGATAATTCTGTGCCAGCTCATTCGAGAGAGAGTGGTCACTTTTATCCAATACTTCCAATACGGGTACTACATTTCCTCCGGTAATATCGTTACCCATTATGAAGGTCACACCTTTCACTGGCAACATAGGGCGTACCCCACTCTGAATATTCCACTGATTAACTCAGAGTGTACTTTCACAAAGTGCAATGGCACTGGGACAAAACCCATTTCAATACCCTGCACTAACACACTGGAACCACAGTATGTATCGTCAGATAAGGGCAACACATCAGACAATATAAACGACTGCGCCGCACCAGTATCTCTAAGGATTTTAACCGGACGCTGAGACGCTTCGTCATTCGTTAGGGACACAAACCCTCGAAAATGAATGGTTCATAACTGCGGTCGGGGACTGAGACTTTCAAACTACAGTTACCCTGAGGCACCTGTTTTGTTGCAGACCTCACAACCGTACGAATTAGAGCAACACCTGTTGGTGGCTTGACACGAAGAGGCATCCCTTGTTTGCGTTTAAGCAGGAAGCAATCATTAATCATATGTCCTACTTTATGACAATAGAAACATGGACGCTCATTCTTCTGGCGTGCTTGACATACTACTGCTGGCCGACTAGGACTAAAGGTAGGAAACTCAGTGGCTCTACTCTCAGTTTGAGCCGAAAACACACTCTTGTGCGTCAACACAAACTCGTCTGCCAACACAGACGCTTCTGCCAGGGTGGATACTTTCTGTTCGTTTAGGTAAACTACAATGCGTTCGGGTAAGCAATTTTTAAACTCTTCCAACAAGATTAACTCCCGGAGAGAGTTGAAATCAGTTACCTTACTAGCAGCATGCCATTTATCAAACAGATTTCCCTTGTCTCTAGCAAATTTCACATAAGTCTTACTAGAAGACTTTCTATGAGACCTAAATCTCTGTCGGTATGCCTCAGGCACAAGCTCATAGGCACAAAGAACAGTAGCTTTGACCACTTCATAATTCAAACTGTCCTCCAGAGGTAGCGCTGACAAAACCTCTTGGGCTTTACCAGTTAATTTACACTGAAGTAATAGGCACCAAACCTCTTCAGGCCATTTCAATGCTACGGCTATACGCTCAAATACACAAAAATAGGAGTCAACCTCTGACTCTCTGAACAAAGGTACTAAGGCAATCTGCCTACTAATGTCAAACGTGTTTGAGGACACAGCAGGTGAGGACGGCTCACAAACAGGCACAGTAGGACCGGAGGCTAGCCTCGCTGTCTCTGCCTCAAGTTCCATCTGGCGCATTTTGAACTCCAACTGCCTTTGTTCTCTGTCTGCCTCAATTTTACACATCTCTAAATGCAGTTGTTCTCGTTCTTTTTCTGCCTCTATTTTACACATCTCCAACTGGAGAGTCTCTCGCCTAATTTGGGCTCTCTCTTCCACCTCCAGTTGGAACTGTGCTAAACAGACATCCCTCCTGGCATCACCATTTGACAGTGGGGAGAGTGGATCAAAATGGGACAATGTGGCTGGTGTTTTAGCCTCTCCCTCATTATCAGACACCAATGGTCTTACAGGAGCAGCAACATCCGCTACAGGGGTAGTAGGCTCAGGCAGCGGTAACACAAGCACCTGCTCTTCCAACAATACATTTAATACTATCCGATTCACCTCCGCCTTAACTAAACTCTGCGGAATCGATACTGAATAATGGTCAGCCAAGGTCATTAAATCAACTCTACGACATTTGTCAAAAACCTCCCACGAAGGGTTATCCAAAAAAGATTTCAAATCAAAAGTAGTCATTTTTACACTACTTCACAAGTGCCAAAGGAAATAGCAAACACTAATGCTACTTCAGCTATGACGCTCAACACTGAACTATACCACTACAACAATCTACATGAGCGGCATGGGTGTCAGTTATGACAGATCCCGGATGAGCCCCCACTTATGTTACGAATCCCTTTTGGCCCGACAGTCTAGGGGGGATGGTAATGAGACTCGTAACATAACTCATGCAAATTATTATTGTGACAAAGGAAAAGTGTGAACGAAATAAGCACGACAACTGAAATCTACCGTCAAACTCTAGGTTTATTTATAAACACACGGTAATGGGGGAGCAGGAAAAGGGGCTGAGCTGGACCCAAGGAAAGAAACAATAAGTATTCAAAAACACCCCTAAGCTAGACTAGCCTACTTTAACAACAGCTAACTAACTAACCAAAAATACAGTGGGTGGTCCGCCCAGTTCTAACTAGTGTATTTAACAAAGTTCACCTACGGGTAGTGTATGCCCATGGGCGACTTGTCTTGGTTTCCCCCCTTTCCACCAGCAATCAAACACAAACACCATAACCAAAAACAATACTCACAGGTGATGACAAAGTGCTATGAGGTGCTTAAACAAAAGAGAGGTTAAGACACAAAGCGAGAGTGAAACACAGAGACCTACAGACATGGCATTTACAGAGAGATTGAGCTGAGCTGAGCTGGGCTCTAGAACAAACAAATGATGGGGTTTTTAAACCATGGGGAAGGAACTGTGATAGGTCAGGAAATAGGAGGAGGTGTGTCTTCTGATTGATGATTGATGGTTGACTGATTGGGGAGTGATGATTTTCACCTGTGAAGGGAGAAGGAGAGAAAAGAAACACACACACAGGATACACACACACACACAGGATAACTGTATCCGTAACAAGCTGTAATGCTATGGGATGTGACAGTCACCCAGTGAAGAGACAATTTGTCGTGTTGTTTGGGCAACATACAGTTATCCTCATCAGCTGTAATGCTATGGGATGTGACAGTCACCCAGTGAAGAGACATCTTGTCATGTTGTTGTTTGGGCAACATACAGTTATCCTCATCAGCTGTAATGCTATGGGATGTGACAGTCACCCAGTGAAGAGACAATTTGTCGTGTTGGTTTTCCCAAATGTCTCCACCAGTGCCGAGGCAGGATCCAGGAACAGCATACAGATGCAGGATCTTAATTTGAACCAGTTTTTTTTTTTTACAGCAGAAAAATAATCCTGCAGGAACAGTGAATTTTTAATTTTATTTTTAGGCAAAAATTATTATTTTCATGACAGCCTAGTAACAGTGGGTTAACTGCCCAGGGGCAGACGCCATCTTGTAACTTGTCAGCTCGGGGATTTGAACTTGCAACCTTCCAGTTACTAGTCCAACGCTCTAACCACTAGGCCACTAGGACCCAGTCACCCTACACTCTAAGAGACCATCTTGTCCACCTCTTGTTTAACCACTAGTTACCCTGCCATCAGCTCTAATGCTAGGGATGTGACAGTCACCCAGTGAAAGACATCTTGTCATGTTGTTGCTCTGGGCACTCTAACCACATCAGCTGTAAGGCTACCCTGCCACCTCTACACTCTAACCACTAGGCTACCCTGCCGCCTCTACCTCTAACCACTAGGCTACCCTGCCCCCTCTACACTCTGGGCAACATACAGTTATCCTCATCACACTGTAATGCCATGGGATGTGACAGTCTAACCAGTAGACATCTTGTCGCCTGTTGTTTCTAACCACAGGTTACCCTCATCAACTAAATGCTATGGGACCTCTACACTCTAACCACAGTACCCTGCCGCATCTACACTCTAACCACTAGGCTACCCTGCCCCCTTACCCTAACCACTAGGCTACCCAGTGCCGCCTCACACTCTAACCACTAGGCTACCCTGCCACAGGAACACTCTAACCACAGATACCCTGGATCTTACACTCTAACCACTAGGCTTTCTTTAACCACAGGATAACCCTGCCACCTCTACACTCTAACCACTAGGCTACCCTGCCACCTCTACACACTAACCACTATTTTAATTTGCCGCCTTAACTCTAACCACTTTACAATGACAGCCTACACTCTAACCACTAGGTTACCCTGCCTTGTCTCAGGGGCAGCCCCCTCTACACTCTAACCACTAGGCTACCCTGCCACCTCTACACTCTAACCACTTGGCTACCCTGCCCCCTCTACACTCTAACCACTAGGATACCCTGCCACCTCTACACTCTAACCACTAGGCTACCCTGCCACCTCTACACTCTAGCCACTAGGCTACCTGCCGCCTCTACACTCTAACCACTAGGCTACCCTGCCTCCTCTACACTCTAACCACTAGGCTACCCTGCCGCCTCTACACTCTAACCACTAGGCTACCCTGCCTCCTCTACACTCTAACCACTAGGCTAACTCTAACCACTAGGCTACCCTGCCGCCTCTACACTCTAACCACTAGGCTACCCTGCCACCTCTACGCTCTAACCACTAGGCTGCCCTGCCACCTCTACGCTCTAACCACTAGGCTACCCTGCCGCCTCTACGCTCTAACCACTAGGCTACCCTACCTCCTCTACACTCTAACCACTAGGCTACCCTGCCGCCTCTACACTCTAGCCACTAGGCTACCCTGCCTCCTCTACACTCTAACCACTAGGCTACCTACCACCTCTACACTCTAACCACTAGGCTACCCTGCCACCTCTACACTAACCACTAGGCTACCTGCCGCCTCTACACTCTAACCACTAGGCTACCTGCCGCCTCTACACTCTAACCACTAGGCTACCCTGCCCCCTCTACACTCTAACCACTAGGCTACCTGCCACCTCTACACTCTAACCACTAGGCTACCTGCTTCCCCATTATGTGAATTATTCTTAATTAACATTTTTTTTAGGGGTTGATACATAACATGCCCAACCCCACTCACTCACATACACAGAAATTTACTATTGCAACCTATTTAATACAGGTAATTGTCTCTCTTTCATGTAGTATATTTCAGAAACTATATATATATATATAAACATACATTTTTTCCTCTCTCAGTAGGATGAAGAACAGAATCTATATGTAGTTGTTAATATGATGTTACAGATATGTTCTGGAGAGAGAGAGATGAATAAAGAAAATGAAAACATCAAAGATCTGGTGTTTTTTTCTGGTCTGTTAGTGGGACACAAGCGAACATAGTCTAATTCTTTCTGACAACCCTTTTCCCTTTCATTGCCAGACAAAGTGTGCCCAAATGGAGAAAAAAACATGAAACAAAAGTATAATTTCACCTGAGCTCTCGGTTGGATATTCTCTATATCTATACACTCTGTGAAGAGAGAATTCAGGGTAGTGGCTGGGTGATTCAGTCATCTGTCAGCATAGACAGTCTGGGCCGTTTTTAATCTTCTTGATGTAGGACCCCCCCCCCCCCCCCGCTCGCGTCTCCCCTCCTTTCCATCACAGCGTTACCGTGTCAACCGAGTGGAGCCAACCAAAACCCGCCCCCTGCGGGCTCCTACAGCTCCAGCAGGCTGGTGTGTGTGTGTGTGTGTGTGTGTGTGTGTGTGTGTGCGTGTGCAGCCTGGCAGAGTGATGAGTCTGCAGGGTGGTGCTCTGTGTGTGACACACAGAATCAGTGGTGTGGTGACCGTGTGCAGCCTGGCAGAGTGAGAGTCTACATGTTGTCACCACAGAATCAGCGGTGTGGTGACCTCTCCCTCAGCGGAGACATACATGAGAGCTCAATACAGCCCAGATGGATCTGAAGGTGTGAAACGATCTCCAGAGAGGAGACATGGGTATTATGTTTTAGACTTTTAGTGTTTCAGTGTTTTAGTGTTTCAGAGTTTTAGTGTTTCAGTGTTTTAGTGTTTTAGAGTTTTAGAGATTTAGTGTTTTAGTGTTTTAGTGTTTTAGAGTTTTAGTGTTTTAGTGTTTTAGTGTTTTAGAGTTTTAGAGTTTTAGTGTTTTAGTGTTTTAGTGTTTTAGAGTTTTAGAGTTTTAGTGTTTTAGTGTTTTAGTGTTTCAGAGTTTAGGTGTTTCAGTGTTTTAGTGTTTTAGTGTTTTAGAGTTTCAGTGTTTTAGTGTTGTAGTGTTTTAGAGTTGTAGTGTTTTAGAGTTGTAGTGTTTTAGAGTTGTAGTGTTTTAGAGTTTTAGTGTTTTAGAGTTGTAGTGTTGTCCCTCAGAACCTCTTTGAAAGACTGCCGTGTAAAAGGTCACAGAGAAGGTTAAATGATTTTGCCTTTTTCTATGAATTGATAGTTTATAATAGATGAGCTCACAACGCTGTAACATTTGGGTGGTGTCCTGACTCTCTGAGGTCATTAAAGATCCCATGGCACTTATCGTAAGAGTAGGGGTGTTAACCCCGGTGTCCTGGCTAAATTCCCAATCTGGCACTCAAACCATCACGGTCACCTAATCATCCCCAGTTTACAATTGGCTCATTCATCCCCCTCCTCTCCCCTGTAACTATTCCCCAGGTCGTTGCTGTAAATGAGAATGTGTTCTCGGTCAACTTACCTGGTAAAATAACAAATAAATAAAATAAATACATTTACACAGTTATGCCAAGTGTTTCAAAAATACACTCAGCAAAGAAATAAACGTCCTCTCACTGTCAACTGTGTTTATTTTCAGCAAAGTTGTGTAAATATTGTGTAAATATTTGTATGATCAAAACAAGATAAAACAACTGAGACATAAACTGAACAAGTTCCACAGACATGCTGACTAACAGAAATAATGAGTCCCTGAACAAAGGGAGGGGGTCAAAATCAAAAGTAACAGTCAGTATCTGGTGTGGCCACCAGCTGCATTAAGTACTGCAGTGCATCTCCTCATGGACTGCACCAGATCTGCCAGTTCTTGCTGTGAGATCTTACCCCACTCTTCCACCAAAGCACCTGCAAGTTTTCTGGGGGGGAATGGCCTTAGCCCTCACCCTCCAATCCTACAGGTCCCAGACGTGCTCAATGGGATTGAGATCCGGGCTCTTCGCTGGCCATGGCAGAACACTGACATTCCTGTCTTGCAGGAAATCACACACAGAACGAGCAGCATGGCTGGTGGCATTGTCATGCTGGAGGGTCATGTCAGGATGAGCCTGCAGGAAGGGTACCACATGAGGGAGGAGGATGTCTTCCCTGTAACGCACAGCGTTTAGATTACCTGCAATGACAACAAGCTCAGTCTGATGATGCTGTGACACACCGCCCCAGACCATGACGGACCCTCCACCTCCAAATCAATCCCGCTCCAGGGTACAGGCCTCGGTGTTACGCTCATTCCTTCTACGATAAACGCAAATCCGACCATCACCCCTGGTGAGACAAAACCACGACTCGTCAGTAAAGAGCACTTCGACCTTAATTGCCTACCGTCTGTACGCTGTTAGTGTCTTAGCGACTGTTCCACAGGTGCATGTTCATTAATTGTTTATGGTTCATTGATTGTTTATGGTTCACGGGAAACAGTGTTTCAACCCTTTACAATGAAGATCTGTGAAGTTATTTGGATTTTTACGAAATATCTTTGAAAGACAGGGTCCTGAAAAAGGGACTTCTTTTTTTGCTGAGTTTGTGTTTCTTTATCTGTGTGTGTATATGTGTTTATGTTTGTGTCTAAATGATTGTGTGTGTGTTTTTATGTGTCTTTGTGTGTGTGTGTGTGTGTCTCTCTCTGTGTGTGTGTGTGTTTCTGTCTTTGTGTGTGTGTGGGTGTGTTTCTGTCTTTGTGTGTGTGTGGGTGTGTGTGTGTGTGTGAGTTTGTTAAAGCTTTTTTTTGCTCCCTTCATGTGGAACAACTTCCAGAGCTGAACTGAGATGTTCTGGTCCCCCATGGTCAGTTCAGAGTCGTGATCAGAGCCCTCTACGTTGATAAATGTGTCTGTAATGTTGTATATTGTATATGTGTTTGTTGTATATACGCATCTGTAAAAGAGACCCTAGTCTCAGTATGACTTACCTGTCAAAATAAATGTTCATTATTAAACAATAAAAAAAAATTAATTATCCTCACCGACCCAACAACAACAGGCTCGCTGGACTCTCGCGTTGCCATGTCTCTCCGGGACCTCCCGGAGCACAAGGTGTCTGGCCAGTCTCCTCTCGTTGGGGACGGGTGTAAGGCTGTGATTCTGCCTGTGCTAGCGGCTAGCGTAGCGCGGTGAGAACCAGGGTTGGTCCAGAGCTGTGTCCAAAAACTCATGCTAACCCCACTAACCGTACTATTTGACACGTAAATAGAGTATGTAGAATGATTATTGGTCATAGAATGGATTTCGCTAGTACGACAGAAGTTCCCAGATGTCGTACTACATTCGCCAAAATACGAAGTATACAAGCAGAGGACACTATTTCCGTGCTTTTATAGGGCCCATAATGCAATTCCTCCCGGAAATGGGCGTGGCTTCACAACGGTGTCAGCAGAAAATGCCGTCAATTCCCGCCATTCTTAACTAAATGTTATGGTCGTTGTGCGTTCTCAGTGGATATTCGGGTGCATTTGTAAATTCTCTCTGGCTATCTACCCCGATTTCAGAGCGCTCTCCTTTGAGTGTGCCAGAGTGTTGAATAATTAATTTACAAACGCTCAACACCAGTTGAGACGAGTAAAATGGTCGGAGGGGTGATGTTACTATAGTATTACCATAATACTGTATGGTGATGTTACTAAAGTATTACTTACTACTGTATGGCGCTGCTACTATAGTATTACTATAATACTGTATGGCGCTGCTACTATAGTATTACTATAATACTGTATGGCGCTGCTACTATAGTATTACTATACTACTGTATGGTGATGTTACAATGGTATTACTATACTACTGTATGATGATGTTACTATAGTATTACTACACTAATGTATGGGGATATTACTGTAGTATTACTATACTACTGTATGGTGATGTTACTATACTACTGTATGGTGATGTTAGTATGGTATTACTATACTTTATGGTGCTATTACTATATTATTACTATAATACTATATGGTGATATTACTGTGGTATTACTATACTACTGTATGGTGATGTTACAGTGGTATTACTATACTACTGTATGGTGATATTACTATAGTATTACTATAATATTATATGGTAATATTACCATAGTATTACTATACCACTGTATGGTGATTTTACTATAGTATTACTATAATACTGCATGGTGATGTTTCTATAGTATTACTATACTACTATATGGTGATATTACTATAGTATTACTATACTACTGTATGGTGATGTTACTATAGTATTACTACACTACTGTATGGTGATGTTCCTATTATATTATTATAATACTGTGTGGTGATATTACTATAGTATTACTATACTACTGTATGGTGATGTTACTACACTACTGTATGGCGATGTTACTATACTACTGTAGGGTGATATTACTATAGTAGTACTGTAATATTGTATGGTGATATTACTATAGTAGTACTGTAATATTGTATGGTGATATTACTATATTATTACTATAATAATGTATGGCGATATTACTATAGTATTACTCTACTACTGTATTGTGATATTACTATACTACAGTATTGTGATATTACTATAGTATTACTACAATACTGTATGGTGATGTTACTATTCTACTGTATTGTGATATTACTATAATATTACTCTAATATTGTATGGTGATGTACTATACTACTGTATGGTGATATTACTATAGTATTACTATAATACTGTATGGTGATATTACTATAGTATTACTATAATACTGTATGGTGATGTTACTGTAGTATTACTCTACTACTGTATTGTGATATTACTATAGTATTACTATAATAATGTATGGTGCTATTACTATAGCATTACTATAATAATGTATGGTGATATTACTATAGTACTACTATAATACTGTATGGTGATATTACTATAGTATTACTATACTACTGTATTGTGATATTACTATAGTATTACTATAAAACTGTATGGTGATATTACTATACTACGGTATGGTGATATTACTATAGTATTACTATATTACTGTATGGTGATGTTACTATAACATTACTATAATACTGTATGGTGATATTACTATAGTATTACTATAATACGGTATGGTGAGATTACCATAGTATTAGTATACTACTTAATGGTGATGTCAATATAGTATTGCTATAATACTGTATGGTGATATTACTATAGTATTACTATACTATTGTATTGTGATATTACTATACTACTGTATTGTGATATTACTATAGTATTACTATACTACTGTATGGTGATATTCCTATATTATTACTATAATAGTGTATGGTGATATTAGTATAGTGTTACTATAATGCTGTATGGCAGTGTTACTAGTGTATTACTATACTACTATATGGTCATATTACTATATTATTACTATAATAGTGTATGGTGATATTAGTATAGTATTACTATAATACTGTATGGTAATGTTACTATAGTATTAATATAATAATGTATGGTGAGGTTACTATACTATGCTACTGTATGGTGATGCTACTATACTACAGTATTGTGATATTACTATAGTATTACTGTAATACTGTATGGTGATGTTACTATAGTATCAATATACTACAGTATTGTGATATTACTATAGTATTACTATAAAACTGTATGGTGATATTACTATACTACTGTATGGTGATATTACTGTAGTATTACTATAATACTGTATGGTGATGTTACTAAAGTATTACTATAATACTCTATGGTGATATTACTATAGCATTACTATAATACTGTATGGTAATATTACTATCGTAATACTAAAATACTGTATGGTGATATTACCATAGTATTAGTATACTACTGTATGGTGATGTTACTATAGTAGTACTATAATACTGTATGGTGATATTACTATAGTATTACTATACTACTGTATTGTGATATTACTATACTACTGTATTGAGATATTACTATAGTATTACTATAATACTGTATGGTGATATTATTACTATAATAGTGTATGGTAAATATTAGTATAGTATACTATAATACTGTATGGTGATGTTACTATATGGTGATATTACTATAGTATTACTATAATACTGTATGGTGATATTACTATAGTATTACTATAATCCCGTATGGTGATATTACTATAGTATTACTATAATACTGTATGGTGATATTACTATAGTATTACTAAACTAATGTATGATGATATTACTATAGTATTACTATATTACTGTATGGTGATATTACTATAGTATTACTATAATAGTGTATGGTGATGTTACTAGTGTATTACTATACTACTGTATGGTCATATTACTATAGTATTACTATAATACTGTATGGTGATATTACTGTATGGTGATATTACTATAGTATTTCTATTGTATGGTGATCTAAAGTATTACTCTAATACTGTATGTGATATTACTAGTGTATTAATATACTAATATGGTATTACTATAATACTGTATGGTGATTTTACTATATTATTAGTATTACTATACTACTGTATGGTGATATTACTATACTACTGTATTGTGATATTACTATAGCATTACTATAATACTGTATGTGATATTACTATATTAATATACTACTGTATGGTGATATTACTATATTATTACTATAATAGTGTATGGTGATATTAGTATAGTATTACTATAATACTGTATGGTATGTTAATGTATTACTGTAATAATGTAAGGTGAGGTTACTATAATGCTACTGTATGGTGATGTTACTATACTACGGTATTGTGATATTACTATAGTATTACTATAATACTGTATGGTGATATTACTATATACTACTGTAATTTTGGTGATATTACTATAGTATTACTACAATACTTGTATTGTGATATTACTATAGTATTACTATAATAATGTATTGTGATATTACTATACTACTGTATTGTGATATTACTATAGTATTACTACTGTAATACTATGTATGGTGATGTTACTATAGTATTACTATACATGTATTGTGATATTACTATACTATTACTATAATACTGTATGGTGATGTATTACTATACTACTGTATTGTGATATTACTATAGTATTGCTATAATACTGTATGGTGATATTACTATAGTATTACTATACTACTGTATGGTGATGTTACTATAGTATTACTATACTACTTTATGGTGATTTTACTATAGATATTATTATACTATACTGTGTGGTGATATTACTATACTACTGTTTTGTGATATTACTATAGTATTACTATAATACTGTATTGTGATATTACTATAGCATTACTATACTACTGTATGGTGATATTCCTATATTATTACTATAATACTGTATGGTGATATTACTATAGTATTACTATAATACTGTATGGTGATGTTACTATATTATTACTGTAATAATGTAAGGTGAGGTGATATTACTATAGTATTACTATAATACTGTATGGTGATGTTACTATAGTATTACTATAATACTGTATGTGTGATATTACTGTATGGTGATATTACTATAGTATTACTATAATACTGTATGGTGATATTACTATAGTATTACTATAATACTGTATGGTGATGTTACTATAGTATTACTATAATAATGTAAGGTGAGGTTACTATAGTATTACTATGCTACTGTATGGTGATATTACTATAGTATTACTATAATACTGTATGGTGATATTACTATAGTATTACTATAATACTGTATGGTGATATTACTATAGTATTACTATAATACTGTATGGTGATATTACTATAGTATTACTATAATACTATGTATTGTGATATTACTATAGTATTACTACAATACTGTATGGTGATGTTACTATTATTACTATAATATATGTGATATTACTATACTATTACTCTAATACTGTATGTTGATGTACTATATGCTACTGTATGGTGATATTACTATAGTATTACTATAATAATGTATGGTGATGTTACTATAGTATTACTATAATACTGTATGGTGATATTACTAGTATTACTATAATACTGTATGGTGATATTACTATAGTATTACTATAATACTGTATGGTGATTACTATAGTGTTAATATTACTGTATGGTGAATAATAGTATTACGTAATACTGTATGGTGATATTACAACACTATATAAATATATTTATCTACTGTATGGTGATATTACTATAGATATATACTGTATGGTGATATTACTATAGTGTTTACAGCTTGCTGTATGGTGCCTTACTGTATGGTGATATTACTATACCAGGTTATGTATGACTGTATGGTGATATTACTATAGTATTACTATAATACTGTATGGTGAGTATTACTATACTACTGTATGGTGATATTACTATAGTATTACTATAATGGTGTATGGTGATGTTACTATAGTATTACTATACTACTGTATGGTGATATTACTATAGTATTACTATAATACTGTATGGTGATATTACTATACTACTGTATGGTGATATTACTATAGTATTACTATAATGGTGTATGGTGATATTACTATAGTATTACTATATACTGTATGGTGTATGGTGATGTTACTATAGTATTACTATACTACTGTATGGTGATATTACTATAGTATTACTATAATACTGTATGGTGAGTATTACTATACTACTGTATGGTGATATTACTATAGTATTATTACTATATGGTGATATTACTATAGTATTACTATACTACTGTATGGTGATGTTACTATAGTATTACTATAATACTGTATGGTGATGTATTACTCTACTACTGTATGGTGATATTACTATAGTATTACTATAATACTGTATGGTGATGTTACTATAGTATTACTGCTGATGGTGATAAACTATAGTATTACTATACTACTGTATGGTGATTTACTATAGTATTACTATAATACTTTGAATGAATATACATACCAGTGTTTACTAGCTTGTATGGTGATATTACTATAGTATTACTATTCTGTAGTGGTTACTATAGTATTACTATACCTGTATGGTGATGTTTATGTATGACTGTATGGTGATATTACTACTATAGTATTACTATAATACTGTATGGTGATATTATATTACTACTGTATGGTGATATTACTATAGTATTACTATAATGGTGTATGGTGATGTTACTATAGTATTACTATAATACTGTATGGTGATATTACTATAGTATTACTATAATACTGTATGGTGATGATATTACTATAATACTGTATGGTGATATTACTATAGTATTACTATAATACTGTATGGTGATATTACTATAGGTCCAGGTTATGTATGACTAATAATGGTGATGTTACTATAGTATTTACTGTAATACTGTATGGTGATATTACTATAGGTCCAGGTTATGTATGACTGTAATGGTGATGTTACTATAGGTCCAGGTTAGGTTATGTGATGACTATGTAATGGTGATGTTACTATAGTATTACTATAATACTGTATGGTGATATTACTATAGGTCCAGGTTATGTATGACTGTAATGGTGATATTACTATAGGTCCAGTGTTATGTATTACTATAATACTGTATGGTGATGTTACTATAGTATGGGTCCAGGTTATGTATGACTGTAATGGTGATATTACTATAGTATTACTATAATACATGGTGGTAATACTGTATGATATTACTGTATTACTATAATACTGTATGGTGATGTTACTATAGGTCCAGGTTATGTATGACTGTAATGGTGATGTTACTATAGGTCCAGGTTATATATTACTGTATGGTGATATTACTATAGGTCCAGGTTATGTATGACTGTAATGGTGATGTTACTATAGGTCCAGGTTATGTATGACTGTAATGGTGATGTTACAGTGCCTTCCACCTGAACCAGGTAATGTATACCTCTGCTGTTGCCAAATAAAGGCTTGTTCCTGCTCTCTATTGCATTCAGCGTTATTTCTGTAATTCCCTCGTGTAGTGAACGGATGCTTGATTCTTTGGCTTTGCCGTCTCTGAAGCTGAAGGTCGCTCGTCACTATGCAGTTGTTTTTGCTACTCTGTAGTCTTAAACATGTATCTATTTGTTTACAGCAGGTAAAAACACTAAAAAATGATTCGTTTAAAGTAGATGGCAGCGTTTTGCACCGTCCCTTGGCTATCATTCTGAAAACATCGGCACTCATGTCCTTATTAACCTGATAGACCCTTTCCTTCTCCTTCTCTCATCGACAGAGCAACTAAAGCCCATCCAGGACCCGTAGTCCATCTGAGTGACAGCCCGAAGGATGAATGCAAGGTGAGTTGGAGGAAGAATAAACACAATAACACAACTCCATACCTCCCTCCTTTCTCTCCTCTAGCAGAAACCCGGAGATTACCCCTTACTCTCTGTCACCTGTTACCATAGGAGGGTCTGCCTGGTGCATCAGTGTAGCCTGGAGCTGGCTGTCTCTCTGCTACACAGACTGCTGCCTGTTCTTAGACTTGCTATTTTCTATACAGGATCAATGACCCAACACGACACCAAAATGAGTCACTCCTGGCCTTCGGATTTACTGCGCGCCTTCTGCTATTGGCTGTCCCCGTCCTCATTCCCCAGTGGGGACAGACCTGTGTCTGTGTCAGCACCGTGGGTCAGGACTGTTATGAGGACGGCCGTGGTCAGTGTTGTCGGGGCGGTTTGCCGGGGGCACGGAGGCATTAGGGGTTTCGCCGTGGAAGAACTACTGGCGCTCTATGTGCGTGGGCTGTTCGTGTGACATAAAATGTAAGATGCTGTCAGGGAGAGGAGAGGAGAGGGAGAGGGAGGGAGGGAGAGAGGGAGAGAGGGAGGGAGGGAGGGGAGAGGGGAGGGAGGGGGAGGGAGGAGGGAGGGAGGGAGGGAGGGAGGGAGGGAGGGGAGAGGGAGGGAGAGGGAGGGAGAGAGAGAGAGGGGAGAGGGGGGAGGGAGGAGAGGGACGGAGAGACGGAGGGAGACGGGGAGAGGGGGAGAGGGGGAGGGGAGAGAGGGAGAGAGATCAGTCGCAGGGGATATTGAGTATGTTTTGGATTTATTGCCTGAAGCACATCAGACTTTTTCTGCCTTCCAAAGGACTTATCAATATTTGAATTCTGCCTTCGAGAGGTTTGCCATTTCATGTTTTTTGTTTCTCTGAGTGTGTGGGTGTGTATGTCAGAGCCAATCAGTGTCATGGAGACAGGTAAAGGGGAGCAAGATGAGTCAGAGGCAGTATGTGGAGGCAGTCTTTCTTAGATTAAGACTTCATTTTGACTAAAATATCATTAGGTCTTAGCCATATTTTTTGTCAAATGACAAAAACAGTGGTAGTAGTTAAGTTAATTCCTTTTAATTTTAGTAAATCACAGACTTCCATGTGTACAGTCATACATAGCCCTGTCCTACCAACAGATGCCTCACATCCTGTCTTCCCAACAGCAGAGGTATGACAATAACAATAACAATAAGAATATGTAAGAATAATTAGTACATGTAAATTCCTACACATTACATACAACATAAACTGACACAAGCAGAGAGAGACAGAAAGAGAGACAGAGAGCGAGTGAGAGAGAGACAGTGGCAGAGAGAGGGAGACAGAGAGAGAGAGAGAGAGAGAGCAGTGAGCAGAGAGAGGGAGACAGACAGAGAGAGAGAGAGACAGAGAGAGAGAGAGAGAGAGAGAGAGGAGAGGAGGGAGAGGGAGAGAGAGAGGAGAGGAGAGAGAGAGAGACATGGACAGAGGGCAAGAGACAGAGAGCAAGAGAGAGAGAGAGACAGAGAGACAGACAGACAGACATAGGGAGAGAGAGGAGGAGAGAGGAGAGAGAGAGAGACAGTGGCAGAGAGAGGGAGAGAGAGAGAGACAGAGACAGAGACAGATAGAGAGAGAGAGAGAGAGAGAGAGAGAGAGAGAGAGCAATGGACAGAGAGCAAGAGACAGAGAGCAAGAGAGAGAGAGAGACAGAGAGAGACAGACAGACAGACACAGAGAGAGAGAGAGAGAGAGAAAGAGAGAGAGAGAGAGAGAGAGAGAGAGAGACATGGTACCGCAAATGATTGTCAAGGCAGTATGGGTTGCGTCACTTGGTCATGTCATTGCCCGAGTCATCAACGCTCTACAGACGCCTCAGTCACATGATGTCCAATGTGGCTACAGAACCTGGCTACGAAATGTAGTAGGCGAGGGATGACAGAGACTATAAATGCAAAAAAACTTTCTGTACTTTCTCTATTAAACTTAATATTGCTATTGTTTTTAATTTTGTAAAGCCGCTTGTGTCTGGTTAGCCATAGAGTCGCCTGTGTGATCAGAGACAGAGTTACAGAGTGGAGAGAGCTACAGTTGGAAATGTACATACATTTAGGTTGGAGTCATTAAAACTCGTTTTTCAACCACTCCACATATTTCTTGTTAACAAACTGTAGTTTTGGCAAGTCGGTTAGGACATCTACATTGTGCATGACGCAAGTCATTTTTCCAACGATTATTTAACTTATAATTCAGTCTATCACGATTCCAGTGGGTCAGACGTCTAAGTTGACAGCTTGGACAATTCCAGAAAATTATGTCATGGCTTTAGAAGCTTCTGATTGTCTAATTGACATCATTTGAGTCAATTGGAGGTGTACCTGTGGATGTATTTCAAGGCTTACCTTCACACTCAATGCCTCTTTCCGTGACATCATGGGAAAATCAAAAGAAATCAGCCAAGACCTCGGAAAAACTGTAGACCTCCACAAGTCTGGTTCATCCTTGGGAGCAATTTCCAAACGCCTGAAGGTACCACATTCATCTGTACAAACAATAGTATGCAAGTATAAACACCATGGGACAACACAATCGTCATACCGCTCAGTAAGGAGACACGTTCTGTCGCCTAGAGATGAACTTACTTTGGTGCGAAAAGTGCAAATAAATCCCAGAACAACAGCAAAGGACCTTGTGAAGATGCTGGATGAAATAGGCACAAAAGTATCTATGTCACACCCTGACCAAAGTTTGCTTTGTATGTTTCTATGTTTTGTTTGGTCAGGGTGTGATCTGAGTGGGCATTCTATGTTACATGTCTAGCAGGTTTGTCTATTTCTATGTTTCTATTGTTTGTCTCTGATATGGTTCAGGTTTTCAATCTTGAGAAGTGTTTGTGTTTATCATTGTCATGAATCATTGTGCTTTTGCCTTCAACTCAAGAAAACCGTTACAATCTACATCCACAGTAAAACGAGTCCTATATCGACATAACCTTAAAGGCCGCTCAGCAAGGAAGAAGCCATTGCTCCAAAACCGCCATAAAAAAGCCAGACTATGGTTTGCAACGATCGTACTTTTTGGAGAAATGTCCTCTGGTCTGATGAAACAAAAATAGAACTGTTAGGCCATAATGACCATCGTTATGTTTGGAGGAAAACGGGGAGGCTTGCAAGCCGAAGAACACCATCCCAACCGTGAAGCATGGGGGTGGCAGCATCATGTTGTGGGGTGCTTTACTGCAGGAGGAACTGGTGCATTTCACAAAATAGATGGCGACATGAGGTAGGAAAATGATGTGGATATATTGAAGCAACATCTCAAGACATCAGTCAGGAATATAAAGCTTGGTTGCAGATGGGTCTTCCAAATGGACAATGACCCCAAGCATACTTCCAAAGTTGTGGCAAAATGGCTTAAGGACAACAAAGTCAAGGTATTGGAGTGGCCATCAAAAGCCCTGACCTCAATCCTATAGAAAATTTATGGGCAGAACTGAAAAGGTGTTTGCGAGCAAGGAGGCCTACAAACCTGACTCAGTTACACCAGCTCTGTCAGGAGGAATGGGCCAAAATTCACCCAACTTATTGTGGGAAGCTTGTGGAAGGCTACCCAACACTTGACCCAAGTTAAACAATTTAAAGGCAATGCTACCAAATACTAATTGAGTGTATATCAACTTCTGACCCACTGGGAATGTGATGAAAGAAATACCAGCCAAAATAAATAATTTCTCTACTATTATTCTGACATTTCACATTCTTACAATAAAGTGGTGATCCTAACTGATGTAAAACAGGGGATTTTTACTGGATTAAATGTCAGGATTTGTGAAAAACTGAGTTTAAATGTATTTGGCTAAAGGTGTATGTAAAATTTCCGACTTCAACTGTATCTGTTTGCCAAAGTGATGTCATAAATAATGCAGAGTTATGCTGAGTGCAAAGCACAATAGAGTACATTAAAACAAAGCCCATAACACAGGAAAGCACAAACAGGAACAAAAACAGCATGTCCGACCACCCTACTTTCGCTACAGGGTGTTGTCTTTATCTCTACAGGGTGTTGTCTTTATCTAGAGGGTGTTGTCTTTATCTCTACAGGGTGTTGTCTTTATCTCTAGAGGGTGTTTTCTTTATCTAGAGGGTGTTGTCTTTCTCTCTACAGGGTGTTGTCTTTATCTCTACAGGGTGTTGTCTTTATCTCTACAGGGTGTTGTCTTTATCTCTACAGGGTGTTGTCTTTATCTCTACAGGGTGTTGTCTTTATCTCTACAGGGTGTTGTCTTTATCTCTACAGGGTGTTGTCTTTCTCTCTACAGGGTGTTGTCTTTATCTCTACAGGGTGTTGTCTTTATCTCTACAGGGTGTTGTCTTTATCTCTACAGGGTGTTGTCTTTATCTCTACAGGGTGTTGTCTTTATCTCTACAGGTTGTTGTCTTTATCTCTACAGGGTGTTGTCTTTATCTAGAGGGTGTTGTCTTTATCTCTACAGGGTGTTGTCTTTATCTAGAGGGTGTTGTCTTTATCTCTACAGGGTGTTGTCTTTATCTCTACAGGGTGTTATCTTTATCTCTACAGGGTGTTGTCTTTATCTCTACAGGGTGTTGTCTTTATCTCTACAGGGTGTTGTCTTTATCTCTACAGGGTGTTGTCTTTATCTCTACAGGGTGTTGTCTTTATCTCTACAGGGTGTTGTCTTTATCTAGAGGGTGTTGTCTTTATCTCTACAGGGTGTTGTCTTTATCTCTACAGGGTGTTGTCTTTATCTAGAGGGTGTTGTCTTTATCTCACAGGGTGTTGTCTTTATCTCTACAGGGTGTTGTCTTTATCTCTACAGGGTGTTGTCTTTATCTCTACAGGGTGTTGTCTTTATCTAGAGGGTGTTGTCTTTATCTCTACAGGGTGTTGTCTTTATCTCTACAGGGTGTTGTCTTTATCTCTACAGGGTGTTGTCTTTATCTCTACAGGGTGTTGTCTTTATCTCTACAGGGTGTTGTCTTTATCTCTACAGGGTGTTGTCTTTATCTCTACAGGGTGTTGTCTTTATCTAGAGGGTGTTGTCTTTATCTCTACAGGGTGTTGTCTTTATCTCTACAGGGTGTTGTCTTTATCTAGAGGGTGTTGTCTTTATCTCTACAGGGTGTTGTCTTTATCTCTACAGGGTGTTGTCTTTATCTCTACAGGGTGTTGTCTTTATCTAGAGGGTGTTGTCTTTATCTCTACAGGGTGTTGTCTTTCTCTCAGGGTGTTGTCTTTATCTCTACAGGGTGTTGTCTTTATCTCTACAGGGTGTTGTCTTTATCTCTACAGGGTGTTGTCTTTATCTCTAGAGGGTGTTGTCTTTATCTCTACAGGGTGTTGTCTTTATCTCTACAGGGTGTTGTCTTTATCTCTACAGGGTGTTGTCTTGTATGTTTGTCATTAATCACACCTCATGTGTATCTCATTAATCCAGAACTGTAGAGAAAGTGGATTTTAGATGTTTTTCTGACAATTGCCACTCATATTTTCAAAGGCTCTCTCTCTCTGCCTCTCTCTGTCTTTCTCTCTGTCTTTCTTTCTCTCTCTCTCTGTCTCTCTCTCTCTGTCTCTGTCTCTCTGTCTCTCTCTCTCTCTCTCTCTCTCTCTCTGTCTCTCTCTGTCTCTGTCTCTCTCTCTCTCTCTCTCTCTCTCTCTGTCTCTGTCTCTGTCTCTGTCTCTGTCTCTGTCTGTCTCTCTCTGTCTCTCTGTCTCTCTCTCGCTCTCTCTTTCTTTCTCTGTAATGGCAGTTGTATGTTTTCAGTGGTCATCCATTTTGTTTATTTCAGTCTTGTTGGTTTCATAACGTTAGAGTATCTACACAGCAAGATCTGGGTAACCCACCCACCACACACACACACTGATGAACTGTCATCATCCACTTCCTGGGTTCGCCTGTCTTACCAACTTACTTCCTGGTCTGTGTCCATCTCAGTGACTGCCCTCTGTCCAAGTCTTGTGACAATGATGTACAGACGTCCTACAGAGAGGCCCATAAACACAAAGTCATTTCTCTCTGTCTGTCTCTCTCTATGTCTCTCTGTCTCTCTGTCTCTCTCTCTCACTCTCTCTCTCTCTCTCTGTCTCTGTCTCTCTCTCTCTCTCTGTCTCTCTCTCTCTCTCTGTCTCTCTCTCTCTCTGTCTCTCTCTCTCTCTCTCTCTCTCTCTGTCTCTCTCTCTCTATTCCCCACCTGTCCTGAACCCTTTATCAGTCTCCCACTCCTCCCCAAAGTCAATCCTCTGTAAATCACAAGAGGGACAAGAGCCAGCTGGAGAGAGAGAAACAGACAGAGGGAGCAGATTGGTTGTGTGCTCAGTGGTACATTCATGGTGAAGATCATCCCTCCCAATCCCCTTAATCACATCTCACACAGAGAGAAAACCACGGCACCGACAGCTACCATCCTGGGACCACTGCGTTTGGAGAAGCAGAGAGATGGTGGGAGGCGGGAGCGGCAGAGAGAGAGCGGGAGGAGGCATGGAGAGAGAGTGTTATAGAAAAGCTCAGGCGACAGTCTACAAAAAAATTCTAATTTCAGTGTTTCAATTATTTCATCCTCTATTTCCTCTGCCCTTCTCTCACTAACCCTTACTCCCTAACCCTTTCTTCCTTCTCTTTACCCCCAACTCCCACCTTTACATGTCTGTCTCTTTCTCTTCCTCTTCCTCTTTGACCTTCACAGTTGCTGATAGGGTTTGAAAGTGGAACAGTAGTACAGTGGGACCTCCGGGCCAAGAAGGTTGACTTCAGAATCTACTACGATGAAGTAAGTTTCTCTGTCTGTCTGTCTCTTACACCCACACACCACCTCTCGCTCTATCTCTCTCTCTCTCTCTTTCTTTCTCTCTCTATGCCTCCCTCTACGTCTCTCTCTACTTTATCAGTGATCATTAAAAACCAGCACCCCTCTCTGGTGTCTCCAGGTCTCTAGACCTCTCTGGTGTCTCCAGGTCCCTAGACCTCTCTGGTGTCTCCAGGTCTCTATATCTCTCTGGTGTCTCTAGACCTCTCTGGTGTCTCCAGGTCTCTAGACCTCTCTGGTGTCTCCAGGTCTCTATGACTCTCTGGTGTCTCTAGACCTCTCTGGTACCTCCGGTGTCTCTAGACCTCTCTGGTACCTCCAGGTCTCTAGACCTCTCTGGTGTCTCCAGGTCTCTATGACTCTCTGGTGTCTCCAGGTCTCTATGACTCTCTGGTGTCTCTAGACCTCTCTGGTACCTCCGGTGTCTCTAGACCTCTCTGGTACCTCCAGGTCTCTAGACCTCTCTGGTGTCTCCAGGTCTCTATGACTCTCTGTTGCCTTCAGGTCTCTATGACTCTCTGGTGTCTCTAGACCTCTCTGGTACCTCCAGGTCTCTAGACCTCTCTGGTGTCTTCAGGTCTCTATGACTCTCTGGTGTCTCCAGGTCTCTATGACTCTCTGGTGTCTCTAGACCTCTCTGGTACCTCCAGGTCTCTAGACCTCTCTGGTGTCTCCAGGTCTCTATGACTCTCTGGTGTCTCCAGGTCTCTATGACTCTCTGTTGCCTTCAGGTCTCTAGACCTCTCTGGTGTCTCCAGGTCTCTAGACCTCTCTGGTGTCTCCTGGTCTCTAGACCTCTCTGGTGCCTCCAGGTCTCTATGACTCTCTGGTGTCTCTAGACCTCTCTGGTGTCTCCAGGTCTCTAGACCTCTCTTACGTTTCCAGGTCTCTAGACCTCTCTGGTGTCTCCTGGTCTCTAGACCTCTCTGGTGTCTCCAGCTCTCTATGACTCTCTGGTGTCTCTAGACCTCTCTGGTGTCTCCAGGTCTCCATGACTCTCTGGTGCCTCCAGAGCTCTATGACTCTCTGGTGCCTCCAGGTCTCTTTGACTCTCTGGTGTCTCTATACCTCTCTGGTATCTCCAGGTCTCTAGGCCTCTCTGGTGTCTCCTGGTCTCTAGACCTCTCTGGTGTCTCCAGGTCTCTAGACCTCTCTGGTGTCTCCAGGTCTCTAGACCTCTCTGGTGTCTCCAGGTCTTTATGACTCTCTGGTGCGTCCAGGTCTCTAGACCTCTCTGGTGTCTCCTGATCTCTAGACCTCTCTGGTGTCTCCAGGTCTCTATGACTCTCTGGTGTCTCCAGGTCTCTATGACTCTCTGGTGTCTCCAGGTCTCTAGACCTCTCTGGTTTCTCCAGGTCTCTTGACCTCTCTGGTGCCTCCAGGTCTCTTGACTCTCTGGTGTCTCCAGGTCTCTAGACCTCTCTGGTGTTTCCAGGTCTCTAGACCTCTCTGGTGTCTCCAGGTCTCTAGACCTCTCTGGTGTCTCCTGGTCTCTAGACCTCTCTGGTGTCTCCAGGTCTCTAGACCTCTCTGGTGTCTCCTGGTCTCTAGACCTCTCTGGTGTCTCCAGGTCCCTAGACCTCTCTGGTGTCTCCAGGTCTCTATATCTCTCTGGTGTCTCTAGACCTCTCTGGTGTCTCCAGGTCTCTAGACCTCTCTGGTGTCTCCAGGTCTCTATGACTCTCTGGTGTCTCTAGACCTCTCTGGTACCTCCGGTGTCTCTAGACCTCTCTGGTACCTCCAGGTCTCTAGACCTCTCTGGTGTCTCCAGGTCTCTATGACTCTCTGGTGTCTCCAGGTCTCTATGACTCTCTGGTGTCTCTAGACCTCTCTGGTACCTCCAGGTCTCTAGACTTCTCTGGTGTCTCCAGGTCTCTATGACTCTCTGGTGTCTCCAGGTCTCTATGACTCTCTGTTGCCTTCAGGTCTCTAGACCTCTCTGGTGTCACCAGGTCTCTAGACCTCTCTGGTGTCTCCTGGTCTCTAGACCTCTCTGGTGCCTCCAGGTCTCTATGACTCTCTGGTGTCTCTAGACCTCTCTGGTGTCTCCAGGTCTCTAGACCTCTCTGGCGTTTCCAGGTCTCTAGACCTCTCTGGTGTCTCCTGGTCTCTAGACCTCTCTGGTGTCTCCAGCTCTCTATGACTCTCTGGTGTCTCTAGACCTCTCTGGTGTCTCCAGGTCTCTATGACTCTCTGGTGCCTCCAGGGCTCTATGACTCTCTGGTGCCTCCAGGTCTCTATGACTCTCTGGTGTCTCTAGACCTCTCTGGTATCTCCAGGTCTCTAGGCCTCTCTGGTGTCTCCTGGTCTCTAGACCTCTCTGGTGTCTCCAGGTCTCTAGACCTCTCTGGTGTCTCCAGGTCTCTATGACTCTCTGGTGTCTCCAGGTCTCTAGACCTCTCTGGTTTCTCCAGGTCTCTTGACCTCTCTGGTGTCTCCAGGTCTCTAGACCTCTCTGGTGTCTCCAGGTCTCTAGACCTCTCTGGTGTCTCCTGGTCTCTAGACCTCTCTGGTGTCTCCAGGTCTCTAGACCTCTCTGGTGTCTCCTGGTCTCTTGACCTCTCTGGTGTCTCTAGACCTCTCTGGTGTCTCCAGGTCTCTAGAGTCTCTGGTGTCTCTAGACCTCTCTGGTGTCTCCAGGTCTCTAGACCTTTCTGGTGTCTCTAGACCTCTCTGGTGTCTCCAGGTCTCTAGACCTATCTGGTGTCTCCAGGTCTCTAGACCTCTCTGGTGTCTCCAGGTCTCTAGACCTCTCTGGTGTCTCTAGACCTCTGGTGTCTCTAGACCTCTCTGGTGTCTCCAGGTCTCTAGACCTCTCTGGTGTCTCCTGGTCTCTAGACCTCTCTGGTGTCTCCTGGTCTCTAGACCTCTCTGGTGTCTCCAGGTCTTTATGACTCTCTGTTGCCTTCAGGTCTCTAGACTCTCTGGTGTCTCCAGCTCTCTATGACTCTCTGGTGTCTCTAGACCTCTCTGGTGTCTCCAGGTCTCTATGACTCTCTGGTGCCTCCAGGGCTCTATGACTCTCTGGTGCCTCCAGGTCTCTATGACTCTCTGGTGTCTCTAGACCTCTCTGGTATCTCCAGGTCTCTAGGCTCTCTGGTGTCTCCTGGTCTCTAGACCTCTCTGGTGTCTCCAGGTCTCTAAACCTCTCTGGTGTCTCCAGGTCTCTAGACCTCTCTGGTGTCTCCAGGTCTTTATGACTCTCTGGTGCGTCCAGGTCTCTAGACCTCTCTGGTGTCTCCTGATCTCTAGACCTCTCTGGTGTCTCCAGGTCTCTATGACTCTCTGGTGTCTCCAGGTCTCTATGACTCTCTGGTGTCTCCAGGTCTCTATGACTCTCTGGTGCCTCCAGGTCTCTATGACTCTCTGGTGTCTCTAGACCTCTCTGGTGTCTCCAGGTCTCTCTACCTCTCTGGTGTCTCCAGGTATCTAGACCTCTCTGGTGTCTCCAGGTCTCTATATCTCTGTGTGTCCAGGTCCCTAGACCTCTCTGGTGTCTCCAGGTCCCTAGACCTCTCTGGTGTCTCCAGGTCTCTATATCTCTCTGCTGTGTCCACGTCTCTAGAAATCTCTGGTGTCTCCAGGTCTCTATATCTCTCTCGCTGCGTCCACGTCCCTAGACCTCTCTGTTGTGTCCAGGTCCCTAGACCTCTCTGGTGTCTCCAGGTCCCTAGACCTCTCTGCTGCCTCCATGTCTCTAGCACATATCGTCATCAAAGACGGCCGAACACAACAAGGGGAAGGCGTCGCTATTGCTTAGATCGTGTAGGACAAAAGGAGCTCTCACTCTGAAATTATTTGTTATAAGGAAGGCTCTGTCTTTGACGGAGATGGAAGAAAGAGAGGAACGGGTGGATAAACGGCAGTGTTCTCAACGTCACATCCCGCTGCAACACTAATGGTCACACTTCCACCATCTTTCTTCAATTTTTTTTTTTCTTTCGTTCTAACCGCTGGGCTGGTGCGTAAGGCTGCTGGGCTGGTGCGTAAGGCCTCTGGGTTGGCGCGCAAGGCCGCTTGGCTGGCGCAAGGCCGCTTGGCTGGCGCAAGGCCGCTTGGCTGGCGCTAGGCCGCTTGGCTGGCGCGTTAGGCCGCTTGGCTGGTGCTCTAAGGCTCGCTTGGCTGGTGCTCGGCCTCTTGGCTGGTGCTTGGCCTCTTGGCTGGTGCTCGGCCTCTTGGCTGGTGCTCGGCCTCTTGGCTGGTGCTCGGCCTCTTGGCTGGTGCTCGGCCTCTTGGCTGATGCTGGCACATGCTCAGATCAAATACACCGCTGGAACTCCGATTAATTAAGGTGTTTACATGGTGTTTACAATGTGTTTACAATGTGTTTACAATGTGTTTACAATGTGTTTACATGGTATTTACAAGATGTTTACATGGTGTTTACATGGTGTTTACAAGGTGTTTACAAGATGTTTACGTGGTGTTTACATGGTGTTTACATGGTGTTTACAAGGTGTTTACATGTTGTTTACAAGATGTTTACATGGTGTTTACATGATGTTTCCGTGGTGTTTACAAGGTGTTTACGTGGTGTTTACATGGTGTTTACAAGGTGTTTACATGTTGTTTACATGGTGTTTACAAGATGTTTACATGTTGTTTACATGGTGTTTACAAGATGTTTACATGGTGTTTACAAGATGTTTACTTGTTGTTTACAAGGTGTTTACATGGTTTTTACAAGGTGTTTACATGATGTTTACAAGATGTTTACATGGTGTTTACATGGTATTTACAAGATGTTTACATGGTATTTACAAGGTGTTTACACGATGTTTACAAGGTGTTTACAAGATGTTTACATGGTATTTACAAGGTGTTTACATGGTGTTTACAAGGTGTTTACATGGTGTTTACAAGGTGTTTACATGGTGTTTAGAAGGTGCTTACTTGTCCTATTAATCTCTCAGAAAACCAGGTGTTTTAATCAGCGTATGCTTTACTCTCGATTTTGACCTAACTCCAAATAAGATAAGCAGAGTAAGTTTGTTTACATGCCTACTGCCATAATCAGTTTAATATCAAATAGTTACTGTGCAGGTAAACATAATCTGTGTGTGTGTGTGTGTGTGTGTGTGTCTGTGTGTGTGTGTTGATTCTAGGGAAGGAACATAAGCCTAATTGGATTGCATTATTGACTTTTACTGTGTAATTATTTGAATGGTACATGTACGACAGTCCATTTCCTTAGTTTCCCAACCCTCTTTTTCTCTACTTCTCCGGTTCTATGTCTAGTTATCGGTTTGAGGTGGTATTGATCCTGTTCACAGTTTTAATCAGTCCGGCTCTAGCCGTTTCCACTCTCATTTAGCTCCAAAATAGTTTAGGGACAGCACTGATTTGATTTAGGTTCTAGGTTAACCCTGGGTGAAGGGGTGCATTTTGTCCTTACATGGGGCACCAATGCAGGTAGGAGAGTTTTCCACATTCTCTTCCCTCTCTCTCTCTACCCTTAATAACATATCTTTTCTCTCCCTTCTCACGTTGCCCTCCTTCCTCCCTCTATCTATCCTTTAATGCTCTCTCTCTCTTTCCCTCTCTCGCTCTCTCTCTCTACCCTCACAATCCCTTCCTTCTCTCTCTCTCTCTAATCTTTAAATCTCTCTCTCTGTTTCTTTCCCTCTCTCTTGCACCTCACAATCCCTTCCTTCCTCTCTCTCTCTAATCTTTAAATCTCTCTGTTTCTTTCCCTCTCTCGCTCTCTCTCTCTCTACCCTCACGATCCCTTCCTCCCTCCCTCTCTCTAATCTTTAAATCTCTCTCTCTGTTTCTTTCCCTCTCTCTACCCTCACAATCCCCTCCTCCCTCCCTCTCTCTAACCTTTAAATCTCTCTCTCTGTTTCTTTCCCTCTCTCTCTACCCTCACAACCCCATTCTCCCTCCCTCTCTCTCTGTTTCTTTCCCTCTCTCTCTACCCTCACAATCCCATCCTCTCTCTCTCTCTACCCTCACAATCCCCTCCTCCCTCCCTCTCTCTACCCGTGATTCTCTCTCCCTCCAGGCTATCCATTCTGTGAGCTGGCACCATGAAGGGAAGCAGTTCATGTGTAGCCACTCAGACGGCAGCTTGACGATGTGGAACCTGAGGAACACAGCCAGACCTATTCAGATCACATATCCTCATGGTGAGACACCCACACAAAACACACACACGTACACAAACAAACACACATCTACAAAACACATGTCAGATGTTTGCTGAATACTCTTTCAGCTCTGATTGTGATGAGAGAACCGCTGCTTCTCTGCCACGGCCTTGGCTGTCTGTGGCTGTGATGGACTCGTCTGTGTGTAGGCGCCATTGTTTGACCCTTTGAACTATCTTATGGAAGACTCCCCAGCACTGTCTGTCTGCTCAGAGCTCAGACCCACAGAAAGGACACACACACAGTCTGTCTGTCACACCGGGATGCATAATAGGCCTGGAACAGTGGGCTAATAGGACTGGAACAGTGGGCTAATAGGACTGGAACAGTGGGCTAATAGGACTGGAACAGTGGGCTAATAGGACTGGAACAGTGGGCTAATAGGACTGGAACAGTGGGCTAATAGGACTGGAACAGTGGGCTGATAGGACTGGAACAGTGGGCTAATAGGACTGGAACAGTGGGCTAATAGGACTGGAACAGTGCGCTAATAGGACTGGAACAGAGGGCTAATAGGACTGGAACAGTGGGCTAATAGGACTGGAACAGTGGGCTAATAGGACTGGAACAGTGGGCTGATAGGACTGGAACAGTGGGCTAATAGGACTGGAACAGTGGGCTGATAGGACTGGAACAGTGGGCTAATAGGACTGGAACAGTGGGCTAATAGGACTGGAACAGTGGGCTAATAGGACTGGAACAGTGGGCTAATAGGACTGGAACAGTGGGCTAATAGGACTGGAACAGTGGGCTAATAGGACTGGAACAGTGGGCTAATAGGACTGGAACAGTGGGCTAATAGGACTGGAACAGTGGGCTAATAGGACTGGAACAGTGGGCTAATAGGACTGGAACAGTGGGCTAATAGGACTGGAACAGTGGGCTAATAGGACTGGAACAGTGGGCTAATAGGACTGGAACAGTGGGCAATTAGTTTTATTTTATTCATGGTTTTTGGTTTATTTGACTGGTCAGGTCAGGGAGAGAGCGAGATAAGTTTCTTCAGCAGAGTCATTCTACTTTGACTCTGTTCACAAACTCTGTTCTGTTCTGCTCTGTTCTGTTCTGCTCTGTTCTGTTCTGCTCTGTTCTGTTCTGTTCTTCTCTGTTCTGTTCTGTTCTTCTCTGCTCTGCTCTGTTCTGTTCTGTTCTACTCTGATCTGATCTGTTCTGCTCTGTTCTTCTCTGTTCTTCTCTGTTCTGCTCTGCTCTGATCTGTTCTGTTCTGCTCTGTTCTGTTCTGCTCTGTTCTATTCTCTGTTCTTCTCTGTTCTTCTCTGTTCTGTTCTGCTCTGTTCTGTTCTGCTCTGTTCTGCTCCGTTCTTCTCTGTTCTGTTCTGCTCTGTTCTTCTCTGTTCTTCTCTGTTCTGCTCTGCTCTGTTCTGTTCTACTCTGATCTGTTCTGCTCTGTTCTATTCTACTCTTTTCTGTTCTTCTCTGTTCTGCTCTGTTCTGTTCTACTCTGATCTGTTCTGCTGTTTTCTTCTCTGTTCTGTTCTACTCTGTTTTGGTTCTGCTCTGTTATGGATCTACACTGTTCTGTTCTGTTCTGTTCTACTCTGATCTGTTCTGCTCTGTGTTCTGCTGTTTTCTTCTCTGTTCTGTTCTGCTCTGTTATGGATCTACACTGTTCTGCTCTGTTCTATTCTGCTCTGTTTTGGATCTACACTGTTCTGCTCGTCTCTATGTATATTATTATGACGTGAGGTTGTATTTTCTCTCTCACATGTGGGTTTATTAGCTGTTTACACTTCATTTTGAGAAGGACGTTTTATCATGAATACCGTAAGAGATGAACCCAGTATCCTGGATGATATGCCAGGTCAGATCCCAGAGGAAAGTTTTATGCCTCACAGTGGTTCTCCCTGTACAAGTTGCGCTGTACTACAGTACATCTTGCAGGGTGCCACAGAATTCTACGGCACGTTATTTTAAGTGTCAGCCATTGTTGTCAGAATGACTCAATTTTACCAATTCAATCTGTCACCGTCTACCAGAAACGGTAGCAGCAAAATGGGGCGGCAGGGTAGCCTAGTGGTTAGAGTGTTGGACTAGTAACCAAAAGGTTGCAAGTTCAAATCCCTGAGCTGACAAGGTACAAATCTGTCGTTCTGCCCCTGAACAGGCAGTTAACCCACTGTTCCTAGGCCATCATTGAAAATAAGAATTTGTTCTTAACTGACTTGCCTAGTAAAATACATTTAATTTAAAAAAACTCAAAAGGAAGAACCACTGTACAAACAGTGAGACTTGAGAAGAGGTAAACATTGTGAACGACTTATATCCACATTAACCAACATGTTCTATTCTACTTCCCTCCACTCCCCAGCTTGTTCATCAAAGTTAACATAGGAATTAGATAAAAACAATATGCTTTGATGAGGAAAAGAGACAAAAAAATGTGTTGTTGAACAGAATATGCAAACTCACACAGAGATTGTTCTACTGTACTACTAAATTCCATTAAGGTTTGGATCAGTTTAGAATTACAGTTGATGACAGTGATTTGAAAAACTCTGAGATATTCTAATAACTCCTATTATCAAAGTATAAAAACTGTAAACATTTAAAGGGATAGTCCACTTTTTGAGATGTTCCCTTTTCTCATCTCCCCAGGGAAGATACTGAAGGAAGGGAGGAAGGAGGCGTGTAAGCCCATCCTCAAGGTGGAATACAAGACGTCCAGAAACAGGTAAACCATGAGCCTCTAACAGGTAAACCATGAGCCTGTAACAGGTAAACCATGCCTGCCTCTAACAGAGCCTGTAAACCATGAGCATGAGCCTGTAACAGGTAAACTATGAGCCTGTAACAGGTACCAACTAACAGCCAGCCTGTAAACTATGAGCCTGTAACAGCCTAAACCAGGAGCCTCTTAAGAGGTAAACCATGCAGCACACAGGACGGCACTACACCACATCTGTACTGCACTAACCATATGCTACTGTAGCATCCTACCATAAAACTATAGTAGTGCCAGGCGAAGCTGGCTCGTGTCCTTTCTCCACTTTCCTGTCTGAATGACGTGTCCAAAGTAAACTGCCTGTTGCTCAGGCCCTGACGCCAGGATATGCATATAATTGGTACCATTGGGAAGAAAACACTTTGAAGTTTGTAGAAATGTTAAAATAATGTAGGACAATATACCACAATAGATATGGTAGGAGAAAATCCAAAGCAAAACCAACCGGAATGTTGTTTTGTTTTTTTTTGAGAGCTCTTACAATGGAAAGTATACATACTCAATTCTAGCTCTCAGGATTCAAATCCTATGACTTCCACAGGGTGTCAGTAGTCTATGTTCAAGGTTTATTCCAAAACGAATACGACATTTTTTGTCAAAAAGGGACACAGTCTTGAAAATTCGGGTATGCATGAAGACAGGACGCACCTGCTAAAATTGTTTTCCTATTGAACATACTTCTTTCTGTAAGAAATATTATAGTTTTATTACATTTTAGGGTATCTGAGGAGTAACTAGAAACGTATTTTGACTTGTTGAATCAAAGTTTAGGGGTAGATTTTCAGATTTTTTTCTCTGCAAGTTGAACTCAAGTGGATGGTGCCAACTAAACTGACGTTTTGGGATATAAAGAAGGAGTTGAAAAATATCTAACAAAATGTAACACTACATTTTGAAGTGTCATAGCATAATCCCGACAGCATTGATGAACAAGGAAATACGATATATCCGTCATGACCCAGGAAGTGTTTAGATAAATGTTTTTTGCCCTATTTTCCATTCACCTTCAAATCCAGTTCTCTCTGATTTTACACCAAACAAATTAATGTCAAAAGCAGTCCTCGTGTAATGCACATTAACTTGTTAAGTTCTCAATGTTTGTATTTGCCCCCCAAAAACTATTTTGATGTGCTTCTGAAGTGAAACTCAGTATGAACATGCTCCAGCTAGGTCTGAGTCCTCCATCTGAAGGCTTTATATCACACAAGAAGACAATTAACAACAAAAGAGCCTTTTTAAAAGCGTTTCTTATCTCCACGCACGGAATTGAGAGGAGAGCCTCTGAAATTCTTATCTGATTCATGATCTTTGTTGTCTGTTGGGAATGCCCGATCCCTGTTATCCGTTCCTATTTCCCTCCTTTAAATGGCTTGTGAATTTACAATTGAGGCTTGTAGTTCTAGTTGTGTGAAGTTCGATTTAAAAGAGACATACAGTTGAAGTCAGACGTTTTACATACACGTTAGCCAAATACAGTTTTCCTGACATTTAATCTGAGTAAAAGATTCCCTGTCTTAGGGCAGTTAGGATCACGCTTTATTTTAAGAATGTGAAATGTCAGAATAATAGCAGAGAGAATGATTTATTTCAGCTTTTATTTCTTTCATCACATTCCCAGTGAATCAGAAGTTTACATACACTCTATTTGGTAGCATTGCCTTTAAAGTGTTTAACTTGAGTCAAACATTTTGGGTAACTCTTGTCATGTCTTTACTATCATTAACTGAAGACTTCGTTTTTATCAAAGGTTCTCTGTAATTATTATTACATGATTAAACTGATTAATCGTGTAACTGTAATTAACTAGGAAGTCGGGGCACCAAGGAAAATATTCAGATTGCAAAGTTGTAGTTTTCCTAATATAACTTTTCAGATATTTTCATACCTGATCAATAGTCTTCTGATTAATTAAGAATGATTTACCTCACGTTAGTCTCGTTCCAAATGTCGTAAGTTGTTGGTTATCCGCACGAACCCAGTCTTCACTATGAGTCATCCATACATCAATTGTCTTAAATAATTTATTTATTAACTAAGTAATTCACAGAAATGCATAAACAAACAGTAGATAGTTACAAGGAAATGATAAAGGAGTTTCCCTAGTGGGCTAAACCGGCATTGCGGCTTGGTAGACAGAAGGGAAGTGGGGGTCAACTGAGATAAAACACAGAGTTGATAATTATAACAATTGAAATGCTAATCCTTTGCACATGAACGCTCACTCATTCTGGAACCATTGCAATCAATATATATGTACGCTCAGTGTGTCGTGTCATGGAAATTTCCTCTATTTACCAAATCATGGGAGCAAACCACACACACAAGTCAGAGTTAGTTATCAAAGTCCATCTTTAATTATATGAGCTCTATCACAAACCCTGTGACTCTCAGATCAATTCAGTGTCTATCAATGAATTCTCTGAGAGTCCCTTCCACATTGCAATAGCATTTTGACTTTCAACAGTTCAGTATCTCTAATGAAAAGTTGAGAGTCCCAACATAATGGCAAATGGATCCTTTATAGCAAACATCCACCCCCGAGACGACATGACAATCCACAGGTCCCAGGAACTTACACAAAGAAAGACTTTACTTCAGAGAGGAGTATCTCCTAGCTAGAGTTGGCTATAAATTATCGTTCAGTTTGGTCTCCTAAACAAAGCTCTTATTTTGTCCTTTGTACAAAATGGTACCAAGACATTACCCCCACCCTATGATATATAACAAATTGTCATTTAGATACAACCAATTCTAAATACAACCAATCCTGGACAAGCTCACGGAGAGGAGAGTGAGACTATAGGTTAAGATAGAGGAGCATAGAATGATTCCAGACACTGCCATCCTCCTCTACCCCGATGGGAAAAGTAGGGAGTGACTGGCACACCGACACAGTGGAGCAAAAGATATGTTTACACATGATGACACCTTGACCTCTCCCTCTCTGCGGCTCAAGCAACTTAGTCTTGACATAGAACAGATAACTGCCAATGGCCACCACTATATTACAACAAAATACATTCTTATGAGAAATAACTCATAAGCATATTATGAAAATAAAACATCTTATCTATGTTACCCACCAATTCTGATTATACCCCAACAGTCATCGGGGTCTCTGTTGAAAAGTTAGTTTCTTTTGAGTTTCCATCCCCACCCCTCTCTCTGTCCATTAGCCTATCAGAAGCTTCTAAAGCCATTACATCATTTTCTGTAATTTTTCAAGCTGTTTAAAGGCTGCCAACTTAGTGTAGGTAAACTTCTGACCCACTGGAATGGTGATGCAGTGAATTATAAGTTAAACAATCTGTCTGTAAACAATTGTTAGAAAAAATACTTGTGTCATGCACAAATTAGATGTTCTAACCAACTTGGCAAAACTATAGTTTGTTAACAAGAAATATGTGGAGTGATTGAAAAACAAGTTTAATTGGCACCAACCTAAGTGTATGTAAACTTCTGACATCAACTGTATAGAAAAGCAAATGAAGCAAATGTGAGTCAAATACTGGGACAGAGACATGTGCTTTAGACTGGGACAGAGACAGGCACTTTAGACTGGGACAGAGACAGGCACTTTAGACTGGGACAGAGACAGGCACTTTAGACTGGGACAGAGACAGGCACTTTAGACTGGGACAGAGACAGGCACTTTAGACTGGGACAGAGACAGGCACTTTAGACTGGGACAGAGACAGGCACTTTAGACTGGGACAGAGACAGGCACTTTAGACTGGGACAGAGACAGGCACTTTAGACTGGGACAGAGACAGGCACTTTAGACTGGGACAGAGACAGGCACTTTAGACTGGGACAGAGACAGGCACTTTAGACTGGGACAGAGACAGGCACTTTAGACTGACAGACAGAGACAGGCACTTTAGACTGGGACAGACAAAGACAGGCACTTTAGACTGGGACAGAGACAGGCACTTTAGACTGGGACAGAGACAGGCGCTTTAGACTGGGACAGAGCACATACAACTTTAGACTGGGACAAAGACAGGCACTTTAGACTGGGACAGAGACAGGCACTTTAGACTGGGACAGAGACAGGCACTTTAGACTGGGACAGAGACAGGCACTTTAGACTGACAGAGACGGACAAAGACAGACACTTTAGACTGGGACGGAGTCTGTTTCCACAGCAGTGAGCTCTACGTCATCTTCTCTGTTTCCACAGCAACGAGCCCTATGTCATCTTCTCTGGGGGTCTGTCATACGACAAGGCTGGGGGACGGAGGCCTACCCTGACCATCATGCATGGCAAGGCCATTACGGTGCTGGAGATGGACCACCCTATCGTAGAGTTCCTGGTGCTCTGTGACACCCCATACTCCAACAGTGAGTTGAGGGGCCATGGTCATTAGCTGGGGTTTGAAGGATTAAGTGAAATCTCTTTCTCTCTCTCGCTCTCTCTCTCACTCTCTCTCTCTCTTTCTCTCCCTCCCTACATCAAATACACACATATGTTACTCTGTGGAGATATAGAAACATACAGTGTATTTCAAGTTACTCCATTGAGATATAGAAACATACAGTATATTTAATGTTCCTTCCTGTATAGTTAATGTATTTGTTCTCTGTGTTTTGATATAGAAACATACAGTATATTTAATGTTCCTTCCTGTATAGTTAATGTATTTGTTCTCTGCACATATAATGTCTACAGAGATCCAGGATCCGTATGCGGTGGTGCTGTTCCTTCCTGTACAAAAAGGACTTTATCATGGTTGATCTAAACATACAGAGCAAGTATAGATTACCACATAAAACTATATTTAGTCCCAGACAGCACACTAGTCACACACACACACACACACACACACACACACACATGCTGCTGCTGCTGCTGTGGTCTAGAGGAAACCAGGCTGTCAACTCCTGATGTGACACCGCCAGGCCAAATGTTAGACATCACCAGGGTGAATAATACTCCTCTATCAACACATCACAACTATACTAGTCCCAGACAGCATCCTACCACATAAAACTATAGTAGTCCCAGACAGCATCCTACCACATCACAACTATAGTAGTCCCAGACAGCATCCTACCACATAAAACTATAGTAGTCCCAGACAGCATCCTACCACATAAAACTATAGTAGTCCCAGACAGCATCCTACCACATAAAACTATACTAGTCCCAGACAGCATCCTACCACATCACAACTATACTAGTCCCAGACAGCATCCTACCACATCACAACTATAGTAGTCCCAGACAGCATCCTACCACATCACAACTATAGTAGTCCCAGACAGCATCCTACCACACCACATCACAACTATAGTAGTCCCAGACAGCATCCTACCACATCACAACTATAGTAGTCCCAGACAGCATCCTACCACATCACAACTATACTAGTCCCAGACAGCATCCTACCACATCACAACTATACTAGTCCCAGACAGCATCCTACCACATCACAACTATACTAGTCCCAGACAGCATCCTACCACATCACAACTATAATAGTCCCAGACAGCATCCTACCACATCACAACTATAGTAGTCCCAGACAGCATCCTACCACACAAAACTATAGTAGTCCCAGACAGCATCCTACCACGTCACAACTATAGTAGTCCCAGACAGCATCCTACCACATCACAACTATACTAGTCCCAGACAGCATCCTACCACATCACAACTATAGTAGTCCCAGACAGCATCCTACCACATACAACTATAATAGTCCCAGACAGCATCCTACCACATCACAACTATAGTAGTCCCAGACAGCATCCTACCACATCACAACTATAGTAGTCCCAGACAGCATCCTACCACATCACAACTATACTAGTCCCAGACAGCATCCTACCACATCACAACTATACTAGTCCCAGACAGCATCCTACCACATCAAACTATAGTAGTCCCAGACAGCATCCTACCACATAAAACTATAGTAGTCCCAGACAGCATCCTACCACATCACAACTATAGTAGTCCCAGACAGCATCCTACCACACAAAACTATACTAGTCCCAGACAGCATCCTACCACATCACAACTATAGTAGTCCCAGACAGCATCCTACCACATCACAACTATACTAGTCCCAGACAGCATCCTACCACATCACAACTATAGTAGTCCCAGACAGCATCCTACCACATCAAAACTATACTAGTCCCAGACAGCATCCTACCACATCACAGCTATATTAGTCCCAGACAGCATCCTACCACATCACAACTATACTAGTCCCAGACAGCATCCTACCACATCACAACTATACTAGTCCCAGACAGCATCCTACCACCGGAAACTATAGTAGTCCCAGACAGCATCCTACCACATCACAACTATAATAGTCCCAGACAGCATCCTACCACACAAAACTATACTAGTCCCAGACAGCATCCTACCACGTAAAACTATGCTAGTCCCAGACAGCATCCTACCACATCACAACTATAGTAGTCCCAGACAGCATCCTACCACACAAAACTATAGTAGTCCCAGACAGCATCCTACCACATCACAACTATAGTAGTCCCAGACAGCATCCTACCACATCACAACTATACTAGTCCCAGACAGCATCCTACCACACAAAACTATAATAGTCCCAGACAGCATCCTACCACATCACAACTATAGTAGTCCCAGACAGCATCCTACCACATAAAACTATTGTAGTCCCAGACAGTATCCTACCACATAAAACTATTGTAGTCCCAGACAGCATCCTACCACATAAAACTATATTAGTCCCAGACAGCATCCTACCACATCACAACTATAGTAGTCCCAGACAGCATCCTACCACATAAAACTATACTAGTCCCAGACAGCATCCTACCACATCACAACTATAGTAGTCCCTGACAGCATCCTACCACATCAAAACTATAATAGTCACAGACAGCATCCTACCACACAAAACAATAGTAGTCACAGACAGCATCCTACCACATAAAACTATAGTAGTCCCAGACAGCATCCTACCACATAAAACTATAGTAGTCCCAGACAGCATCCTACCACATAAAACTATAGTAGTCCCAGACAGCATCCTACCACATCACAACTATAGTAGTCCCAGACAGCATCCTACCACATCACAACTATAGTAGTCCCAGACAGCATCCTACCACATCACAACTATAGTAGTCCCAGACAGCATCCTACCACACAAAACTATACTAGTCCCAGACAGCATCCTACCACACAAAACTATACTAGTCCCAGACAGCATCCTACCACACAAAACTATACTAGTCCCAGACAGCATCCTACCACACAAAACTATACTAGTCCCTGACAGCATCCTACCACATCACAACTATAGTAGTCCCAGACAGCATCCTACCACACAAAACTATACTAGTCCCAGACAGCATCCTACCACATCACAACTATACTAGTCCCAGACAGCATCCTACCACACAAAACTATACTAGTCCCAGACAGCATCCTACCACACAAAACTATACTAGTCCCTGACAGCATCCTACCACATCACAACTATACTAGTCCCAGACAGCATCCTACCACACAAAACTATACTAGTCCCAGACAGCATCCTACCACATCATAACTATAATAGTCCCAGACAGCATCCTACCACATCACAACTATACTAGTCCCAGACAGCATCCTACCACACAAAACTATACTAGTCCCAGACAGCATCCTACCACATCACAACTATACTAGTCCCAGACAGCATCCTACCACACAAAACTATATTAGTCCCAGACAGCATCCTACCACACAAAACTATATTAGTCCCAGACAGCATCCTACCACACAAAACTATAGTAGTCCCAGACAGCATCCTACCACATCACAACTATATTAGTCCCAGAGAGCATCCTACCACATCACAACTATACTAGTCCCAGACAGCATCCTACCACGTCACAACTATAATAGTCCCAGACAGCATCCTACCACATTACAACTATACTAGTCCCAGACAGCATCATACCACATAAAACTATTGTAGTCCCAGACAGCATCCTACCACACAAAACTATAGTAGTCCCAGACAGCATCCTACCACATCACAACTATAGTAGTCCCAGACAGCATCCTACCACACAAAACTATAGTAGTCCCAGACAGCATCCTACCACATCACAACTATAGTAGTCCCAGACAGCATCCTACCACACAAAACTATAGTAGTCCCAGACAGCATCCTACCACATAAAACTATAGTAGTCCCAGACAGCATCCTACCACATAAAACTATAGTAGTCCCAGACAGCATCCTACCACACAAAACTATACTAGTCCCAGACAGCATCCTACCACATCACAACTATAGTAGTCCCAGACAGTATCCTACCACATAAAACTATTGTAGTCCCAGACAGCATCCTACCACATAAAACTATTGTAGTCCCAGACAGCATCCTACCACATAAAACTATATTAGTCCCAGACAGCATCCTACCACATCACAACTATAGTAGTCCCAGACAGCATCCTACCACATCACAACTATACTAGTCCCAGACAGCATCCTACCACATCACAACTATACTAGTCACAGACAGCATCCTACCACATAAAACTATAGTAGTCCCAGACAGCATCCTACCACATAAAACTATAGTAGTCCCAGACAGCATCCTACCACATAAAACTATAGTAGTCCCAGACAGCATCCTACCACATCACAACTATACTAGTCCCAGACAGCATCCTACCACACAAAACTATAGTAGTCCCAGACAGCATCCTACCACATCATAACTATAATAGTCCCAGACAGCATCCTACCACATCATAACTATACTAGTCCCAGACAGCATCCTACCACATCACAACTATACTAGTCCCAGACAGCATCCTAACACATAAAACTATAATAGTCCCAGACAGCATCCTACCACATCACAACTATACTAGTCACAGACAGCATCCTACCACATAAAACTATAGTAGTCGCAGACAGCATCCTACCACATCACAACTATACTAGTCCCAGACAGCATCCTACCACACAACTATACTAGTCCCAGACAGCATCCTACCACATCACAACTATACTAGTCCCAGACAGCATCCTACCACACAAAACTATAATAGTCCCAGACAGCATCCTACCACATCACAACTATAGTAGTCGCAGACAGCATCCTACCACATAAAACTATTGTAGTCCCAGACAGCATCCTACCACATAAAACTATATTAGTCCCAGACAGCATCCTACCACATCACAACTATAGTAGTCCCAGACAGCATCCTACCACATCACAACTATACTAGTCCCAGACAGCATCCTACCACACAAAACTATACTAGTCCCAGACAGCATCCTACCACATCACAACTATATTAGTCCCAGACAGCATCCTACCACATCACAACTATACTAGTCCCTGACAGCATCCTACCACATCACAACTATAGTAGACCCAGACAGCATCCTACCACACAAAACTATACTAGTCCCAGACAGCATCCTACCACATCACAGCTATAGTAGTCACAGACATCATCCTACCACACAAAACTATACTAGTCCCAGACAGCATCCTACCACATCACAGCTATATTAGTCCCAGACAGCATCCTACCACATCACAACTATACTAGTCCCAGACAGCATCCTACCACATCACAACTATACTAGTCCCAGACAGCATCCTACCACCGGAAACTATAGTAGTCCCAGACAGCATCCTACCACATCACAACTATACTAGTCCCAGACAGCATCCTACCACACAACTATACTAGTCCCAGACAGCATCCTACCACACAAAACTATACTAGGCCCAGACAGCATCCTACCACACAAAACTATAATAGTCCCAGACAGCATCCTACCACATAAAACTATAATAGTCCCAGGCAGCATCCTACCACATCACAACTATAATAGTCCCAGACAGCATCCTACCACATCACAACTATAATAGTCCCAGACAGCATCCTACCACATCACAACTATAGTAGTCCCAGACAGCATCCTACCACACAAAACTATACTAGTCCCAGACAGCATCCTACCACATCACAACTATATTAGTCCCAGACAGCATCCTACCACATCACAACTATAATAGTCCCAGACAGCATCCTACCACATCATAACTATAGTAGTCCCAGACAGCATCCTACCACATCACAACTATACTAGTCCCAGACAGCATCCTACCACATCACAACTATAATAGTCCCAGACAGCATCCTACCACACAAAACTATAGTAGTCCCAGACAGCATCCTACCACATCACAACTATATTAGTCCCAGAGAGCATCCTACCACATCACAACTATACTAGTCCCAGACAGCATCCTACCACATCACAACTATAGTAGTCCCAGACAGCATCCTACCACATCACAACTATAATAGTCCCAGACAGCATCCTACCACATCACAACTATAGTAGTCCCAGACAGCATCCTACCACATAAAACTACAATAGTCCCAGACAGCATCCTACCACATACAGCTACAATAGTCCCAGACAGCATCCTACCACATAAAACTACAATAGTCCCAGACAGCATCCTACCACATAAAACTACAATAGTCCCAGACAGCATCCTACCACATACAGCTACAATAGTCCCAGACAGCATCCTACCACATAAAACTACAATAGTCCCAAACAGCATCCTACCACATAAAACTGCAGATGACACATCAACACTCTGCAGATGACACATCCACACTCTGCAGATGACACATCCACACTCTGCAGATGACACATCCACACTCTGAGGGAGGGAGATGAAGAAAAGGCATGGAGATCTAAACTATTCCTCCATATTTTTATGACTCTGTGTTTACATAATTACAGCGTTGATATGGAATAGTGCTTGGACAATTAGCTGCTGGGAATGTATTTAAGTGGTGTCTTGGGTGGTGTTCTGCTCTGCTGCCACCAAAAGGTTGAAATATCCATCAGATGCCCATTGAATATCCACAAACTGCACTACTCACAGTTAGAACCAATTGGACGTTTTGGTTATTTGTCATTTCAAAAATGTTGTTGATAACGTTCTGTAGCAGTCACACACACACACACACACACACACACACACACACACACACACACACACACACACACACACACACACACACACACACACACACACACACACACACGTACTTCCCTGTGAGAACTCGACGTGCACATGATATCATTTTTCTTTCCCCTCTCCTGTTGCAAGTTTCCCCATCTTTGAGAACCCATACCCCATGGACATCCACGAGTCTCCTGTTACCTGCACAGCCTACTTCGCCGAGTGCCCCCCAGATGTCATCCCAGTCCTCTACTCCGTAGGAGCCAAGCAGAAGAAGACCGGCTACAGCCACAAGGTACGCAACAGTTCATAGGTTAGACAATGACAAAGTAAAACTAAAGCGAACAACAACAAAAAAAAGCTCAATTCCGTTCGGGAAGTTTTCAGTCCATTGAGCATCTGTCTTACTCTTGACAGGAGTGGCCAGTGAGTGGCGGTACGTGGACATTAGGCTCACAGGCCTACCCAGAGGTTATCGTCACAGGGTGAGTCGGTGGGTTCCGTACTGTCGGAGACTTTGTTGTCGAAGTGTGTGAACTAACATGCAGCGGCTGGTTCTTATTCACTCAGACGGGACGGAATAAAGTTTTCCTCTGCTCCCCTTTGTGTGTGTTGTTGATAAAAGCAGTAGAGTCTCGTTGACTATTGGACACGGACTGTTCTCTTGACCTTTGCCCCCCCGTCTTTTATTCGTTATGCAGTCATGCAGATGGAACCGTCAAGTTTTGGGATGCATCTGCTAGTAAGTTCACTCCCCCTTCCTTTCTCATGTTACAATACTCACACTACTATAGTATCAACA
>NC_088240.1:5147294-5158765 GCF_036934945.1 Oncorhynchus masou masou | reverse complement strand
CCAGTATTGATAATAATGGAGGAGCTAGCTGATAGCAGTATTGATAATAATGGTGGAGCTAACTGATAGCAGTATTGATAATAATGGAGGAGCTAGCTGATAGCAGTATTGATTGAGATAATGGAGGAGCTAGCTGATAGCAGTATTGATCTGAGGTGAATGGTGGAGCTAGCTGATAGCAGTATTGATCTGAGGTGAATGGTGGAGCTAGCTGATAGCAGTATTGATGTGAGGTGACTGGTGGAGCTAGCTGATAGCAGTATTGATATAGTAACTGGAGGAGCTAGCTGATAGCAGTATTGATTAAGGTAACTGGTGGAGCTAGCTGATAGCAGTATTGATGTGAGGTGACTGGTGGAGCTAGCTGATACCAGTATTGATATAGTAACTGGAGGAGCTAGCTGATAGCAGTATTGATGGGAGGTGACTGGTGGAGCTAGCTGATAGCAGTATTGATGTGAGGTGACTGGTGGAGCTAGCTGAAAGCAGTATTGATGTGAGGTGACTGGTGGAGCTAGCTGATAGCAGTATTGATGTGAGTTGACTGGTGGAGCTAGCTGATAGCAGTATTGATGTGAGGTGACTGGTGGAGCTAGCTGATACCAGTATTGATAATAATGGAGGAGCTAGCTGATAGCAGTATTGATAATAATGGTGGAGCTAGCTGATAGCAGTATTGATAATAATGGAGGAGCTAGCTGATAGCAGTATTGATAATAATGGAGGAGCTAGCTGATAGCAGTATTGATCTGAGGTGAATGGTGGAGCTAGCTGATAGCAGTATTGATCTGAGGTGAATGGTGGAGCTAGCTGATAGCAGTATTGATGTGAGGTGACTGGTGGAGCTAGCTGATAGGCAGTATTGATAATAATGGTGGAGCTAGCTGATAGCAGTATTGATAATAATGGTGGAGCTAGCTGATAGCAGTATTGATGTGAGGTGACTGGTGGAGCTAGCTGATACCAGTATTGATAATAATGGAGGAGCTAGCTGATAGCAGTATTGATAATAATGGTGGAGCTATTGATAGCAGTATTGATAATATCGGAGGAGCTAGCTGATAGCAGTATTGATGGGAGGTGACTGGTGGAGCTAGCTGATAGCAGTATTGATGTGAGGTGACTGGTGGAGCTAGCTGATAGCAGTATTGATAATAATGGAGGAGCTAGCTGATACCAGTATTGATCATAATGGAGGAGCTAGCTGATACCAGTAATGATAATAATGGTGGAGCTAGCTGATACCAGTATTGATCATAATGGAGGAGCTAGCTGATACCAGTAATGATAATAATGGTGGAGGCTAGCTGATACCAGTATATTGATAATAATGGTGGAGCTAGCTGATACCAGTATTGATAATAATGGTGGAGCTAGCTGGATACCAGTATTGATAATAATGGTGGAAATAGCTGATACCAGTATTGATAATAATGGAGGAGCTAGTTGATACCAGTATTGATCATAATGGAGGAGCTAGCTGATACCAGTAATGATAATAATGGTGGAGCTAGCTGATACCAGTATTGATAATAATGGAGCTAGCTGATACCAGTATTGATAATAATGGTGGAGCTAGCTGATACCAGTATTGATAATAATGGTGGAACAGCTGATACCAGGTATTGATAATAATAATGTTGGAAATAGCTGATATCATTTTTCATCTTTCTGGTGGAGCTAGCTGATACCAGTATTGATAATAATGGTGGAAATAGCTGATATCATTTTTTCATCTTCTGGTGGAGCTAGCTGATACCAGTATTGATAATAATGGTGGAAATAGCTGATATCATTTTTTCGTCTTACTGGTGGAGCTAGCTGTTAGCAGTATTGATAATAATGGTGGAAATAGCTGATATCATTTTTTCGTTCTCTTACTGGTGGAGCTAGCTGTTAGCAGTATTGATAATAATGGTGGAAATAGCTGATATCATTTTTTCGCCTTACTGGTGGAGCTAGCTGTTAGCAGTATTGATAATAATGGTGGAAATAGCTGATATCATTTTTTCGTCTTACTGGTGGAGCTAGCTGTTAGCAGTATTGATAATAATGGTGGAAATAGCTGATACCAGTATTGATAATAATGGTGGAAATAGCTGATATCATTTTTTCTGCCTTACTGGTGGAGCTAGCTGTTAGCAGTATTGATAATAATGGTGGAGCTAGCTGATACCAGTATTGATAATAATGGTGGAAATAGCTGATACCAGTATTGATAATAATGGTGGAAATAGCTGATACCAGTATTGATAATAATGGTGGAGCTAGCTGATACCAGTATTGATAATAATGGTGGAGCTAGCTGATACCAGTATTGATAATAATGGTGGAAATAGCTGATACCAGTATTGATAATAATGGTGGAAATAGCTGATACCAGTATTGATAATAATGGTGGAGCTAGCTGTTAGCAGTATTGATGTTAAGTATATTTTAACAGTTGCATTTACTTTTTATAATTACATATATTTAGAACCAAATACTTTTAGACTTTTACTCAAGTAGTATTTTACTGGGTGAGTTATTTTTACTTGAGGTACTTTCTATTGAGGTATCTAAACTTTTACTCAAAGTACATGCACTTTTTACACCAGTGAACGTGATTTACTAGACAATGATGTAACTTGTAGGAGAAACAGAAGGTTCCCTTAGACACTGATGTGGCAATAAATACCCTCTCTTAATCAATAGGCATTACGTTATTAAGTGTACATTAACTACTGTACCCTCTCTTAATCAATAGTTATTATGATATTGTGGTACATTAACTACTGTACCCCTTCTTAATCAATAGTCATTATGTTATAGTGGTACATTAACTACTGTACCCTCTCTTAATCAATAGTTATTATGATATTGTGGTACATTAACTACTGTACCACTTCTTAATCAATAGTCATTATGTTATAGTGGTACATTAACTACTGTACCCCTTCTTAATCAATAGTCATTATGTTATTGTGGTATGATAACTACCCTCTCTTAATCAATAGTCATTACGTTATTGTGGTACATTAACTACTGTACCCCTTCTTAATCAATAGTCATTATGTTATTTAGGTACATTAACTACTGTACCCCTTCTTAATCAATAGTCATGATGTTATTGTGGTACATTAACTACTATACCCCCTCTTAATCAATAGTCATTATGATATTGTGGTACATTAACTACTGTACCCCTTCTTAATCAATAGTCATTATGTTATTGTGGTATGATAACTACCCTCTTAATCAATAGTCATTACGTTATTGTGGTACATTAACTACTGTACCCCCTTCTTAATCAATAGTCATTATGTTATTGAGGTACATTAACTACTGTACCCCTTCTTAATCAATAGTCATGATGTTATTGTGGTACATTAACTACTGTACCCCTTCTTAATCAATAGTCATTACGTTATTGTGGTACATTAACTACTGTACCCCTTCTTAATCAATAGTCATTATGTTATTGTGGTATAATAACTACCCTCTTAATCAATAGTCATTATGTTATTGTGGTAACAAAGTAGATATTTGTTTTTTGCTTTTATTGTTTAGTTTTTTTCATGTGCGTGACTTTGTATGATGTGTGTGTGTGTGTGTGTGTGTGTGTGTGTGTGTGTGTGTGTGTGTGTGTGTGTGTGTGTGTGTGTGTGTGTGTGTGTGTGTGTGTGTGTGTGTGTGTGTGTGGTGTGTATGAGGTGTGTATGAGGTGTGTGTGAGGTGTGTGTGTGTGTGTGTGTGTGTGTGTGTGTGTGTGTGTGTGTGTGTGTGTGTGTGTGTGTGTGTGTGTGTGTGTGTGTGTGTTGTGTTTGTGTTTGTGTGTGTATGATGTGTGTGTGTATGATGTTTGTGTGTATGATGTTTGTGTGTGTATGATGTGTGTGTTTGTGTGTATGATGTTTGTGTGTGTATGAGGTGTGTGTGTATGATGTGTGTGTGTGTGTATGATGTGTGTGTGTGTGTGTATGATGTGTGTGTTTGTGTGTGTATGATGTGTGTGTATGATGTGTGTGTTTGTGTGTGTATGATGTGTATGATGTGTGTGTTTGTGTGTGTATGATGTGTGTGTGACATTAAGTACAAGCAAAAAGTTAATCCCCTTCAGATCCTATTGATGTGGAAATCCAATAATGTAATCTAAATGTGATCTAATCTGCTGTTTCCATGGCTACCCGACCTCCTAATCAGCGCACCACATGGTGAGATTAACCACAGGACAACCCACGACTACAAATGTCTCCCCTTTAATTATCACGCCGCTGCCCTTTATAAATCCTTGATTGCGGGACGGCGGCTTGATCGTTTGCTCCACGCCGAAATTGAAAGGACGGGCTCACAATGGGAAGATGAAGGCCACTTTCTGAGGAGTGACAATTACATTTTTAATAATTATGCTATTCAGCCAAACGGGATGTGACTGGTTTGATGACCCGTGGCTGACACGCGTGGCACGTCCTCGAGGAGAATGTTAAATATGTCTGCTTTATGAATCTTCAAGTGAAAGAAAGGCATTGTGCGATCATGGAGGTCATGAATTAATGGATGGATGCTCCATCTCTATCGTCCATTGAATATTCAACACTGTCCAGGGACCGATTATCAAATACCTTCCAGGACTGTGTGTGTGTGTGTGTGTGTGTGTGTGTGTGTGTGTGTGTGTGTGTGTGTGTGTGTGTGTGTGTGTGTGTGTGTGTGTGTGTGTGTGTGTGTGTGTGTGTGATGACATGTGGGTGTACCTTCCAGGACAGTGTGTGTGTGTTTGACAACATGTCGGTGTGTGTACCCAAGCAAGCATTATATGTGTATTTGCAGGTGTGTGTATATGCGTTACGTTCACCCGGACACACACACACACACATCACTCTCTCTCTCTATCTTAATTTCTCCTCCACACAAAGATTAAACGATGATGAAGTAAGACCTTTGAGCACGGTTTTAGCATTCGCCAGACAGCTCTGAACATCCTCTACGAAATGCCTCCCCCACACACCCCACCCCCCACACACACACACCCTCCCCCGGGGTCCTGTGTATTGTGTATGGAGGTGAACATTAATACAATGGACTGCTGTGTTTGTTTAGTGTGTTCTTTCCAGCCACATGGGCCATGGGCCAACTCATAGCAGCCGTTCACCACCACCCCATACAATCGCAGCTTTAATAAAAGAGCTCCGTATGTAAAAAGCAGCTGTTTATATAGCGCTCTGTGTGAAAATGCTTAAGAGCATGAAATGATTCGACACAGATGCCCGGGCCTTTGCACGGTCATATATTCTGTAGTCTGTGTTAAGCTTGATTGATTCACTTCTCATGACTTTCTGGTCCTGACGGACATGGGTTACTGTACTTCACTTGAACATCTTTCAGGCCGTCCCTCTTTTCAGTAGATACGCAAAATATAAAACATTGTCTGTATGGATAAACAAAAACTCTCTTCGGGCCTTTAATGGGTTGGCAGGCAGCCTAGTGGTTAGAGTGTAGAGGTGGCAGGTAGCCTAGTGGTTAGAGTGTAGAGGTGGCAGGTAGCCTAGTGGTTAGAGTGTAGAGGTGGCAGGGTGGCCTAGTGGTTGGAGTGTAGAGGGGGCAGGTAGCCTAGTGGTTAGAGTGTAGAGGTGGCAGGTAGCCTAGTGGTTAGAGTGTAGAGGTGGCAGGTAGCCTAGTGGTTAGAGTGTAGAGGTGGCAGGGTGGCCTAGTGGTTGGAGTGTAGAGGGGGCAGGTAGCCTAGTGGTTAGAGTGTAGGGTGGCAGGTAGCCTAGTGGTTAGAGTGTAGAGGGGGCAGGTAGCCTAGTGGTTAGAGTGTAGAGGTGGCAGGGTAGCCTAGTGGTTAGAGTGTAGAGGGGGGCAGGTAGCCTAGTGGTTAGAGTGTAGAGGTGGCAGGTAGCCTAGTGGTTAGAGTGTAGAGGGGCAGGGTAGCCTAGTGGTTAGAGTGTAGAGGTGGCAGGTAGCCTAGTGGTTAGAGTGTAGAGGGGGCAGGTAGCCTAGTGGTTTAGAGTGTAGAGGTGGCAGGGTAGCCTAGTGGTTAGAGAGTGTAGAGGTGGCAGGTAGCCTAGTGGTTAGAGTGTAGAGGTGGCAGGTAGCCTAGTGGTTAGAGTGTAGAGGGGGCAGGGTAGCCTAGTGGTTAGAGTGTAAGGTGGCAGGTAGCCTAGTGGTTAGAGTGTAGAGGGGGCAGGTAGCCTAGTGGTTAGAGTGTAGAGGTGGCAGGGTGGGCTAGTGGTTAGAGTGTAGAGGGGGCAGGTAGCCTAGTGGTTAGAGTGTAGAGGAGGCAGGGTGGGCTAGTGGTTAGAGTGTAGAGGTGGCAGGTAGCCTAGTGGTTAGAGTGTAGAGGTGGCAGGTAGCCTAGTGGTTAGAGTGTAGAGGTGGCAGGGTGGCCTAGTGGTTGGAGTGTAGAGGGGCAGGTAGCCTAGTGGTTAGAGTGTAGAGGGGGCAGGGTAGCCTAGTGGTTAGAGTGTAGAGGGGCAGGTAGCCTAGTGGTTAGAGTGTAGAGGTGGCAGGGGTGGCCTAGTGGTTGGAGTGTAGAGGGGGCAGGTAGCCTAGTGGTTAGAGTGTAGAGGGGGCAGGGTAGCCTAGTGGTTGGGTGTAGAGGGGGCAGGTAGCCTAGTGGTTAGAGTGTAGGGGCGGCAGGTAGCCTAGTGGTTAGAGTGTAGAGGTGGCAGGTAGCCTAGTGGTTGGAGTGTAGAGGGGGCAGGTAGCCTAGTGGTTAGAGTGTAGAGGGGCAGGGTAGCCTAGTGGTTAGAGTGTAGAGGTGGCAGGTAGCCTAGTGGTTAGAGTGTAGAGGTGGCAGGTAGCCTAGTGGTTAGAGTGTAGAGGTGGCAGGTAGCCTAGTGGTTAGAGTGTAGAGGTGGCAGGTAGCCTAGTGGTTAGAGTGTAGAGGGGGCAGGGTAGCCTAGTGGTTGGAGTGTAGAGGGGGAAGGTAGCCTAGTGGTTAGAGTGTAGAGGTGGCAGGGTGGCCTAGTGGTTAGAGTTTAGAGGTGGCAGGTAGCCTAGTGGTTAGAGTGTAGAGGTGGCAGGTAGCCTAGTGGTTAGAGTGTAGAGGTGGCAGGTAGCCTAGTGGTTAGAGTGTAGAGGTGGCAGGTAGCCTGGTGGTTAGAGTGTAGAGGTGGCAGGTAGCCTAGTGGTTAGAGTGTAGAGGTGGCAGGTAGCCTAGTGGTTAGAGTGTAGAGGGGCAGGGTAGCCTAGTGGTTGGAGTGTAGAGGGGGCAGGTAGCCTAGTGGTTAGAGTGTAGAGGCGGCAGGTAGCCTAGTGGTTAGAGTGTAGAGGCGGCAGGGTGGCCTAGTGGTTGAGGTGTAGAGGGGGCAGGGTAGCCTAGTGGTTAGAGTGTAGAGGTGGCAGGTAGCCTAGTGGTTAGAGTGTAGAGGGGGCAGGGTAGCCTAGTGGTTGGAGGTAGAGGGGGCAGGTAGCCTAGTGGTTAGAGTGTAGAGGGGGCAGGGTAGCCTAGTGGTTAGAGTGTAGAGGTGGCAGGTAGCCTAGTGGTTAGAGTGTAGAGGTGGCAGGTAGCCTAGTGGTTAGAGTGTAGAGGTGGGAGGTAGCCTAGTGGTTAGAGTGTAGAGGTGGCAGGTAGCCTAGTGGTTAGAGTGTAGAGGGGGCAGGGTAGCCTAGTGGTTGGAGTGTAGAGGGGCAGGTAGCCTAGTGGTTAGAGTGTAGAGGTGGCAGGTAGCCTAGTGGTTAGAGTGTAGAGGTGGCAGGGTAGCCTAGTGGTTGGAGTGTAGAGGTGGCAGGTAGCCTAGTGGTTAGAGTGTAGAGGTGGCAGGTAGCCTAGTGGTTAGAGTGTAGAGGTGGCAGGTAGCCTAGTGGTTAGAGTGTAGAGGTGGCAGGTAGCCTAGTGGTTAGAGTGTAGAGGTGGCAGGTAGCCTAGTGGTTAGAGTGTAGAGGTGGCAGGTAGCCTAGTGGTTAGAGGTAGAGGTGGCAGGTAGCCTAGTGGTTAGAGTGTAGAGGTGGCAGGTAGCCTAGTGGTTAGAGTGTAGAGGTGGCAGGTAGCCTAGTGGTTAGAGTGTAGAGGTGGCAGGTAGCCTAGTGGTTAGAGTGTAGAGGGGGCAGGGTAGCCTAGTGGTTGGAGTGTAGAGGGGGCAGGTAGCCTAGTGGTTAGAGTGTAGAGGCGGCAGGTAGCCTAGTGGTTAGAGTGTAGAGGCGGCAGGGTAGCCTAGTGGTTAGAGTGTAGAGGGGGCAGGGTAGCCTAGTGGTTAGAGTGTAGAGGTGGTAGGTAGCCTAGTGGTTAGAGTGTAGAGGGGGCAGGGTAGCCTAGTGGTTAGAGTGTAGAGGTGGCAGGTAGCCTAGTGGTTAGAGTGTAGAGGTGGCAGGGTAGCCTAGTGGTTAGAGTGTAGAGGTGGCAGGTAGCCTAGTGGTTAGAGTGTAGAGGGGGCAGGGTAGCCTAGTGGTTAGAGTGTAGAGGTGGCAGGTAGCCTAGTGGTTAGAGTGTAGAGGGGCAGGGTAGCCTAGTGGTTAGAGTGTAGAGGTGGCAGGTAGCCTAGTGGTTAGAGTGTAGAGGGTGGCAGGTAGCCTAGTGGTTAGAGTGTAGAGGGGGCAGGGTAGCCTAGTGGTTAGAGTGTTTAACCCACTGTTCCCTGGTAGGCGGTCATCATAAATAAAAATGTGTTCTTTAACTGACTTGGCTGGTTAAATAAAGGATAAATAATAATGCTGAAATCCTCTGAAGAAATGATCATCAAGTCCCAACAGCTCACTGATTACCTGTGACACTCTACAACCTGTGGCTGTAAGATCCCCCCCACCTGAAAACCCCTGAAAACCACCGGGAAGACTAAGGGGTTTTCAATCATATACCTACCATAACGATAATGGCAGATTGTTAAGAAAACAAAGTTAACATATGGAATTGTTTTAAAAAATTATGGCAGTTGGCCTGTACTTCTACGACAGCACATAGAAATACATTGAATAACACATTAATAAAGCAGAGGAATGCATCATAAGGAATAAGGTTTTGAAGTGTCTGTCGTATAGAGCGAGGTGATAGGCGAAAGCTCAGGAAATATTTTGGGTATTTTCCCCCTAGTGGGGGCGGCAGGGTAGCCTAGTGGGGGCGCAGGGTAGCCTAGTGGTGGCGGCAGGGTAGCCTAGTGGTGGTGGCAGGGTAGCCTAGTGGTTAGAGCGTTGGACTAGTAACTGGGAAGGCTGCACATTCAAATCCCCGAGCTGACATGTTACAAATCTGTCGTTCTGCCCCTGAACAGGCAGTTATCACACTGTTCCTAGGCCGTCATTGAAAGTAAGAATTTGTTCTTAACTGACTTGCCTAGTTAAATAAAGGTCAAAATAATAAAAAATAAAAGGTGGATGCAGTGGATTGAGACACAGTTCGTGAAACAAAACTGATATCTCTAGTTTAAACTAATATCTCAAGTTTAACATTATATTTCCAGTTTCAACAGATATCTCTAGTTTAAACTGTTGGATTTTGGTGGGGATTAAAAAAGTATTTTTTCTTAGATTGACAAACGGGTGCGTCCATAGACAGTTTAAGGATTAAGCAAAGTTTTACTCTTGAATTTATTTAGGCTTGCCATAACAAAAAGGGGTTGAGTACTTATTGACTCAATACATTTGAGTGATATCTCTTGCTTGCGTCAATAGACTCTTAAGGGTTGACTGTTGCCGTGGGGGAGAGAGAGAAAGAGAGGCTACCTGGTGATGTAAGCGCTATTCAATTCAGTCCACCGTCTCTACGGGGTCGTTCCTATTCACCATGGCGCCTCTTCATTGTTAACCTTCATGACCTGATGTGAACGTCACATACGCTCCCATCACCAGATAAACGTTTCTCTGTGTTGAATTTCATTATTTATTGTTCCCAGTTATTGCTTTTTAATAAGGAGCAGGCAGGTCACTTTTGTTCCAGAAGCCGGTGTGATGACTAATTGCACAGCTGCCAAATGCAAACAGCCGGGAAGGTTTTAACCAGTGCTTTATTTGTAAATCGGGAGGTGTCTGAACACTGACCTGGGGGCTCTGATGTACTGGAATGAATACGAAAAAAAGTGACAAAAAGTGTTCCTTAGAGTGCCGGATAATAGTGATAATGGTGGTAATAGTGTTAATGGTGTTAATGGTGACAATAGTAATAACAGTGACAATGGTGATAATGGTGATAACGGAGCTAATGGTGATACGGGGATGTCGGAGATAACGACAACAGCAATGATAATGGTGATAATGGTGTTAACGTCAATAACGGGGATAATGGTGAAATGTTGATAATGGAGTTAATGGTGATAATGGTCACAACGAAGATGATGGTGACAATGAAGAAACGGTGATAATGACGATAACAGCGATAATGGAGAAAACAACGATGACGGTGATACTGGCGATAATGGTGATAATGGTGATAACATCGATGCCTCATGATAACTTGGCATGATAACGGTGATAATGGTGATAATGGCGATAACGACGATAATGTTGACAACAGTGACACGGGCGATAACGGTGATAATGGCAATAACCATGATAATGTTGATGATGGTGATAATGGTAATAACAGTGATAATGGAGGTAATGGTGATGCCAGTGATAATGGTGCAGGATAGTTGCTTGGCTTTGGAACACTTTCAGCACATTTAAGGAACTTGACAAAAATACTTTACTTTATTTTATTACTTTGACAGAATGTTTCCTAAAAGTTAAAATGTGGTTACATTTCATTTAAATGTTTTAGCAACGTTCTCCAAATGGTTTGATAGTAGGAATGTTCTCAAATAGTTCAGAGAATGTTAAATAACTGTGGGAATTTCAGCTCACAGTTTCCTACAGTTTTCCTCATGGTTCTATTTTTTATTTTTTAAATATATCTGAGAAGGGTAAGAAAACTCTTATCAAAAATAACAATGAAACTTTAGTAATAATCAGAGAACGTTCTAAGGGTGTTATTTTAAAACATACATTCTGTTCTCAGAACATGAGAACTTTCCATAGAACAACAAGAAAATGTTTGTAACATTCAGAGAACGTTCTAAGGGTGTTATTTAAAACATACATTCTGTTCTCAGAACGTTAGAACTTTCCATAGAACAACAAGAAAATGTTTGTAACATTCAGAGAACGTTCTAAGGGCGTTATTTAAAACATACATTCTGTTCTCAGAACATTAGAACTTTCCATAGAACAACAAGAAAATGTTTTCAACATTCAGAGAACATTCTAAGAATGTTATTTAAAACATACATTCTGTTCTCAGCATCAACAAAACTCCCTCTATCCTTTGTCTTGTTAAGTGTGTGTTGACCGGGCACAATAATTTTTAATAGTGTTTGTTTCTATGAAATTAATTCTGTCACCAGCCACGCCGCTGACACCGACGTTTTGCTTCCTGACAAGCTAAACAACTTCTTCGCCCGCTTTGAGGATAGCACAGCACCACCAACGCCGCCCACTAACAAGGACAGTGGGCTCTACTTCTCCGTGGCCGATGTGAGTAAGACATTAAAGCGTGTTAACACTAGTAAGGCTTCTGGCATCCCTAT
>NC_088240.1:5135078-5146794 GCF_036934945.1 Oncorhynchus masou masou | reverse complement strand
CATGACAGGAAGTCTTGCTAGTGTTAACACGCTTTAATGTCTTACTCACGTCGGCCACGGAGAAGTAGAGCCCACTGTCCTTGGTAGTGGGCCGCGTTGGTGGTGCTGTACTATCCTCAAAGCGGGCAAAGAAGTTGTTTAGCTTGTCAGGAAGCAAAACGTCGGTGTCAGCGACGTGGCTGGTGACAGAATTCATTTCAGATTATTGTGCCCGGTCAACACACACACTTAACAAGACAGAGGATAGGGGGAGTTTTGTTGATGCTGAGAACAGAATGTATGTTTTAAATAACATTCTTAGAATGTTCTCTGAATGTTACAAACATTTTCTTGTTGTTCTATGGAAAGTTCTCATGTTCTGTGTCACGTTCTGACCTTTATTTCCTCTGTTTTGTATTTATTTAGTATGGTCAGGGCGTGAGTTGGGTGGGCAGTCTATGTTTGTTTTTCTATGTTTTGGGGTATTTCTATGTTTCGGCCTAGTATGGTTCTCAATCAGAGGCAGGTGTCATTAGTTGTCTCTGATTGAGAATCATACTTAGGTAGCTTGGGTTTCACTGTGTGTTTGTGGGTGATTGTTCCTGTCTTTGTGTTTTGCACCAGATAGGGCTGTTTTTGGTTTTCCACGTTTGTTGTTTTTTGTAGTGTTCATATTTATCCGTGTTAATTAAATATGAATCAATCTAACCACGCCGCATATTGGTCCTCTGATCCTTCTCGCCTCTCCTCTTCAGATGAAGAGGAGGAAAACCATTACATTCTGAGAACAGAATGTATGTTTTAAAATAACACCCTTCGAACGTTCTCTGATTATTACTAAAGTTTCATTGTTATTTTTGATAAGAGTTTTCTTACCCTTCTCAGATTTATATAAAAAATAAAAAATAGAACCATGAGGAAAACTGTAGGAAACTGTGAGCTGAAATTCCCACAGTTATTTAACATTCTCTGAACTATTTGAGAACATTCCTACTATCAAACCATTTGGAGAACGTTGCTAAAACATTTAAATGAAATGTAACCACATTTGAACTTTTAGGAAACATTCTGTCAAAGTAATAAAATAAAGTAAAGTATTTTTTGTCAAGTTCCTTAAACGTGCTGAAAGTGTTCCAAAGCCAAGCAACTATCCTGCACCATTATCACTGGTATCACAATTACCTCCATTATCACTGTTATTACCATTATCACCATCGTCAACATTATCACAGTTATCACCGTTATCACAGGCATCAATGTTGTCACCGTTATCACCATTATCACCAGTATCACCGTTATTGTTGTTATTCCCATTATCGCTGTTATTGTCATTATCACCATTTTCTTAATTGTCACCATCATCTTCGTTGTGACCATTATCACCATTAACTCCGTTATCAACATTTCACCATTATCCCCATTGTCACCGTTATCACCATTATCACCATTATCATTGTTGTTGCCATTATCTCTGCCATCCCCGGTATCACCATTAGCTCCGTTATCACCATTATCACCATTGTCACCATTGTCACTGTTATTACTATTGTCACCATTAACACCATTAACACTATTACCACCATTATCACTATTATCCGGCACTCTAAGGAACACTTTTTTGTCACTTTTTTTTCGTATTCATTCCAGTACATCAGAGCCCCTCAGGTCAGTGTTCAGACACCTCCCGATTTACAAAACCTTCCCCGGCTGTTTGCATTTGGCAGCTGTGCAATTAGTCATCACACCGGCTTCTGGAACAAAAGTGACCTGCCTGCTCCTTATTAAAAAGCAATAACTGGGAACAATAAATAATGAAATTCAACACAGAGAAACGTTTATCTGGTGATGGGGAGCGTATGTGACGTTCACATCAGGTCATGAAGGTTAACAATGAAGAGGCGCCATGGTGAATAGGAACGACCCCGTAGAGACGGTGGACTGAATTGAATAAGCGCTTACATCACCAGGTAGCCTCTCTTCTCTCTCTCCCCCACGGCAACAGTCAACCCTTAAGAGTCTATTGACGCAAGCAAGAGATATCACTCAAATGTATTGAGTCAATAAGTACTCAACCCCTTTTGTTATGGCAAGCCTAAATAAATTCAAGAGTAAAACTTTGCTTAATCCTTAAACTGTCTATGGACGCACCCGTTTGTCAATCTAAGAAAAATACTTTTTTTAATCCCCACCAAAAATCCAACAGTTTAAACTAGAGATATCTGTTGAAACTGGAAATATAATGTTAAACTTGAGATATTAGTTTAAACTAGAGATATCAGTTTTGTTTCACAAACTTTTTGACCTTTATTTAACTAGGCAAGTCAGTTAAGAACAAATTCTAATTTTCAATGATGGCCTAGGAACAGTGGGTTAACTTCCTGTTCAGGGGCAGAACGACAGATTTGTAACATGTCAGCTCGGGGATTTGAATGTTCAGCCTTCCGGTTACTGGCCCAACGCTCTAACCACTAGGCTACCTGCCACCCCATTAAAGGCCCGAAGAGAGTTTTTTTTGTTTATCCATACAGACAATGTTTTATATTTTGCGTATCTACTGAAAAGAGGGAAGGCCTGAAAGATGTTCAAGTAAAGTACAGTAACCCATGTCCGTCAGTACCAGAAAAGTCATGAGAAGTGAATCAATCAAGGTTAACACAGACTACAGAATATATGTCATGTCTTGTTATGTCTGTTCCTGTCCTTTCTCTTCACTCTGTCTCTCTCTGCTGGTCTTTTTAGGTTACCTTCTCTGTCTCTCATTCTTCAGCTGTTCTACATCTCCCCTAACTAGCTCATGCACTCTTTCCCACCTGTTCTCTCTTCCCCCTCTGATTAGGTCTCTATTTCTCTCTCTGTTCCTGCTACTTTCAGTGTCTGATTCTTGTTTGTGTTTTCGATGCCAGAAGCAAGCTGTCGTCCCGTTTGCTTCCACCTTGTCCTATCCTGTCGGAGTCTGCCTGGCAGGTGCATCCTGCATTATACTAACGTTCTGTTTGTTCCATTGACTACGTTGGAAGAGGATTTATGCCATTCCTGTTTTTCATTAAAGAACTCTGTTTTCTGTTAAAACCGCTTTTGGGTCTTCACTCAAGTACATAACAGAAGAATCAGACCAAGAATGGACCCAGCGGCTCCGGACCCTTTTCACTCCGCCGTCGAGATCCAGGGAGCGATGCTAGGCAGACACGAGGAGGAATTGTCCGCTGCTCGACATGCCGTTGAGACCCTGGCCGTCCAAGTCTCCGACCTCACAAGACAGGTTCACCAACTCCACCTCGATTCACCGCCCACTTCCAGGGTTTCCGAGTCTCCGGAGCCCAGGATCAACAACCCGCCGTGTTACTCTGGGGAGCCCACTGAGTGCCGCTCATTCCTCACTCAGTGTGATGTGTTGTTCTCTCTCCAGCCCAACACTTACTCCAGGAGCGCAGCCCGCATCGCCTACGTCATTTCTCTCCTTACCGGACGGGCGCGTGAGTGGGGCACGGCAATCTGGGAGGCGAGGGCTGAGTGTATTAACCAGTATCAGGACTTTAAGGAGGAGATGATACGGGTTTTTGACCGTTCTGTTTTTGGCGAGGAGGCTTCCAGGGCCCTGTCTTCCCTATGTCAGGGGAATCGATCCATAACGGATTATTCTATTGAGTTTCGCACTCTCGCTGCCTCTAGTGACTGGAACGAGCCGGCTTTGCTCGCTCGTTTTCTGGAGGGTCTCCTCGTCGAGGTTAAGGATGAGATCCTCTCCCGGGAGGTTCCTTCCAGTCTGGACTCCTTAATAGCTCTCGCTATTCGCATAGAGCGACGGTTTGATCTTCGTCGCCGAGCTCGTGGAAAGGAGCTCGCGTTCTCTGTTGCTCCCTCTCCACATCACTGCCACCTGCCGCATCACTGCCACCCTCCTCCGCCGGCTCGGATGCTGAGCCTATGCAGCTGGGGGGTATCCGCATATCGGCCAAGGAGAAGGAACGGAGAATCACCAATCGCCTCTGTCTCTACTGCGGCTCCGCTGGTCATTTTGTCACCTCATGTCCAGTAAAAGCCAGAGCTCATCAGTAAGAGGAGGGCTACTGGTGAGCGCAACTACTCAGGCCTCTCCTTCTGGATCACGCACTACCTTTCCGGTCCATCTCCGCTGGCCCGGTTCATCTGCTTCCTGCAGTGCCTTGATAGACTCTCGGGCGGAGGGCTGTTTTATGGACGAGACCTGGGCTCGGGAACATGACATTCCTCTCAGACAGTTAGGGGAGCCCACGGCCTTGTTCGCTTTAGATGGTAGTTCTCTCCCCAAGATTCAGCGTGAGACGCTGCCTTTAACCCTCACTGTCTCTGGTAATCATAGCGAAACCATTTTTTTTTAATTTTTCGTTCACCTTTTACACCTGTTGTTTTGGGTCATCCCTGGTTAGTGCGCCATAACCCTTCTATTAATTGGTCTAGTAATACTATCCTATCCTGGAATGTTTCTTGTCATGTGACCTGTTTAATGTCTGCTATCCCTCCTGTTTCCTCTGTCTCTTCTTCACAGGAGGAGCCTGGCGATTTGACAGGGGTGCCGGAGGAGTATCACGATCTGCGCACGGTGTTCAGTCGTTCCAAGGCCACTTCTCTCCCTCCACACCGGTCGTATGACTGTAGTATTGATCTCCTTCCGGGAACTACTCCCCCCCGGGGTAGATTATACTCTCTGTCGGCTCCCGAACGTAAGGCTCTCGAGGATTATTTGTCGGTTTTGCTCGACGCCGGTACCATAGTCTCCTCCTCCTCTCCCGCCGGAGCGGGGTTTTTTTTTGTTCAGAAGAAGGACGGGTCCCTGCGCCCATGCGTGGATTATCGAGGGCTGAATGACATAACAGTTAAGAATCGTTATCCGCTTCCTCTTATGTCTTCAGCCTTCGAGATCCTGCAGGGAGCCAGGTTTTTCACCAAATTGGACCTTCGTAACGCCTACCATCTCGTGCGCATCAGGGAGGGGGACGAGTGGAAGACGGCGTTTAACACTCCGTTAGGGCACTTTGAATACCGGGTTCTTCCTTTCGGCCTCGTTAACGCTCCAGCTGTCTTTCAGGCACTAGTTAACGACGTCCTGAGAGACATGCTGAACATTTTTGTTTTCGTTTACATGGACGATATCCTGATTTTTTCACCGTCTCTCTCGATTCATGTTCAGCACGTACGACGCGTCCTCCAGCGCCTTTTGGAGAACTGTCTTTATGTGAAGGCTGAGAAGTGCATTTTTCACGCCGCCTGTTCCTTTTCTCGGTTCCGTTATTTCCGCTGAGGGCATTAAGATGGATCCCGCTAAGGTCCAGGCTGTCATTGATTGGCCCGTTCCTAAGTCACGCGTCGAGCTGCAGCGCTTTCTGGGCTTCGCTAATTTCTATCGTCGTTTCATCCGTAATTTCGGTCAGGTGGCAGCTCCCCTCACAGCCCTTACTTCTGTTAAGACGTGCTTTAAGTGGTCCGTTTCCGCCCAGGGAGCTTTTGATCTTCTTAAGAATCGTTTTACATCCGCTCCTATTCTTGTTACACCTGACATCTCTAGACAGTTTGTTGTTGAGGTTGACGCGTCAGAGGTGGGCGTGGGAGCCATTCTTTCTCAGCGCTCTCTCTCTGACGGCAAGGTCCATCCTTGCGCGTTTTTCTCTCATCGCTTATCGCCGTCAGAACGTAACTATGATGTTGGTAACGCGAACTGCTCGCCATCCGCTTAGCCCTAGGCGAATGGCGACAGTGGTTGGAGGGGGCGACCGTTCCTTTTGTCGTTTGGACTGACCATAGGAACCTTGAGTACATCCGTTCAGCCAAACGACTTAATGCGCGACAGGCTCGTTGGGCTCTGTTTTTCGCTCGTTTCGAGTTTGTTATTTCTTATCGTCCGGGCTCAAAAAACACCAAGCCTGATGCTTTATCTCGTCTCTTCAGTTCTTCTGAGGTCTCCACCGACCCCGAGGGGATTCTCCTGACGGGCGTGTTGTCGGGTTGACTGTCTGGGGAATTGAGAGGCAGGTAAAGCAAGCACTCGCTCACACTCCGTCGCCGCGAGCTTGTCCTAGGAACCTTCTGTTCGTTCCCGTTCCTACTCGTCCGGCCGTTCTTCAGTGGGCCCACTCTGCCAAGTTAGCCGGCCACCCCGGCGTTCGGGGTACGCTCGCTTCCATTCGCCAGCGTTTCTGGTGGCCCACTGAACGTGACGCGCGTCGATTTGTCGCCGCTTGTTCGGTCTGCGCGCAGACTAAATCTGGGAACTCTCCTCCTGCCGGCCGTCTCAGACCGCTTCCCATTCCCTCTCGACCGTGGTCTCACATCGCTTTAGATTTTATCACCGGACTGCCTTCATCAGCGGGGAAGACAGTTATTCTTACGGTTGTCGATAGATTCTCTAAGGCGGCTCATTTCATTCCTCTCGATAAGCTCCTTCTGCTAAGGAGACGGCTCAGATCATTATCGAGAATGTTTTCCGAATTCATGGCCTTCCTTCTGACGTCGTTTCCGACAGAGGCCCGCAGTTCACGTCTCAATTTTGGAGGGAGTTTTGCCGTTTGATTGGGGCTTCCGTCAGTCTCTCGTCCGGCTTTCATCCCCAGTCTAACGGTCAAGCCGAACGGGCCAATCAGACTGTTGGTCGCATTTTACGCAGTCTTTCTTTTCGTAACCCTGCGTCTTGGTCAGAACAGCTCCCCTGGGCAGAGTACGCCCACAACTCGCTTCCCTCGTCTGCTACCGGTCTATCTCCTTTTCAGAGTAGCCTCGGTTACCAGCCTCCGCTGTTCTCATCTCAGCTCGCCGAGTCCTGCGTCCCCTCCGCTCAGGCTTTTGTCCAGCGTTGCGAGCGCACCTGGAAGGGGGTCAGGTCGGCACTTTGCCGTAATAGGGCGCAGACTGTGAGGGCCGCTAACAAGCGTAGGACCAAGAGTCCTAGATATTGTTGCGGTCAGAGAGTATGGCTCTCCACTCAGAACCTTCCCTTAAGACAGCTTCTCGCAAGTTGGCCCCGCGGTTCATTGGTCCGTTCCGTATTTCTCAGGTCATTAATCCTGTCGCAGTGCGACTTCTTCTCCGCGCTATCTTCGTCGCGTTCACCCGGTCTTCCATGTCTCCTGTGTTAAGCCCGTTCTTCGCGCCCCGCTCGTCCCTCCCCCCCCATCCTTGTCGAGGCGCACCCATCTACAGGGTTCGTAAGATTTTGGACATGCGCCCTCGGGCCGTGGTCATCAGTACCTAGTGGATTGGGAGGGGTACGGTCCTGAGGAGAGGAGTTGGGTTCCCTCTCGGGACGTGCTGGACCGTTCGCTGATCGATGATTTCCTCCGTTGCCGCCAGGTTTCCTCTCGATTGCGCCAGGAGGCGCTCGGTGAGTGGGGGGGTACTGTCATGTCTTGTTATGTCTGTTCCTGTCCTTTCTCTTCACTCTGTCTCTCTCTGCTGGTCTTTTTAGGTTACCTTCTCTGTCTCTCATTCTTCAGCTGTTCTACATCTCCCCTAACTAGCTCATGCACTCTTTCCCACCTGTTCTCTCTTCCCCCTCTGATTAGGTCTCTATTTCTCTCTCTGTTCCTGCTACTTTCAGTGTCTGATTCTTGTTTGTGTTTTCGATGCCAGAAGCAAGCTGTCGTCCCGTTTGCTTCCACCTTGTCCTATCCTGTCGGAGTCTGCCTGGCAGGTGCATCCTGCATTATACTAACGTTCTGTTTGTTCCATTGACTACGTTGGAAGAGGATTTATGCCATTCCTGTTTTTCATTAAAGAACTCTGTTTTCTGTTAAAACCGCTTTTGGGTCTTCACTCAAGTACATAACAATATATGACCGTGCAAAGGCCCGGCATCTGTGTCGAATCATTTCATACTCTTAAGCATTTCTCACACAGAGCGCTATACAAACAGCTGCTTTTTACATACGGAGCTCTTTTATTAAAGCTGCGATTGTATGGGGTGGTGGTGAACGGCTGCTATGAGTTGGCCATGGCCCATGTGGCTGGAAAGAACACACTAAACAAACACAGCAGTCCATTGTATTAATGTTCACCTCCATACACAATACACAAGGACCCGGGGGGAGGGTGTGTGTGTGTGTGGGGGGTGGGGTGTGTGGGGGAGGCATTTCGTAGAGGATGTTCAGAGCTGTCTGGCGAATGCTAAACCGTGCTCAAAAGGTCTTACTTCATCATCGTTTAATCTTTGTGTGGAGGAGAAATTAAGATAGAGAGAGAGAGAGTGAATGTGTGTGTGTGTGTGTCCGAATTAACGTAACGCATATACACACACCTGCAAATACACATATAATGCTTGCTTGGGTACATACACCGACATGTTGTCAAACACACACATACACTGTCCTGGAAGGTACACCCACATTTCATCACACACACACACACACACACACACACACACACACACACACACACACACACACACACACACACACACACACACACACACACACACACACACACACACACACACACACACACACACACACAGTCCTGGAAGGTATTTGATAATCGGTCCCTGGACAGTGTTGAATATTCAATGGACGATAGAGATGGAGCATCCATCCATTAATTCATGACCTCCATGATCGCACAATGCCTTTCTTTCACTTGAAGATTCATAAAGCAGACATATTTAACATTCTCCTCGAGGACACGTGCCACGCGTGTCAGCCACGGGTCATCAAACCAGTCACATCCCGTTTGGCTGAATAGCATAATTATTAAAATGTAATTGTCACTCCTCAGAAAGTGGCCTTCATCTTCCCATTGTGAGCCCGTCCTTTCAATTTCGGCGTGGAGCAAACGATCAAGCCGCCGTCCCGCAATCAAGGATTTATAAAGGGCAGCGGCGTGATAATTAAAGGGGAGACATTTGTAGTCGTGGGTTGTCCTGTGGTTAATCTCACCATGTGGTGCGCTGATTAGGAGGTCAGGTAGCCATGGAAACAGCAGATTAGATCACATTTAGATTACATTATTGGATTTCAGTACATCAATAGGATCTGAAGGGGGATTAACTTTTTGCTTGTACTTAATGTCACACACACATCATACACACACAAACACACACATCATACACACACACACACACACACACACACACACACACATCATACACACACACACATCATATACACACACACATCATACACACACACACATCATACACACACACACACATCATACACACACACACATCATACACACACACATCATACACACACACACATCATACACACACACACACATCACACACACACACCTCATACACACACACACGCATCACACACACACACATCATACACACACACACACATCACACACACACCTCATACACACACAAACACACACATCATACACACACAAACACACACACACACACACACACACACATCATACACAAACACACACATCATACACACACACACACACACACACCTCATACACACACAAACACACACATCATACACACACAAACACACACATCATACACACACCTCATACACACACAAACACACACATCATACACACACACACACGCACACACACACACACATCATACTCACACACACACGCACACACACACACATCATACACAAAGTCACGCACAAGAAAAAAAAACTAAACAATAAAAGCAAAAAACAAATATCTACTTTGTTACCACAATAACATAATGACTATTGATTAAGAGGGGGTATAGTAGTTAATGTACCACAATAACATCATGACTATTGATTAAGAAGGGGTACAGTAGTTAATGTACCTCAATAACATAATGACTATTGATTAAGACGGGGTACAGTAGTTAATGTACCACTGTAACATAATGACTATTGATTAAGAAGTGGTACAGTAGTTAATGTACCACAATATCATAATAACTATTGATTAAGAGAGGGTACAGTAGTTAATGTACCGCAATAACGTAATGCCTATTGATTAAGAGAGGGTATTTATTGCCACATCAGTGTCTAAGGGAACCTTCTGTTTCTCCTACAAGTTACATCATTGTCTAGTAAATCACGTTCACTGGTGTAAAAAGTGCATGTACTTTGAGTAAAAGTTTAGATACCTCAATAGAAAGTACCTCAAGTAAAAATAACTCACCCAGTAAAATACTACTTGAGTAAAAGTCTAAAAGTATTTGGTTCTAAATATATGTAATTATAAAAAGTAAATGCAACTGTTAAAATATACTTAACATCAATACTGCTAACAGCTAGCTCCACCAGTAAGATGAAAAAATGATATCAGCTATTTCCACCATTATTATCAATACTGGTATCAGCTATTTCCACCATTATTATCAATACTGGTATCAGCTATTTCCACCATTATTATCAATACTGGTATCAGCTAGCTCCACCATTATTATCAATACTGGTATCAGCTAGCTCCACCATTATTATCAATACTGGTATCAGCTAGCTCCACCATTATTATCATTACTGGTATCAGCTAGCTCCTCCATTATGATCAATACTGGTATCAGCTAGCTCCTCCATTATTATCAATACTGCTATCAGCTAGCTCCACCATTCACCTCAGATCAATACTGCTATCAGCTAGCTCCACCATTATTATCAATACTGCTATCAGCTAGCTCCACCATTATTATCAATACTGGTATCAGCTAGCTCCACCATTATTATCAATACTGCTATCAGCTAGCTCCACCATTATTATCAATACTGCTATCAGCTAGCTCCACCATTATTATCAATACTGGTATCAGCTAGCTCCACCATTATTATCAATACTGGTATCAGCTAGCTCCACCATTATTATCAATACTGGTATCAGCTAGCTCCACCATTATTATCAATACTGCTATCAGCTAGCTCCACCATTATGATCAATACTGCTGTCAGCTAGCTCCACCATTATTATCAATACTGGTATCAGCTAGCTCCACCATTATTATCAATACTGCTATCAGCTAGCTCCACCATTATTATCAATACTGGTACCTCAGATAAATACTGCTATCAGCTAGCTCCACCAGTCACCTCACATCAATACTGCTATCAGCTAGCTCCACCAGTCACCTCACATCAATACTGCTATCAGCTAGCTCCACCAGTCACCTCACATCAATACTGCTATCAGCTAGCTCCACCAGTCACCTCACATCAATACTGCACCTAGCTCCACCAGTCACCTCACATCAATACTGCTATCAGCTAGCTCCACCAGTCACCTCACATCAATACTGCTCCACCAGTCACCTCACATCAATACTGCTATCAGCTAGCTCCACCAGTCACCTCAGATCATCTATCATAGCTCCACCAGTCACCTCACATCAATATCAGCTAGCTCCACCAGTCACCTCACATCAATACTGCTATCAGCTAGCTCCACCAGTCACCTCAGATCAATACTGCATCAGCTAGCTCCACCAGCTCACATCAATACTGCTATCAGCTAGCCACCAGTCACCTCACATCAATACTGCTATCAGCTAGCTCCACCAGTCACCTCAGATCAATACTGCTATCAGCTAGCTCCACCAGTCACCTCACATCAATACTGCTATCAGCTAGCTCCACCAGTCACCTCACATCAATACTGCTATCAGCTAGCTCCACCAGTCACCTCACATCAATACTGCTATCAGCTAGCTCCACCAGTCACCTCCATCAAGTCACCTCACATCAATACTGCTATCAGCTAGCTCCACCAGTCACCTCAGATCAATACTGCTATCAGCTAGCTCCACCAGTCACCTCACATCAATACTGCT
>NC_088240.1:5124622-5134578 GCF_036934945.1 Oncorhynchus masou masou | reverse complement strand
TGTCTCTCTCTCTGTCTCTATCTGTGTCTGCATCTCTCTCTCTCTCTCTCTCTCTCTCTGTCTCCATCTCTGTCTCTGTCTCTCTGTCTCTATCTCTGTGTCTCGTCTCTCTCTGTCTCTCTCTGTCTCTATCTCTGTGTCTCTGTCTCTATCTCTGTCTCTCTCTCTGTCTCTATCTCTGTGTCTGCATCTCTCTCTCTCTCTCTCTGTCTCCATCTCTGTCTCTGTCTCTCTCTCTGTCTCTATCTCTGTGTCTGCGTCTCTCTCTCTCTCTCTCTCTATCTCTGTTTCTCTCTGTCTCTCTCTCTCTGTCTCTATCTCTGTCTCTGTCTATCTTTCTGTCTCTCTGTCTCTATCTCTCGTCTCTGTCTCTGTCTCTGTCTCTGTCTCTCTCTCTGTCTCTATCTCTGTGTCTGCATCTCTCTCTCTCTCTCTCTCTCTCTCTGTCTCTCTCTCTGTCTCTGTCTCTGTCTCTCTCTCTGTCTCTGTCTCTAGTCTTCTCTGTCTCAATCTCTCTGTCTCTATCTCTGTCTCTCTCTCTCTGTCTCTATCTCTGTGTCTGTCTCTCTGTGTCTCTCTGTCTCTATCTCTGTGTCTCTCTCGGTCTATTCTCTCTTCTCTGTCTCTATCTCTGTGTCTGCTTCTCTCTGTCTCTGTGTTTCTGTCTCTGTATCTCTCAATTCTGTATCTCTCAATTCAATTGCATTTTAAATTCAAGGTATGGTGATTATTGACATGGGGAACATATGTTTACATTGCCATTGTACGTGAAATAGATAATACACAAAAAGTGAAATAAACAATACATGTTTTTACAATAAACACAAACGTTCCAAAAACATAAAGACATTTCAAATAGTTATACTAACGTATACTGTAGCAAGCTGTCTGGGTCTCCTGGGGAGGTCAGTAAGTAACATGTAGATTATATAGATTATATAAATGTAAATATAATTTATATAGATTATGGCCAGTGCTGGTATGATTATTAGTATAGATTCTGTGCAGTGACTATATTATCAGTATAGAATCTGGGCAGGGACTGTAGACCCCTGGGCAGTGGATTTCAGCACCACTTCTAGTGGACAGCGCCCGTGCAGATTTTAACTTCTGTCTAAATTGCCTGTGGAAAGAGCCACTGAATATTTCAGCACCATGGAAGAGAACCTTAGTGTGGATTCTCTTGCTGTTAATCCATTCTAGAAGCCCCTTCTTTCTTTATATTTTCTGATCTGTCATGGATCTTCATATTTTATTTGACCTTTATTTGACCTGTCATGTCAATAAAGAACAGCGTCTCATTTACAATGACGCGGACGTCGCGCTCCTGGAATCATTGCTCCTATTTCAGACTATGTTTAGGTGTCTATTTGTCTGTGTGTGTGCCTGTGTCTATTTGTCTGTGTGTGTGTGCCTGTGTCTATTTGTCTGTGTGTGTGCCTGTAGCTTATTTGTCCGTGTGTGTGCCTGTGTTTATTTGTCTGTGTGTGTGCCTGTGTTTATTTGTCCGTGTGTGTGCCTGTGTTTATTTGTCTGTGTGTGCACTGTGTTTATTTGTCTGTGTGTGTGTGCCTGTGTTTATTTGTCCGTGTGTGTGCCTGTGTCTGTTTGTCTGTGTGTGTGCCTGTGTTTATTTGTCCGTGTGTGTGTGCCTGTGTCTATTTGTCTGTGTGTGTGCCTGTGTTTATTTGTCCGATGTGTGTGCCTGTGTCTATTTCGTCTGTGTGTGTGCCTGTGTTTATTTGTCTGTGTGTGTGCCTGTGCATTTTTTTGTCTCTGAGGACTAGTCTACTATAATGAAGTACGTTGACTATGAATGAAGTAAGGTTTCCTGCATACAGATTCCTACTCAATAACACCTTTTATATACTTTGAAACTGTGTATTGAACGTGAATGTTAATGTTGTTGTTTGTTTTCCATTCCAGGCGGTACGCCATGGCTTCCCCTACCAGCCCACCTGCCTGGCATTCGACCCCGTCCAGAAGATCCTTGCCATCGGCTCCAGAACAGGAGGCATACGGATGTATCCTTTGCCGCTCTACTCTTTTTAGCCCTCTCTTCATCCCTCCTCTCCTCCGCTGTTGTCATGGCTGTCATATCGCGCAGTCAAACCCTGTCTGTTTGCCAGATTGTGCTCCCAGGAGGCACCCGAGCTCTTCGCCCCAGGTAGGAGTTTATACTTTCATATAGCCAGCGTCATCAGAGCGAGACAGAGAGACAGAGAGAGTCTGTCTGTGTCTGTACTGAGAACACCTCTCTTCCTCTCTCTTTCTTGTCCCTGTCCCTAGCTGTCGGGCTCTTCCTCTCTCTCCTTTTTCTCTCTGGACTTTCAGCAGATGCTTTGATAAAACGCTGACTGGCTCAGATTTCTGTTTGATGGAGAGGAGTCCCATGACTGAATGATCATTAGCATTGAGAGGCTAAGCCACACGTATCACAGCTCTCATGTGACCCGTCACCCAGTCCATCCTTCTATTCCATTCTTTTCCCCCTCTTTCTTTTGTTCTCTCTCTCGTTATGTCTCTCATTCTCCCTCCCTCTTGTTCTCTATCTTCTCTTTCTTCCATTTTTTCTATCCCCCTCTCTCTCCTTCTCCCTCATCCTTATTTTCTACTTGTCATTTGGAAAGTGTCCAGGTATAGACTAGAGGTATGTATTCCCAAACTGGGAGTACGCGCAATGCCGTCGGGGAGTACGCCAAATATAAATGCTATTCACATATTTTTTTTTCTAAAATAAAATACTAGACATTTGGGTAAGGCTTTCTTCTCACCTGAGTACCCCGAGTACTCTCATGTCACTGCTTGCATCAGTTACCCGATATGGAATGGATTTCCTGTGTAGTACTCTGTGTTTCCCAAGGTCTGTTCTGAACTTGGGGACTGTGAAAGAGACCCCTGGTGGTATGTCTTGTTGGGTATGTATGCGTGTCTTGGGGAGCTGTGTGCTAATCATTTGAATAAACATCCTGGTATTTTTCAAAATGTCAATGCTTCTCACAAAGACAAGTAGTGATGCAGTTAATCTTCTCCTCTACTTTGAACCAGTAGAGATTGACACGCATCGTCTCTGTGTACATTTAAGGGCCAGCCGTGTTGCCCTGTTCTGGGTCAAATGTTTGTGGCACTCGAACATATGACTGGGCAGTAGTCCAAGTGCAACCAAACTAGGCCCTGTAGTTCTTGTTTTGTTGGTAACCTTGTAAAGGATGCAGAGCAGCGTTTTATTTTTTAAAATACGTCTCCTAATCTTAGCTACTGTTGCATGTGTTTCGACCATGACAGTTTACAATCCACCAAGCAGCTTTTAGTCATCTCACTTTGCTCATTTTCCACATTATTCGATTTACAAGATTTAGTTGAGGTTTAGGGTTTAGTGAATGATTTGTTCCAGTATAATGCTTTTAGTTCTTGAAATATGTAGGACCAGCGTATTACTTGGCACCCGTTCTAAAACTGACTGCAGCTCTTTGTTAAGTGTTGCAGTGATTTATCTTGCTGTGGCCGCTGACGTGTATAATGTTGAGTCATCGTCATAGTTACAGTGCATTCCGAGCCCTTCCCCCTTTTTTTCCAGATCTTGTTACGTTACCGCCTTGTTCTAAAATGAATTACATGTATATTTTTCCTAATCAATCTACACACAATACCCCATAATGACAAAGTGAAAACTGTTTTTTTTAGTAATGTTTGCAAATGTATTTAAAAAAATAAAATAAAAAAGTCAAATACCTTATTTATGTAAGTATTCAGACCCTTTACTATGAGATTCAAAATTGAGTTCAGGTGCATCCTGTTTCCATTGATACTCCTGAGATATTTCTACAACTTGATTGGATAAACCTGTTTATATAAGGTCCCACAGTGCATGTCAGAGCAAAAACCAAGCCCACGAGGTTGAAGGGTTGTCCCTAGCGCTCCGAGAGACAGGATTGTGGTCGAGGCACAGATCTGGGGAAGGGTACCAAAACATTTCTGCAGTTTTGAAGGTCCTGAAGAACACAGTGGCTTCCATCATTCTTAAATGGAAGAAGTTTAAAACCATCAAGACTCCTCCTAGAACTGGCCACCAGGCCAAACTGAGTAATTGAGGAAGAAGGGTCATGGTTAGAAGTGACCAAGAACCTAGATGGTCACTCTGACAGAGCTCCGGAGTTCCTCTGTGGAGATGAGAGAACTGTCCAGAAGAACAACCATCTTTGCAGCACTCCACCAATCAGGTATTTATGGTAGAGTGGCCAGATGGAAGCAACTCCTCAGTTAAAGACACATGACAGCCAGCTTGGAGTTTGCCAAAAGGCACCTAAAGGATTTCTCAGAGCATGACTAACAAGATTCTCTGGTCTGAATGAACCAAGATTGAACTTTTCGGCATTACTGCCAAGTGTTACATCTGGAGGGAGGAAACCACTCACCATCTCTACGGTGAAGCATGGTGGAGTCAGCATCATGCTGTGGTGATGTGTTTCAGCGGCAGAGACTTGGAGACTAGTTAGGATCGAGGGAAAGAATGAACAGAGCAAAGTACAGAGAGATCCTTGATAAAATCCGCTCCAGAGCGCTCAGTACCTCAGACTGGGGGCGAAGTTTCACCTTCCTACAGAGGACAACGACCCTAAGCCAGAAACAAACGACACTAAGCCAAAAATATGCAAGAGTGGCTTCGGCACTAGTCTCTGAATGTCCTTGTGTGACCTAGCCAGAGCCCGGACTTGAACCCGATCCGAACATCTCTGGAGATGCCTGAAAATAGCTGTGTAATGATGCTCCCCATCCAACCTGACAGAACTTGAGAGGATTTGCAGAAGAATGGGAGAAACTCCCCAAATACAGGTTTTCCAAACTTGTAGCATCATACCTGAGAGGTCTCGAGGCTGTAATTGCTGCCAAAGATACTTCAACAAAGTGTTGAAATACTTATGTAAAAAAATCTGAACTTTTTGCTTTGTCATTATGGGGTATTGTGTGTAGATTGATGAGGGGGGACAAGATTTAATCCATGAAAAATAGGGCTGTAATGCAACAAAATGTGGAAAAGGTCAAAGGGGTCTGAATACTTTACGAAGTCACTGCAGATAAGTTTTCCTCAGTGGCAGTAATCATTAGTAAATATTTCGAAAAAGTAAGGGGCCTAGACAGCTGCCCTGGGGAATGCCTGACTCTACCTGGATTATGCTGAGAAGCTTCCATTAAATTATACTTCTGTGTTCCATTAGACAGGTAATCTGATCCACATTATAGAAGGGTGTTAACCTTTACCATACGTTTTCCAGCTGCAGACTAAGATCTATAATGTCATAAGCTGAAGTCTAACAAAATAACTCCCACAAGCTTCTTCTTACCAGTTTTAATTCAGCCAATCATCAGTCATTTGTGTAAGTGCTGTACATGTTGAGTGCCCCTCCTTATACACCAGTTGACGTTTTTTTTATTGTGAAATAGCATTTTATCTGGTCAGGGCATGGCTTTCAATCAGCCTTTCTGTATCTCTATTCATTCAATCTCTCTGATCCTGTGTTTTCTTCTGCCTGCTAACTGTAGCAGCACACTGACAGTCTGTCTCTGTTTCTCTGTGTGTATCAGTCTGTTTCTCTCTGTGTGTGTGTGTGTGTGTGTGTGTGTGTGTGTGTGTGTGTGTGTGTGTGTGTGTGTGTGTGCTGTGTGTGTGTGTGCGCGCTCATTTGTATCAGTTTGTCTCTTTAACATTGCTGTTATCCTGCCACGCCATACTGGATGTGAAACAGAATGGCTTTTCAATAAAGGTCAGGTAATAGAATCCTGTTCTGTCTGGAGGACAGTCACTTCTCATCCAAAAAACACACCAACCTGCCCACAACGACCGCTCTCATGAGAGAGAGAGAGAGAGACACAGAGAGAGAGAGAGAGAGGCCCTGGCATAGAGAGCTGGTCAATGCTGGGCTGGATGGACAATATGCTAGCAGAATAGGTAGATTGGTATCGAAGCAGATGTCTACCACGCCGGAAAGGAATGAGCTTGCTCTCAAACGAAAAAAAACAGGTTGGATTGATACATAAGGGTCGACAAAGATAAATGAAAACAGGACGGAGGAATGGGAGAGAGTGACCACACAGACGGGAGCTACCTAGCAGCGTAGCTAGCACTGCAGGGTGGGGCTACATTAAAACAGTGGCATTCTGTTGGTTAGTGATTCAGAGGTTGTACACACAGTAGAAAGTCATAGTTCACCTCATTTAAGTTACAGTTTGTGTAGTCTGTTGTTCCTATGGCATTGCCTATACACAGTAAGATGGTATGTTTTTCTATGCTCACCAACATCATGTTATTATACCAGCGTACCATTGTTTACAGGCCCACCAACATCATGTTATTATACCAGCGTACCATTGTTTACAGGCCCACCAACATCCTGTTATTATACCAGCGTACCATTGTTTACATGCCTACCAACATCATGTTATTATACCAGCGTACCATTGTTTACAGCCCCACCAACATCATGTTATTATACCAGCGTACCATTGTTTACAGGCCTACCAACATCATGTTATTATACCAGCGTACCATTGTTTACAGGCCTACCAACATCCTGTTATTATACCAGCGTACCATTGTTTACAGGCCCACCAACATCATGTTATTATACCAGCGTACCATTGTTTACAGGCCCACCAACATCCTGTTATTATACCAGCGTACCATTGTTTACAGGCCTACCAACATCCTGTTATTATACCAGCGTACCATTGTTTACAGGCCCACCAACATCATGTTATTATACCAGCGTACCATTGTTTACATGCCCACCAACATCATGTTATTATACCAGCGTACCATTGTTTACAGGCCTCACCAACATCCTGTTATTATACCAGCGTACCATTGTTTACAGGCTCACCAACATCATGTTATTATACCAGCGTACCATTGTTTACAGGCCCACCAACATCATGTTATTATACCAGCGTACCATTGTTTACAGGCTCACCAACATCCTGTTATTATACCAGCGTACCATTGTTTACTGGCTCACCAACATCCTGTTATTATACCAGCGTACCATTGTTTACAGGCTCACCAACATCATGTTATTATACCAGCGTACCATTGTTTACAGGCCCACCAACATCATGTTATTATACCAGCGTACCATTGTTTACAGGCCTACCAACATCATGTTATTATACCAGCGTACCATTGTTTACATGCCTACCAACATCCTGTTATTATACCAGCGTACCATTGTTTACAGGCTCACCAACATCATGTTATTATACCAGCGTACCATTGTTTACAGGCCCACCAACATCCTGTTATTATACCAGCGTACCATTGTTTACAGGCTCACCAACATCATGTTATTATACCAGCTGTACCATTGTTTACAGGCCCACCAACATCATGTTATTATACCAGCGTACCATTGTTTACAGGCTCACCAACATCATGTTATTATACCAGCGTACCATTGTTTACAGGCTCACCAACATCATGTTATTATACCAGCGTACCATTGTTTACAGGCTCACCAACATCATGTTATTATACCAGCGTACCATTGTTTACAGGCTCACCAACATCATGTTATTATACCAGCAGTACCATTGTTTACAGGCCCACCAACATCATGTTATTATACCAGCGTACCATTGTTTACAGGCTCACCAACATCCTGTTATTATACCAGCGTACCATTGTTTACAGGCTCACCAACATCCTGTTATTATACCAGCGTACCATTGTTTACAGGCCCACCAACATCATGTTATTATACCAGCGTACCATTGTTTACAGGCCCACCAACATCATGTTATTATACCAGCGTACCATTGTTTACAGGCCCACCAACATCATGTTATTATACCAGCGTACCATTGTTTACATGCCTACCAACATCGTGTTATTATACCAGCGTACCATTGTTTACAGGCTCACCAACATCATGTTATTATACCAGCGTACCATTGTTTACATGCCCACCAACATCATGTTATTATACCAGCGTACCATTGTTTACAGGCTCACCAACATCATGTTATTATACCAGCGTACCATTGTTTACAGGCTCACCAACATCATGTTATTATACCAGCGCACTCATTGTTTACAGGCTCACCAACATCATGTTATTATACCAGCGTACCATTGTTTACAGGCCCACCAACATCATGTTATTATACCAGCGTACCATTGTTTACAGGCTCACCAACATCATGTTATTATACCAGCGTACCATTGTTTACAGGCCCACCAACATCCTGTTATTATACCAGCGTACCATTGTTTACAGGCCCACCAACATCATGTTATTATACCAGCGTACCATTGTTTACAGGCTCACCAACATCATGTTATTATACCAGCGTACCATTGTTTACAGGCCCACCAACATCATGTTATTATACCAGCGTACCATTGTTTACAGGCCCACCAACATCATGTTATTATACCAGCGTACCATTGTTTACAGGCTCACCAACATCATGTTATTATACCAGCGTACCATTGTTTACAGGCCCACCAACATCATGTTATTATACCAGCGCACCATTGTTTACAGGCCCACCAACATCATGTTATTATACCAGCGTACCATTGTTTACAGGCCCACCAACATCATGTTATTATACCAGCGTACCATTGTTTACAGGCTCACCAACATCATGTTATTATACCAGCGTACCATTGTTTACAGGCCTACCAACATCATGTTATTATACCAGCGTACCATTGTTTACAGGCCCACCAACATCATGTTATTATACCAGCGTACCATTGTTTACAGGCTCACCAACATCATGTTATTATACCAGCGTACCATTGTTTACATGCCCACCAACATCATGTTATTATACCAGCGTACCATTGTTTACAGGCCTACCAACATCCTGTTATTATACCAGCGTACCATTGTTTACAGGCCCACCAACATCATGTTATTATACCAGCGTACCATTGTTTACATGCCCACCAACATCATGTTATTATACCAGCGTACCATTGTTTACAGGCCCACCAACATCATGTTATTATACCAGCTGTACCATTGTTTACAGGCCCACCAACATCCTGTTATTATACCAGCGTACCATTGTTTACAGGCCCACCAACATCCTGTTATTATACCAGCGTACCATTGTTTACAGGCCCACCAACATCCTGTTATTATACCAGCGTACCATTGTTTACAGGCCCACCAACATCATGTTATTATACCAGCGTACCATTGTTTACAGGCCCACCAACATCATGTTATTATACCAGCGTACCATTGTTTACAGGCCCACCAACATCCTGTTATTATACCAGCGTACCATTGTTTACAGGCCCACCAACATCATGTTATTATACCAGCGTACCATTGTTTACAGGCCCACCAACATCCTGTTATTATACCAGCGTACCATTGTTTACAGGCCCACCAACATCATGTTATTATACCAGCGTACCATTGTTTACAGGCCCACCAACATCCTGTTATTATACCAGCGTACCATTGTTTACAGGCCCACCAACATCCTGTTATTATACCAGCGTACCATTGTTTACAGGCCTACCAACATCATGTTATTATACCAGCGTACCATTGTTTACAGGCCCACCAACATCCTGTTATTATACCAGCGTACCATTGTTTACATGCCTACCAACATCATGTTATTATACCAGCGTACCATTGTTTACAGGCCTACCAACATCATGTTATTATACCAGCGTACCATTGTTTACAGGCCCACCAACATCATGTTATTATACCAGCTGTACCATTGTTTACAGGCCCACCAACATCCTGTTTCTGTTGGGGATACTCCTGTATTCTACACCTGCATTGCTTGCTGTTTGGGGATTTATGCTGGGTTTCTGTACAGCACTGTACAGCACAGACTACAGTTCTTCAGACTTCAGTTCTTCAGATTTCAGTTCTTCAGACTTCAGTTCTTCAGACTTCAGTTCTTCAGACTTCAGTTCTTCAGAT
>NC_088240.1:5035769-5124522 GCF_036934945.1 Oncorhynchus masou masou | reverse complement strand
TAGCTCCACCAGTCACCTCACATCAATACTGCTATCAGCTAGCTCCACCAGTCACCTCAGATCAATACTGCTATCAGCTAGCTCCACCAGTCACCTCACATCAATACTGCTATCAGCTAGCTCCACCAGTCACCTCACATCAATACTGCTATCAGCTAGCTCCACCAGTCACCTCATCAATATCAATACTGCTATCAGCTAGCTCCACCAGTCACCTCACATCAATACTGCTATCAGCTAGCTCCACCAGTCATCAATACTGCTACATCAATATCTGCTATCAGCTAGCTCCACCAGTCACCTCACATCAATACTGCTATCAGCTAGCTCCACCAGTCACATCAATACTGCTATCAGCTAGCTCCACCAGTCACCTCACATCAATACTGCATCAGCTAGCTCCACCAGTCACCTCACATCAATACTGCTATCAGCTAGCTCCACCAGTCACCTCACATCAATACTGCTTTCAGCTAGCTCCACCAGTCACCTCACATCAATACTGCTATCAGCTAGCTCCACCAGTCACCTCACATCAATACTGCTATCAGCTAGCTCCACCAGTCACCTCACATCAATACTGCTATCAGCTAGCTCCACCAGTCACCTCACATCAATACTGCTATCAGCTAGCTACCTCTGCTATCAGCTAGCTCCACCAGTCACCTCACATCAATACTGCTATCAGCTAGCTCCACCAGTCACCTCACATCAATACTGCTATCAGCTAGCTCTACCAGAGTGAGTGTATGTTTCTTCACTATCCTCTCTCATCCATATAGATTCAATCTTCCTCAGACAGTTTCTTCTCTACCCATGTGGTAGAGGTTGAGTGTCTTTGACCGCCCAGAGAGTGTTTAGAAGGGGAATTTAGGAGTAAGACCACGTTGCTTCTAGGCACTGTTAGTTTTTGTGAGGTTCACCCCCTTTTTAAGAGGGGGGGGGTCAGATCATCATCTCTCTCTGTTCTTGTGCAAAATGGCAACTAAAGAGTTTATTCTCCCCTCACTAGAGGTCGGCGAAACAGACGGACTAAGACCGTGAACCATAGATCCAGTGACGGAACCATACAGAGAGAGAGAGAGGGAGAGAGAGAGAGAGAGAGAGAGAGAGAGAGGGAGAGGGAGAGAGCTGTCCTCATAGCTCAGGTCACAAACAGCCATTGTTACCAAGGGCAGGCAGGGAAATCTCTGATAAACTGGAGATTCACAGGAGAGAACGAGGAGGAAAAGAGAGAGAAATTAGGAAAGTACAAAACATCAGACATGACCGAGCGGCCCCTTGACCTTGACCGAGCGGCCCCTTGACCGAACAGCCCCTTGACCGAGTATTCCCTTGACCTTGACCGAGCGGCCCCTTGACCTTGACCGAGCGGCTGCTTGACCTTGACCGAGCGTTCCCTTGACCTTGACCGAGTGGCCCCTTGACCTTGACCGAGCGGCCCCTTGACCAAGAGCACACAAACATACCCACACTGTGTTTTAATCTGTCATTAAATTCATGGCCGTCGTGCTTTAACATATCACAGCTTGTTGTGATATTTAGTGGTGGCAGGGAGCCTAGTGGTTAGAGTATTTGGCCAGTAACCGAAAGGTTGCTAGATTGAATCCCCGAGCTGACAAGGTAAAAATCTCTTTCTGCCCCTGAACAAGGCAGTCAACCCACTGTTCCTAGACCGTCATTGTAAATAAGAATTTGTTTCTTAACTGACTTGCCTTGTTGAATAAAAGGTGAATTCAAAAAAGGAATTGTGAGGTTCTCAAATAACGGTTGAATAGCCGAGAGCTAGTTCTGTTCTATGAATCCATCTCCCTACAACCCATTTCCCCCGTGGTTCCCTCAGATACAATGCCAGATAGCAGCTGATAAAACACCAAGCCCGGGGCTTCTTTCTGCTCAGTCACCAGTCACAGTCTTAAGACATGTGTTCCCTGTGTCACAACTCAGACCTCAGACAGAGACAAGGCCTCACAGTCCCACACGTGGATTTTCTTGTCACTTAGCGAACGCTCGTATCCAGAGCCACTTAACAAGAATTAGTCTTGCCTTCTTAGTCAGGGTAAGGGTAGGGGGAGGGCCTGCTGGGCCGCCGAGCAAAGCAGTGACTCACCGTTTAGGATAATGATCCGTGACACTGCAGCCCGGCTCCACACAGCGACATTCCGGAGGTGGGAGAAGTGCTCACTTCTGACGCTCCACCATGAACGGAAAAACTGCAATTACATCTCTGCCCAAGCGGCTGCTGTTTGTGCTCCGGAGAAAGGCATGGGGGTCCGTCCTCCTCTCTCCCTCTCTATAAAAGTCATCAAAGAGGAAGTTGTTTCCTTACTGTAAATAGCAGCCACAGGGCTGTATTAGAGACAATAAGGGCTGTATTAGAGACAACAGGGGACTGTATTAGAGACCACAGGGCTGTATTAGAAACACCAGGGGCTGTATTAAAGACACTAAGGGCTGTATTAGAGACAATAAGGGCTGTATTAGAGACAACAAGGGCTGTATTAGAGACAACAGGGGCTGTATTAGAGACAATAAGGGCTGTATTAGAGACAATAAGGGCTGTATTAGAGACACCAGGGGCTGTATTAGAGACAACAAGCGCTATATTAGAGACAATAAGGGCTGTATTAGAGACAACAGGGGCTGTATTAGAGACAACAGGGACTGTATTAGAGACCACAGGGCTGTATTAGAGACAATAAGGGCTGTATTAAAGACACTAAGGGCTGTATTAGAGACAATAAGGGCTGTATTAGAGACAACAGGGACTGTATTAGAGACCACAGGGCTGTATTAGAGACAATAAGGGCTGTATTAAAGACACTAAGGGCTGTATTAGAGACAATAAGGGCTGTATTAGAGACAACAGGGGCTGTATTAGAGACAATAAGGGCTGTATTAGAGACAACAGGGGACTGTATTAGAGACCACAGGGCTGTATTAGAGACCACAGGGCTGTATTAGAAACAACAGGGGCTGTATTAGAGACAATAAGGGCTGTATTAAAGACACTAAGGGCTGTATTAGAGACAACAGGGGCTGTATTAGAGACCACAGGGGACTGTATTAGAGACAATAAGGGCTGTATTAGAGACAACAGGGGCTGTATTAGAGACAATAAGGGCTGTATTAAAGACACTTTGGGCTGTATTAGAGACAATAAGGGCTGTATTAGAGACAACAGGGACTGTATTAGAGACAACAAGGGCTATATTAGAGACAACAGGGGCTGTATTAGAGACAATAAGGGCTGTATTAAAGACAACAGGGGCTGTATTAGAGACAACAGGGACTGTATTAGAGACAATAAGGGCTGTATTAAAGACAACAGGGGCTGTATTAGAGACAACAGGGGCTGTATTGGAGACATGTAATTGGGGAGACAGAGTCATGCATGTGTCTGGGCCTATGTTTGTGTTGCTTAACAGTCCCCACTGTTCCAAAAGGTGTTTTTTTGATTGTTTAAAAAAAAAATCTGATTCTACTGCTTGCATCAGTTACCTGATGTGGAATAGAGTTCCATGTAGTCATGGCTCTATGTAGTACTGTGGAATAGAGTTCCATGTAGTCATGGCTCTATGTAGTACTGTGGAATAGAGTTCCATGTAGTCATGGCTCTATGTAGTACTGTGGAATAGAGTTCCATGTAGTCATGGCTCTATGTAGTACTGTGGAATAGAGTTCCATGTAGTCATGGCTCTATGTAGTACTGTGGAATAGAGTTCCATGTAGTCATGGCTCTATGTAGTACTGTGGAATAGAGTTCCATGTAGTCATGGCTCTATGTAGTCATGGCTCTATGTAGTACTGTGGAATAGAGTTCCATGTAGTCATGGCTCTATGTAGTCATGGCTCTATGTAGTACTGTGGAATAGAGTTCCATGTAGTCATGTCTCTATGTAGTACTGTGGAATAGAGTTCCATGTAGTCATGGCTCTATGTAGTACTGTGGAATAGAGTTCCATGTAGTCATGGCTCTATGTAGTACTGTGGAATAGAGTTCAATGTAGTCATGGCTCTATGTAGTACTGTAGAATAGAGTTCCATGTAGTCATGGCTCTATGTAGTACTGTGGAATAGAGTTCCATGTAGTCATGGCTCTATGTAGTACTGTGGAATAGAGTTCCATGTAGTCATGGCTCTATGTAGTACTGTGGAATAGAGTTCCATGTAGTCATGGCTCTATGTAGTACTGTGGAATAGAGTTCCATGTAGTCATGGCTCTATGTAGTACTGTGGAATAGAGTTCCATGTAGTCGTGGCTCTATGTAGTACTGTGGAATAGAGTTCCATGTAGTCATGTCACTATGTAGTACTGTGGAATAGAGTTCCATGTAGTCGTGGCTCTATGTAGTACTGTGGAATAGAGTTCCATGTAGTCATGGCTTTATGTAGTACTGTGGAATAGAGTTCCATGTAGTCATGGCTCTATGTAGTACTGTGGAATAGAGTTCCATGTAGTCATGGCTCTATGTAGTACTGTGGAATAGAGTTCCATGTAGTCATGGCTCTATGTAGTACTGTGGAATAGAGTTCCATGTAGTCATGGCTCTATGTAGTACTGTGAAATAGAGTTCCATGTAGTCATGGCTCTATGTAGTACTGTGGAATAGAGTTCCATGTAGTCATGGCTCTATGTAGTACTGTGGAATAGAGTTCCATGTAGTCATGGCTCTATGTAGTACTGTGAAATAGAGTTCCATGTAGTCATGGCTCTATGTAGTACTGTGGAATAGAGTTCCATGTAGTCATGGCTCTATGTAGTACTGTAGAATAGAGTTCCATGTAGTCATGTCACTATGTAGTACTGTGGAATAGAGTTCCATGTAGTCATGGCTCTATGTAGTACTGTGAAATAGAGTTCCATGTAGTCATGGCTCTATGTAGTACTGTGGAATAGAGTTCCATGTAGTCATGGCTCTATGTAGTACTGTGGAATAGAGTTCCATGTAGTCATGGCTCTATGTAGTACTGTGAAATAGAGTTCCATGTAGTCATGGCTCTATGTAGTACTGTGGAATAGAGTTCCATGTAGTCATGGCTCTATGTAGTACTGTAGAATAGAGTTCCATGTAGTCATGTCACTATGTAGTACTGTGGAATAGAGTTCCATGTAGTCATGGCTCTATGTAGTACTGTGGAATAGAGTTCCATGTAGTCATGGCTCTATGTAGTAGTGTGAAATAGAGTTCCATGTAGTCATGGCTCTATGTAGTAGTGTGGAATAGAGTTCCATGTAGTCATGGCTCTATGTAGTACTGTGGAATAGAGTTCCATGTAGTCATGGCTCTATGTAGAGTACTGTGGAATAGAGTTCCATGTAGTCATGGCTCTATGTAGTACTGTGGAATAGAGTTCCATATCGTCATGGCTCTATGCAGTACTGTGGAATAGAGTTCCATGTAATCATGGCTCTATGTAGTACTGTGGAATATAGTTCCATGTAGTCATGTCTCTATGTAGTACTGTGTGCCTCCCATAGTCTGTTCTGGACTTGGGGACTGTGAAGAGACCTCTGGTGGCATGTCTTGTGGGGTATGCATGAGGGGTGTCTGAGCTGTGTGCCAGTCGCTCAAACAGACAGCTCAGTGCATTCAACATGTCAATACCTCTCATAAATACAAGTAGTGATGAAGTCCATTTCTCCTTTACTTTGAGCCAGCAGATATTAACATGACGTATCATTAATGTTAGCTCTCTGTGTACATCCACGGGCCAGCTGTGCTGCCCATGTTCTGAGCCAATTGCAATGTTCCTAAGTCCCTTTTTAATGACACCTGACCACACAACTGAACATTGGTCCTGGTGTGGCAAAACTAGACGGCTGCCCCTGGGGAATTCCTGAATCTACCTGGATTATGTTGGAGAGGCTTCCATTCTAGAACACCCTCTGTGTTCTGTTAGACAGGTAACTCTTTATCCACAGTATAGCAGGGGGTGTAAAGCCATAACACATTCTAGAACACCCTCTGTGTTCTGTTAGACAGGTAACTCTTTATCCACAGTATAGCAGGGGGTGTAAAGCCATAACACATTCTAGAACACCCTCTGTGTTCTGTTAGACAGGTAACTCTTTATCCACAGTATAGCAGGGGGTGTAAAGCCATAACACATTCTAGAACACCCTCTGTGTTCTGTTAGACAGGTAACTCTTTATCCACAGTATAGCAGGGGGTGTAAAGCCATAACACATTCTAGAACACCCTCTGTGTTCTGTTAGACAGGTAACTCTTTATCCACAGTATAGCAGGGGGTGTAAAGCCATAACACATTCTAGAACACCCTCTGTGTTCTGTTAGACAGGTAACTCTTTATCCACAGTATAGCAGGGGGTGTAAAGCCATAACACATTCTAGAACACCCTCTGTGTTCTGTTGGACAGGTAACTCTTTATCCACAGTATAGCAGGGGGTGTAAAGCCATAACACATTCTAGAACACCCTCTGTGTTCTGTTGGACAGGTAACTCTTTATCCACAGTATAGCAGGGGGTGTAAAGCCATAACACATTCTAGAACACCCTCTGTGTTCTGTTGGACAGGTAACTCTTTATCCACAGTATAGCAGGGGTGTAAAGCCATAACACGTGTTTTTCCAGCACGGACTATGATCGATAATGTCAAAAGCCGCACTGAAGTGTAACAAAAACAGCCCCCACAATATTTTTATCATCAATTTCTCTCAGCCAATCATCCGTCATTTGTTTAAGTGCCTTGCGTGTTGAGTGTCCTTCCCTATAAGCGTGCTGAACGTCTGTTTGTCAATTTGATTACAGTAAAATAGCAATGTATCTGGTCAAACACGATTTTATCCCAAAATTTACTAAGGGTTGGTAACAGGCTGATTGGTTGTTATTTGAGCCAGTAAAGGGGATTTGCTATTCTTGGGTAGCGGGATGACTAAAGTTTCCCTCCAGGCATGATGGCACACACTTTCTAGTAGGCTGAAATTGAAGACATGGCAAATAGGAGTGGCAATATAGCAGACAATAATCCTCAGTAATTCTCCATCCAAGTCATACCCCGGTGTTCTGAGATAGAGAATAGTGGAGATCCACAGTATAGCAGGGGGAGGAAGGACAGGAGAGGACAGGAGAGGGAGAGGACTTATCCTCGGAAGGGGGAGAGGAGAGGAGAGGAGAGGGAGAGGACAGATAGGAGAGAGGGGGGGAGAGGGAGAGGCCAGGAAGGACATTCTAGAGGGGGACCCTCTGGAGAGGTCAGGAGAGGAGATCTTTAGGACAGGAGAGGGAAGGGGGAGAAAGACAGGACAGGACAGGACAGGAGAGGAGAGGAGAGGAGTGGAGTGGAGAGGACAGGACAGGACTCTTTAGGACAGGATAGGACAGGAGGTGGAAGAGGAGAGGACGGGAGAGGAGAGGACAGGAGAGGGGAGTGGACTGTTAGGAGAGGTAACTCTTTATGGAGAGGAGAGGGAGGGGAGTGGAAGGAGCCATAGGAGGAGGGATTCTAGAGGGAGAGGAGAGGTGGAGAGGAGAGGGAGAGGAGAAGATATCCACAGTGGAGAGGAGAGGGGATGTAAGGACAGGAGTGGAGAGGGGGAGAACAGGGACAGGTGAGCAGAGGAGAGGAGAGGAGTGGAGAGGAGAGGGGAACTCTTTATGGACAGGATAGGAGAGGTGAAAGCCAGGACAGGAGATTCTAGAACAGGACATGTGTCTGTTAGGAGAGGTAGGACTCTTTATCCACAGGATAGGACAGGGGGGAGAGGAGAGGACAGGAGTGGAGAGGACACCCTCTGAGTGGAGAGGTTAGGAGAGGGAAGGGGAGAGGATCCACAGGATAGGAGGGGGTGAAAGCCATAGGGACACAGGAGAGGAGAAGGGGAGAAGATGAGGAGAGGAGTGGAGAGGAGAGGGAGAGGGACAGTGGAGAGGAGTATAGGACAGGAGAGGTGAGAGGGAGAGGGGAGAGGAGTGGAGAGGGAGAGGGAGAGGAGTGGACTATGATCGAGGAATGAGAGGAGAGGGAGAGGAGAGGAGAGGAGAGGGAGAGGACAAAAGGAGAGGAGAGGACAGGAGTGGAGAGGGAATTTCTCTCAGGAAGGGAGAGAGGAGAGGGAGGACAGGAGAGGTGAGGAGAGGACAGGAGTGGAGAGGGAGAGGACGGGATAGGAGAGAGGAGAGGAAGGACTGGAGAGGGAGAGGAGAGGGAGGAAGGATAGGAAGGGGATCTGGAGAGGAAGGAGAGGGAAGGGGGAAATTTAGTGGAGAGGGTTGGTAACATGCTGATTGGATAGGAGAGGAGCCAGAGGTAGGGAAGGGGGATTTACTAGGAGTGGAGGGAGCGGGATGACTTCAGGATAGGAGAGGCCTGAGGAGAGGACAGGGGAGGAGTAGGAGATGAAGGAGAGGAAGGAGAGGCAAAGAGGAGAGGGAAAGATAGTGGAGAGTAAGGGAGTAGGGATTTTCCAGGAGAGTCATACCCCGGTGGAGAGGGATAGGAGAGGGAGAGGGAAGGCGAGGGAGAGGGAGAGGACAGGAGAGGAGAGGAGAGGGAGAGGGGGAGGGAGGAGAGGAGAGGGAGTGGAGTGGAGAGGGAGAGGAGAGGAGAGGAGAGGGAGGGGAGAGGAAGGGGAGAGGAGTGGAGAGGAGAGGAGAGGAGAGGGAAGGGGAGAGGAGTGGAGAGGAGAGGAGAGGAGAAGAGAGGAGAGGGAAGGGAGAGGAGAGGAGAGGAGGAGAGAGGAGGGAACCAGAACACCTTACAACTTTCCATGCCTTCAGGGTGGGAGGAGAGGAGAGGGAAGGGGAGAGGAGTGGAGAGGAGAAGAGACGAGAAGAGAGGAGAGGGAGTGGAGAGGAGAGGAGAGGGAGAGGGGAGAGGGGAGGGGGGGGGAGAGGGAGAGGGGAGAGGGAGAGGCAGAGGAGAGGGAGAGGAGAGGAGAGAGGAGAGGAGAAGAGAGGGAGAGGAGAGGAGAGGAGAGGAGTGAAGAGGAGAGGAGAGGAGAGGAGAGGGGAGGGGAGGGGAGATGGAGGAGGGGAGAGGAGAGGAGAGGGAGGGAGAGGAGAGGGAGAGGAGAGGAGAGGAGAGGAGAGGATAGGACAGGGGAGGAGAGGAGAGGAGAGGAGAGGGGAGAGGAGAGGAGCGGAGAGGGAAGGGGAGAGGAGTGGAGAGCAGAGGAGAGGGAGAGGATAGGAGGAGAGGAGAGGGAGGAGAGGATAGGAGAGGAGAGGAGAGGAGAGGGGGAGGAGAGGGAGGGAGAGGGAGAGGACAGGAGAGGAGAGGGAGAGGAGAGGGGAGAGGAGAGGAGAGGGGAGAGGAGAGGTGAGGAGAGGGAGAGGAGAGGGAGGGAAGGGGAGAGGAGTGGAGAGGGAGAGGGGAGAGGAGAAGAGAGGGAAGGGGAGAGGAGTGGAGAGGAGAGGAGAGGAGAGGAGAGGGAGAGGAGGGGAAGGGGAGGGAGAGGAGAGGGAGAGGAGAAGATAGGAGAGGAGAGGCGAACCAGAACACCTTACAACTTTCCATGCCTTCAGAATTAGGAGGAGAGGAGAGGGAAGGGGAGAGGAGTGGAGAGGAAAGGGCGAGAAGATAAGAGAAGAGAGGAGAGGAGTGGAGAGGAGAGGAGAGGAGAGGGAGGGGAGGGGGAGGGGAGAGGAGAGGAGAGGAGAGGCAGAGGAGAGGAGAGGAGAGGAGAGGAGATGGAGAAGAGAGGAGGGGAGAGGAGATGAGAGGGAAGGGGAGAGGAGTGGAGAGGAGAGAGAGGAGAAGATAGGGAAGGGGAGAGGAGAGGAGAGGATAGGAGAGGAGGGGAGAGAGGAGAGGAGAGGGAAGGGGAGAGGAGTGGAGAGGAGAGGAGAGGGAGAGGAAGATAGGGAAGGGGAGAGGAGTGGAGAGGAGAGGAGAGGAGAGGAGAAGGAGAGGGAAGGGGAGAGGAGTGGAGAGGAGATGAGAGGAGAGGAGAGGAGATGAGAGGAGAGGGAGGAGATGCGAACCAGAACAACCTTACAACTTTCCATGCCTTCAGAATTAATAATTCTTGCTGAGTCTGACCTCATAGTTTGTTCTTCTCTCTCACTCAGTTATTCCCTCTCCCCATTCACACACTCTCAGCTCCATGTTCAGCATCTTTAAATTACCTCTGCACGTATAACTGCGTTGATTAACAATGACCGGAACCATCCTCTCATCTCTTCAGTTACTTTGGCCCATTTCGCACAGTTGTGATATAATTAATGAAGATACACAAGAGGCTTAGTTAGATGCAGATTAAAATCACACAAAAAAAGAGTTTGTAATAATGGCTGTTACATTCTGCATTCATATATGGGAATAAAGGGTTGGATTAGTATTGTTTTTGATAGGATGTAAAATTAGATGTGGTCAAAGTAGGTTTCTCTGATATCAGCAGTTATCTAATTCACTTCCAGATCACCGAGCTGAAGTGTATCCATGCCATAAACCAGCGTCAAGCACAGGTAAAAGCAGAGAGCAGAGCACACTCAGTCCAGATTTACACTCTCCTGTTCATCCTCTCAGGTTTATTGGCTCATTGCAGCCACTGTATATAGAACATCTCATTATAACTACATTAGGTTGTATTGATCAAGAATTTAATTTATTAATGTTTTATAGAACTATATAAAGCGAGGAGAAGTCAGCACGCAGTTAAAGGGTTGAGGCCTATCTTCAGCAGGCCCTGAGATGGCAGGCACTGAGATGGCAGGCACTGAGATGGCAGGCACTGAGAATGGCAGGCACTGAGATGGCAGGCACAGAGAATGGCAGGCACTGAGATGGCAGGCACTGAGATGGCAGACACTGAGATGGCAGGCACTGAGATGGCATGCACTGAGATGGCAGGCAGTGAGAATGGCAGGCACTGAGAATGGCAGGCACTGAGATGGCAGGCACTGAGATGGCAGGCACTGAGAATGGCAGGCACTGAGATGGCAGGCACTGAGATGGCAGACACTGAGATGGCAGGCACTGAGATGGCAGACACTGAGATGGCAGGCACTGAGATGGCGGACAATGAGATGGCAGGCACTGAGATGGCAGACACTGAGATGGCAGGCACTGAGAATGACAGTTATTGAGAATGGCAGGCACTAAGAATGGCAAGCACTGAGATGGCAGGCACTGAGATGGCAGACACTGAGATGGCAGGCACTGAGAATGACAGTTATTGAGAATGGCAGACACTAAGAATGGCAAGCACTGAGATGGCAGGCACTGAGATGACAGACACTGAGATGGCAGGCACTGAGAATGGCAGGCACTGAGATGGCAGGCACTGAGATGATAGGCACTGAGATGGCAGGCACTGAGATGATAGACACTGAGAATGGCAGACACTAAGAATGGCAAGCACTGAGATGGCAGGCACTGAGATGGCAGGCACTGAGATGGCAGACACTGAGATGGCAGGCACTGAGATGACAGTTATTGAGAATGGCAGACACTAAGAATGGCAAGCACTGAGATGGCAGGCACTGAGATGACAGACACTGAGATGGCAGGCACTGAGAATGACAGGCACTGAGATGGCAGGCACTGAGAATGGCAGGCACTGAGATGACAGGCACTGAGATGTTAGGCACTGAGATGTCAGACACTGAGAATGTCAGTCATTGAGAATGGCAGACACTGAGAATGGCAGATATTGAGAATGGCAGACATTGAGAATGGCAGGCACTGAGATGACAGGCACTGAGATGACAGACACTGAGAATGGCAGACACTGAGATGGCAGGCACTGAGATGGCAGGCACTGAGAATGGCAGTCACTGAGAATGGCAGACACTGAGAATGGCAGACAGTGAGAATGGCAGATATTGAGAATGGCAGACATTGAGAATGGCAGGCACTGAGATGACAGACACTGAGATGGCAGACACTGAGATGGCAGGCACTGAGATGGCAGGCACTGAGAATGGCAGTCATTGAGGATGGCAGACACTGAGAATGGCAGACAGTGAGATGGCAGACACTGCGATGGCAGACATTGTGAATGGCAGATATTGAGAATGGCAGACATTGAGAATGGCAGACATTGAGAATGTCAGGCACTGTGATGGCAGACACTGAGAATGGCAGACACTGGATGGCAGACACTGAGATGGCAGGCACTGTGATGGCAGACACTGAGAATGGCAGACACTGGATGGCAGGCACTGAGATGGCAGGCACTGAGAATGGCAGGCACTGAGATGACAGGCACTGAGATGTTAGGCACTGAGATGTCAGACACTGAGAATGTCAGTCATTGAGAATGGCAGACACTGAGAATGGCAGATATTGAGAATGGCAGACATTGAGAATGGCAGGCACTGAGATGACAGGCACTGAGATGACAGACACTGAGAATGGCAGACACTGAGATGGCAGGCACTGAGATGGCAGGCACTGAGAATGGCAGTCACTGAGAATGGCAGACACTGAGAATGGCAGACAGTGAGAATGGCAGATATTGAGAATGGCAGACATTGAGAATGGCAGGCACTGAGATGACAGACACTGAGATGGCAGACACTGAGATGGCAGGCACTGAGATGGCAGGCACTGAGAATGGCAGTCATTGAGGATGGCAGACACTGAGAATGGCAGACAGTGAGATGGCAGACACTGAGATGGCAGACATTGTGAATGGCAGATATTGAGAATGGCAGACATTGAGAATGGCAGACATTGAGAATGTCAGGCACTGTGATGGCAGACACTGAGAATGGCAGACACTGGATGGCAGACACTGAGATGGCAGGCACTGTGATGGCAGACACTGAGAATGGCAGACACTGGATGGCAGACACTGAGATGGCAGGCACTGAGAATGGCAGACACTGAGATGGCAGGCACTGAGATGACAGGCACTGAGATGACAGGCACTGAGATGACAGGCACTGAGAATGGCAGGCACTGAGATGACAGGCACTGAGATGACAGGCACTGAGATGATAGGCACTGAGATGACAGGCACTGAGATGACAGGCACTGAGATGACAGGCACTGTGAATGGCAGGCACTGAGATGACAGACACTGAGAATGGCAGACACTGAGATGGCAGGCACTGAGATGGCAGGCACTGAGAATGTCAGTCACTGAGAATGGCAGACACTGAGAATGGCAGACAGTGAGAATGGCAGATATTGAGAATGGCAGACATTGAGAATGGCAGGCACTGAGCTGACAGACACTGAGATGGCAGACACTGAGATGGCAGGCACTGAGATGGCAGGCACTGAGAATGGCAGTCATTGAGGATGGCAGACACTGAGAATGGCAGACAGTGAGATGGCAGACACTGAGATGGCAGACATTGTGAATGGCAGATATTGAGAATGGCAGACATTGAGAATGGCAGACATTGAGAATGGCAGGCAATGTGATGGCAGACACTGAGAATGGCAGACACTGGATGGCAGACACTGAGATGGCAGGCACTGTGATGGCAGACACTGAGAATGGCAGTCATTGAGAATGGCAGACACTGAGATGGCAGGCACTGAGATGACAGGCACTGAGATGACAGGCACTGAGATGATAGGCACTGAGATGACAGGCACTGAGATGACAGGCACTGAGATGACAGGCACTGTGAATGGCAGGCACTGAGATGGCAGGCACTGAGATGACAGGCACTGAGATGACAGGCACTGAGATGTTAGGCACTGAGATGTTAGGCACTGAGATGTCAGACACTGAGAATGTCAGTCATTGAGAATGGCAGACACTGAGAATGGCAGATATTGAGAATGGCAGACATTGAGAATGGCAGGCACTGAGATGACAGGCACTGAGATGACAGACACTGAGAATGGCAGACACTAAGAATGGCAAGCACTGAGATGGCAGGCACTGAGATGACAGACACTGAGATGGCAGGCACTGAGAATGACAGGCACTGAGATGGCAGGCACTGAGAATGGCAGGCACTGAGATGACAGGCACTGAGATGTTAGGCACTGAGATGTCAGACACTGAGAATGTCAGTCATTGAGAATGGCAGACACTGAGAATGGCAGATATTGAGAATGGCAGACATTGAGAATGGCAGGCACTGAGATGACAGGCACTGAGATGACAGACACTGAGAATGGCAGACACTGAGATGGCAGGCACTGAGATGGCAGGCACTGAGAATGGCAGTCACTGAGAATGGCAGACACTGAGAATGGCAGACAGTGAGAATGGCAGATATTGAGAATGGCAGACATTGAGAATGGCAGGCACTGAGATGACAGACACTGAGATGGCAGACACTGAGATGGCAGGCACTGAGATGGCAGGCACTGAGAATGGCAGTCATTGAGGATGGCAGACACTGAGAATGGCAGACAGTGAGATGGCAGACACTGCGATGGCAGACATTGTGAATGGCAGATATTGAGAATGGCAGACATTGAGAATGGCAGACATTGAGAATGTCAGGCACTGTGATGGCAGACACTGAGAATGGCAGACACTGGATGGCAGACACTGAGATGGCAGGCACTGTGATGGCAGACACTGAGAATGGCAGACACTGGATGGCAGGCACTGAGATGGCAGGCACTGAGAATGGCAGGCACTGAGATGACAGGCACTGAGATGTTAGGCACTGAGATGTCAGACACTGAGAATGTCAGTCATTGAGAATGGCAGACACTGAGAATGGCAGATATTGAGAATGGCAGACATTGAGAATGGCAGGCACTGAGATGACAGGCACTGAGATGACAGACACTGAGAATGGCAGACACTGAGATGGCAGGCACTGAGATGGCAGGCACTGAGAATGGCAGTCACTGAGAATGGCAGACACTGAGAATGGCAGACAGTGAGAATGGCAGATATTGAGAATGGCAGACATTGAGAATGGCAGGCACTGAGATGACAGACACTGAGATGGCAGACACTGAGATGGCAGGCACTGAGATGGCAGACACTGAGAATGGCAGTCATTGAGGATGGCAGACACTGAGAATGGCAGACAGTGAGATGGCAGACACTGAGATGGCAGACATTGTGAATGGCAGATATTGAGAATGGCAGACATTGAGAATGGCAGACATTGAGAATGTCAGGCACTGTGATGGCAGACACTGAGAATGGCAGACACTGGATGGCAGACACTGAGATGGCAGGCACTGTGATGGCAGACACTGAGAATGGCAGACACTGGATGGCAGACACTGAGATGGCAGGCACTGAGAATGGCAGACACTGAGATGGCAGGCACTGAGATGACAGGCACTGAGATGACAGGCACTGAGATGACAGGCACTGAGAATGGCAGGCACTGAGATGACAGGCACTGAGATGACAGGCACTGAGATGATAGGCACTGAGATGACAGGCACTGAGATGACAGGCACTGAGATGACAGGCACTGTGAATGGCAGGCACTGAGATGACAGACACTGAGAATGGCAGACACTGAGATGGCAGGCACTGAGATGGCAGGCACTGAGAATGTCAGTCACTGAGAATGGCAGACACTGAGAATGGCAGACAGTGAGAATGGCAGATATTGAGAATGGCAGACATTGAGAATGGCAGGCACTGAGCTGACAGACACTGAGATGGCAGACACTGAGATGGCAGGCACTGAGATGGCAGGCACTGAGAATGGCAGTCATTGAGGATGGCAGACACTGAGAATGGCAGACAGTGAGATGGCAGACACTGAGATGGCAGACATTGTGAATGGCAGATATTGAGAATGGCAGACATTGAGAATGGCAGACATTGAGAATGGCAGGCAATGTGATGGCAGACACTGAGAATGGCAGACACTGGATGGCAGACACTGAGATGGCAGGCACTGTGATGGCAGACACTGAGAATGGCAGTCATTGAGAATGGCAGACACTGAGATGGCAGGCACTGAGATGACAGGCACTGAGATGACAGGCACTGAGATGATAGGCACTGAGATGACAGGCACTGAGATGACAGGCACTGAGATGACAGGCACTGTGAATGGCAGGCACTGAGATGGCAGGCACTGAGATGACAGGCACTGAGATGACAGGCACTGAGATGGCAGGCACTGAGATGACAGGCACTGAGATGACAGGCACTGAGATGACAGGCACTGAGATGATAGGCACTGAGATGACAGACACTGAGAATGGCAGACACTGAGATGGCAGGCACTGAGATGGCAGGCACTGAGAATGGCAGTCATTGAGAATGGCAGACACTGAGAATGGCAGACAGTGAGAATGGCAGATATTGAGAATGGCAGACATTGAGAATGGCAGGCACTGAGATGACAGGCACTGAGATGACAGACACTGAGAATGGCAGACACTGAGATGGCAGGCACTGAGATGGCAGGCACTGAGAATTGCAGTCATTGAGAATGGCAGACACTGAGAATGGCAGACAGTGAGAATGGCAGATATTGAGAATGGCAGACATTGAGAATGGCAGGCACTGAGATGACAGACACTGAGATGGCAGACACTGAGATGGCAGGCACTGAGATGGCAGGCACTGAGAATGGCAGTCATTGAGAATGGCAGACACTGAGAATGGCAGACAGTGAGATGGCAGACATTGTGAATGGCAGATATTGAGAATGGCAGACATTGAGAATGGCAGGCACTGTGATGGCAGACACTGAGAATGGCAGACACTGGATGGCAGACACTGAGATGGCAGGCACTGTGATGGCAGACACTGAGAATGGCAGACACTGGATGGCAGACACTGAGATGGCAGGCACTGAGAATGGCAGACACTGAGATGGCAGGCACTGAGATGACAGGCACTGAGATGACAGGCACTGAGATGACAGGCACTGAGAATGGCAGGCACTGAGATGACAGGCACTGAGATGACAGGCACTGAGATGATAGGCACTGAGATGACAGGCACTGAGATGACAGGCACTGAGATGATAGGCACTGTGAATGGCAGGCACTGAGATGGCAGGCACTGAGATGACAGGCACTGAGATGACAGGCACTGAGATGGCAGGCACTGAGATGACAGGCACTGAGATGACAGGCACTGAGATGGCAGTTACTGAGATGATAGGCACTGAGATGACAGGCACTGAGATGGCAGGCACTGAGATGACAGGCACTGAGATGACAGGCACTGAGATGACAGGCACTGAGATGACAGGCACTGAGATGATAGGCACTGAGATGGCAGACAGTGAGAATGGCAGATATTGAGAATGGCAGACATTGAGAATGGCAGGCACTGAGATGACAGGCACTGAGATGACAGACACTGAGAATGGCAGACACTGAGATGGCAGGCACTGAGATGGCAGGCACTGAGAATGGCAGTCATTGAGAATGGCAGACACTGAGAATGGCAGACAGTGAGAATGGCAGATATTGAGAATGGCAGACATTGAGAATAGCAGGCACTGAGATGACAGACACTGAGATGGCAGACAATGAGATGGCAGGCACTGAGATGGCAGGCACTGAGAATGGCAGTCATTGAGAATGGCAGACACTGAGAATGGCAGACAGTGAGATGGCAGACACTGAGATGGCAGACATTGTGAATGGCAGATATTGAGAATGGCAGACATTGAGAATGGCAGACATTGAGAATGGCAGGCACTGTGATGGCAGACACTGAGAATGGCAGACACTGGATGGCAGACACTGAGATGGCAGGCACTGTGATGGCAGACACTGAGAATGGCAGACAATGGATGGCAGACACTGAGATGACAGGCACTGAGAATGGCAGACACTGAGATGACAGGCACTGAGAATGGCAGACACTGAGATGGCAGGCACTGAGATGGCAGGCACTGAGAATGGCAGTCATTGAGAATGGCAGACACTGAGAATGGCAGACAGTGAGAATGGCAGATATTGAGAATGGCAGACATTGAGAATGGCAGGCACTGAGATGACAGGCACTGAGATGACAGACACTGAGAATGGCAGACACTGAGATGGCAGGCACTGAGATGGCAGGCACTGAGAATGGCAGACACTGAGATGGCAGGCACTGAGATGACAGGCACTGAGAATGGCAGACACTGAGATGGCAGGCACTGAGATGGCAGGCACTGAGAATGGCAGTCATTGAGAATGGCAGACACTGAGAATGGCAGACAGTGAGAATGGCAGATATTGAGAATGGCAGACATTGAGAATGGCAGGCACTGAGATGACAGGCACTGAGATGACAGACACTGAGAATGGCAGACACTGAGATGGCAGGCGCTGAGATGGCAGGCACTGAGAATGGCAGTCATTGAGAATGGCAGACACTGAGAATGGCAGACAGTGAGAATGGCAGATATTGAGAATGGCAGACATTGAGAATTGCAGGCACTGAAATGACAGACACTGAGATGGCAGACACTGAGATGGCAGGCACTGAGATGGCTGTCACTGAGAATGGCAGTCATTGAGAATGGCAGACACTGAGAATGGCAGACAGTGAGATGGCAGACACTGAGATGGCAGACATTGTGAATGGCAGATATTGAGAATGGCAGACATTGAGAATGGCAGACATTGAGAATGGCAGGCACTGAGATGACAGTCACTGAGATGACAGACACTGAGAATGGCAGACACTGAGATGGCAGGCACTGAGATGGCAGGCACTGAGAATGGCAGACACTGAGATGGCAGGCACTGAGATGACAGGCACTGAGAATGGCAGACACTGAGATGGCAGGCACTGAGATGGCAGGCACTGAGAATGGCAGTCATTGAGAATGGCAGACACTGAGAATGGCAGACAGTGAGAATGGCAGATATTGAGAATGGCAGACATTGAGAATGGCAGGCACTGAGATGACAGGCACTGAGATGACAGACACTGAGAATGGCAGACACTGAGATGGCAGGCACTGAGATGGCAGGCACTGAGAATGGCAGTCATTGAGAATGGCAGACACTGAGAATGGCAGACAGTGAGAATGGCAGATATTGAGAATGGCAGACATTGAGAATTGCAGGCACTGAAATGACAGACACTGAGATGGCAGACACTGAGATGGCAGGCACTGAGATGGCTGTCACTGAGAATGGCAGTCATTGAGAATGGCAGACACTGAGAATGGCAGACAGTGAGATGGCAGACACTGAGATGGCAGACATTGTGAATGGCAGATATTGAGAATGGCAGACATTGAGAATGGCAGACATTGAGAATGGCAGGCACTGTGATGGCAGACACTGATGGCAGACTGGATGGCAGACACTGAGATGGCAGACACTGAGATGGCAGACATTGTGAATGGCAGATATTGAGAATGGCAGACATTGAGAATGGCAGACATTGAGAATGGCAGGCACTGTGATGGCAGACACTGATGGCAGACTGGATGGCAGACACTGAGATGGCAGGCACTGTGATGGCAGACACTGAGAATGGCAGACACTGAGATGGCAGGCACTGAGATGACAGGCACTGAGATGACAGGCACTGAGATGATAGGCACTGAGATGACAGGCACTGAGATGACAGGCACTGAGATGATAGGCACTGTGAATGGCAGGCACTGAGATGGCAGGCACTGAGATGACAGGCACTGAGCTGACAGGCACTGAGATGGCAGGCACTGAGATGACAGGCACTGAGATGGCAGGCACTGAGATGGCAGGCACTGAGATGGCAGGCACTGAGATGATAGGCACTGAGATGACAGGCACTGAGATGACAGGCACTGAGATGACAGGCACTGAGATGACAGGCACTGAGATTATAGGCACTGAGATGGCAGGTAGTATTTCATTTGTGGATGTCCATCAACCATTTTGTTTGACATGTTATGAGTTACAATTTGTACAGTATGTGAAAGATTTGCAATATGTAGGATATATCACGAATTCCAATTTGTTATGGCTAACACTAGCTAGGTGGCTAACGCTAACATTAGCTAAGAACCATGAACCCAATTGACACTGACAGAGCTCCAGAGTTCCTTTATGGAGATGGGAGAACCTTCTAGAAGTACAACCATCTCTGCAGCACTCCACCAATCAGGCCTTTATGGTAGAGTGGCCAGATGGAAGCCACTCCTCAGTTAAAGGCACATGACAGCCCGCTTGGAGTTTACCTAAAGGCATCTAAAGGACTCTCAGATCATGAGAAACAAGATTCTCTGGTCTGATGAAACCAAGATTGAACTTTTTGGCCTGAATGCCAAGCGTCACGTCTGGAGGAAACCTGTCACCATCCCTACGGTGAAGTATGGTGGTGGGGATGTTTTTCAGCGGCAGGGACTGGGAGACTAGTCTGGACCGAAGGAAAGATGAACGGAGCAAAGTACAGAGACACACACACACTCCATAAATCTGACGTGGTGTGATACACACTCCTGCGATGGATAGATTCTGTAACAAGGGTTAAGAGAGAGAGAGAGAGAGAGAGAGAGAGAGAGAGAGAGAGAGAGAGAGAGAGAGACAGAGAGAGACAGAGAGAGAGAGAGAGACAGAGAGAGACAGAGAGAGAGAGAGAGAGAGAGAGAGAGAGAGAGATAGAGAGAGAGAGAGAGGGAAGTTTACCTTCTGTATCCCCCTGTCCACCGTCCTTGTCCTGGACTGATCATTATGGACGGACAGCTGCTGGTTTCATTGGTTGATTACACACAAAACCTGTCCAATCCAAATCTAATACTCCTTATTCCTACATCTAATTCCTACTAAACGTTATTGGCTATTCAGCTACACAGACCATTCAATCAATAAAATGTTTTTTATAAAGCCCCTTTTCCATCATCAGTTGTCACAAAGTGCTTTACAGATACCCAGGCTAAACCCCCCAGAGAGAAAGTAATGCAGAATCATAGTGGCTAGGACTTACTCCCTGGAAGGCAGGAACCTAGGAAGAACAATCTAGAAGTGAAACAGGGGATGGCCAGTCCTCTTCTGGCTGAGACCTCAATCACAAAGAAAATAGGAACATGAACCAATAATAAACATCATTCCTATTGTTTTTCTCCGGCCATGCATCAGTTAGCGTTGAAACCGCTTACAAACTAAATATTTGGTTCCCTTTTCCCTTCTCTTTCCCATACTGAATCTGACCCTTCATTACTAACTCATACTAATGATGATGAGATCTGACAATGCCACGACTTGGGGTCCCAGGGAGCAGCCATGTGGCAGAGCCCCGGGGAAGAGTCTGTCTCCAGCCTGTCTCCAGCCTGTCTCCAGTCTGCCTCCAGTCTGTCTCCAGCCTGTCTCTAGTATGTCTCCAGCCTGTCTCCAGCCTGTCTCTAGTATGTCTCCAGCCTGTCTCCAGCCTGCCTCCAGCCTGTCTCCAGCCTGTCTCCAGCCTGTCTCCAGCCTGACTCCAGCCTGACTCCAGCCTGTCTCCAGCCTGTCTCTAGTATGTCTCCAGCCTGTCTCCAGCCTGCCTCCAGCCTGTCTCCAGCCTGTCTCCAGCCTGTCTCCAGCCTGACTCCAGCCTGACTCCAGCCTGTCTCCAGCCTGTCTCTAGTATGTCTCAGCCTGTCTCCAGCCTGTCTCCAGCCTGACTCCAGCCTGACTCCAGCCTGTCTCCAGCCTGTCTCTAGTATGTCTCCAGCCTGTCTCCAGCCTGTCTCCAGCCTGACTCAGCCTGACTCCAGCCTGTCTCCAGCCTGTCTCTAGTATGTCTCCAGTCTGTCTCCAGCCTGTCTCCAGCCTGTCTCCAGTCTGTCTCCAGCCTGTCTCAGCCTGTCTCCAGTCTGTCTCCAGCCTGTCTCCAGCCTGTCTCCAGCCTGACTCCAGCCTGACTCCAGCCTGTCTCAGCCTGTCTCTAGTATGTCTCCAGCCTGTCTCCAGCCTGCCTCCAGCCTGTCTCCAGCCTGTCTCCAGCCTGTCTCCAGCCTGACTCAGCCTGACTCAGCCTGTCTCCAGCCTGTCTCTAGTATGTCTCCAGTCTGTCTCCAGCCTGTCTCCAGTCTGTCTCCAGCCTGTCTCCAGCCTGACTCCAGCCTGACTCCAGCCTGCCTGACTCCAGCCTGTCTCTAGTATGTCTCCAGCCTGTCTCCAGCCTGTCTCCAGCCTGCCTCCAGCCTGTCTCCAGCCTGTCTCCAGCCTGTCTCTAGTATGTCTCCAGCCTGACTCCAGCCTGACTCCAGCCTGTCTCCAGCCTGTCTCTAGTATGTCTCCAGCCTGTCTCCAGCCTGTCTCCAGCCTGCCTCCAGCCTGTCTCCAGCCTGTCTCTAGTATCTCTCCAGCCTGTCTCCAGCCTGACTCCAGCCTGACTCCAGCCTGTCTCTAGTATGTCTCCAGCCTGTCTCAGCCTGTCTCCAGCCTGTCTCCAGCCTGTCTCTAGTATGTCTCCAGCCTGTCTCCAGCCTGTCTCCAGCCTGTCTCAGCCTGCCTCAGCCTGTCTCAGCCTGTCTCTAGTATGTCTCAGCCTGTCTCCAGCCTGTCTCCAGCCTGCCTCCAGCCTGTCTCCAGCCTGTCTCTAGTATCTCTCAGCCTGTCTCCAGCCTGTCTCCAGCCTGCCTCCAGCCTGCCTCCAGCCTGTCTCCAGCCTGCCTCCAGCCTGTCTCCAGCCTGTCTCCAGTCTGTCTCAGCCTGTCTCCAGCCTGTCTCCAGTCTGTCTCCAGCCTGTCTCCAGCCTGCCTCCAGCCTGTCTCCAGCCTGCCTCCAGCCTGTCTCCAGCCTGTCTCCAGCCTGCCTCAGCCTGTCTCCAGCCTGCCTCCAGCCTGTCTCCAGCCTGTCTCCAGCCTGACTCCAGCCTGTCTCCAGCCTGTCTCTAGTATGTCTCAGCCTGTCTCCAGCCTGCCTCCAGCCTGTCTCCAGCCTGTCTCCAGCCTGTCTCCAGCCTGTCTCCAGCCTGACTCAGCCTGACTCAGCCTGTCTCCAGCCTGTCTCTAGTATGTCTCCAGCCTGTCTCCAGCCTGACTCCAGCCTGACTCCAGCCTGTCTCCAGCCTGTCTCTAGTATGTCTCCAGCCTGTCTCCAGCCTGTCTCCAGTCTGTCTCCAGCCTGTCTCCAGCCTGTCTCCAGCCTGACTCCAGCCTGACTCCAGCCTGCCTGACTCAGCCTGTCTCTAGTATGTCTCCAGCCTGTCTCCAGCCTGTCTCCAGCCTGTCTCCAGCCTGTCTCTAGTATGTCTCAGCCTGTCTCCAGCCTGTCTCCAGTCTGTCTCCAGCCTGTCTCCAGCCTGACTCCAGCCTGACTCCAGCCTGCCTGACTCCAGCCTGTCTCTAGTATGTCTCCAGCCTGTCTCCAGCCTGTCTCCAGCCTGTCTCCAGCCTGCCTCCAGCCTGTCTCCAGCCTGTCTCAGCCTGTCTCTAGTATGTCTCCAGCCTGACTCCAGCCTGACTCAGCCTGTCTCCAGCCTGTCTCTAGTATGTCTCAGCCTGTCTCCAGCCTGTCTCAGCCTGCCTCCAGCCTGTCTCCAGCCTGTCTCTAGTATCTCTCCAGCCTGTCTCAGCCTGACTCAGCCTGACTCCAGCCTGTCTCTAGTATGTCTCAGCCTGTCTCCAGCCTGCCTCCAGCCTGTCTCCAGCCTGTCTCTAGTATCTCCAGCCTGTCTCCAGCCTGACTCCAGCCTGACTCCAGCCTGTCTCTAGTATGTCTCCAGCCTGTCTCCAGCCTGTCTCCAGCCTGCCTCAGCCTGTCTCCAGCCTGTCTCTAGTATGTCTCCAGCCTGTCTCCAGCCTGTCTCCAGCCTGTCTCCAGCCTGCCTCCAGCCGTCTCAGCATGTCTCCAGCCTGTCTCCAGCCTGCCTCCAGCCTGTCTCAGCCTGTCTCCAGCCTGTCTCCAGCCTGTCTCAGTCTGTCTCCAGCCTGTCTCCAGCCTGTCTCCAGCCTGACTCAGCCTGACTCAGCCTGTCTCCAGCCTGTCTCTAGTATGTCTCCAGCCTGTCTCCAGCCTGCCTCCAGCCTGTCTCCAGCCTGTCTCAGCCTGTCTCTAGTATGTCTCCAGCCTGTCTCCAGCCTGTCTCCAGCCTGACTCCAGCCTGACTCCAGCCTGTCTCCAGCCTGTCTCTAGTATGTCTCCAGCCTGTCTCCAGCCTGTCTCAGCCTGACTCCAGCCTGACTCCAGCCTGTCTCCAGCCTGTCTCTAGTATGTCTCCAGTCTGTCTCCAGCCTGTCTCCAGCCTGTCTCCAGTCTGTCTCCAGCCTGTCTCCAGCCTGTCTCCAGTCTGTCTCCAGCCTGTCTCCAGCCTGTCTCCAGCCTGACTCAGCCTGACTCAGCCTGTCTCAGCCTGTCTCTAGTATGTCTCCAGCCTGTCTCCAGCCTGCCTCCAGCCTGTCTCCAGCCTGTCTCCAGCCTGTCTCCAGCCTGACTCCAGCCTGACTCAGCCTGTCTCCAGCCTGTCTCTAGTATGTCTCCAGTCTGTCTCCAGCCTGTCTCCAGTCTGTCTCCAGCCTGTCTCCAGCCTGACTCCAGCCTGACTCCAGCCTGCCTGACTCCAGCCTGTCTCTAGTATGTCTCCAGCCTGTCTCCAGCCTGTCTCCAGCCTGCCTCCAGCCTGTCTCCAGCCTGTCTCCAGCCTGTCTCTAGTATGTCTCCAGCCTGACTCCAGCCTGACTCCAGCCTGTCTCCAGCCTGTCTCTAGTATGTCTCCAGCCTGTCTCCAGCCTGTCTCCAGCCTGCCTCCAGCCTGTCTCAGCCTGTCTCTAGTATCTCTCCAGCCTGTCTCCAGCCTGACTCCAGCCTGACTCCAGCCTGTCTCTAGTATGTCTCCAGCCTGTCTCCAGCCTGTCTCCAGCCTGTCTCCAGCCTGTCTCTAGTATGTCTCCAGCCTGTCTCCAGCCTGTCTCCAGCCTGTCTCCAGCCTGCCTCCAGCCTGTCTCCAGCCTGTCTCTAGTATGTCTCCAGCCTGTCTCCAGCCTGTCTCCAGCCTGCCTCCAGCCTGTCTCCAGCCTGTCTCTAGTATCTCTCCAGCCTGTCTCCAGCCTGTCTCCAGCCTGCCTCCAGCCTGCCTCCAGCCTGTCTCCAGCCTGCCTCCAGCCTGTCTCCAGCCTGTCTCCAGTCTGTCTCCAGCCTGTCTCCAGCCTGTCTCCAGTCTGTCTCCAGCCTGTCTCCAGCCTGCCTCCAGCCTGTCTCCAGCCTGCCTCCAGCCTGTCTCCAGCCTGTCTCCAGCCTGCCTCCAGCCTGTCTCCAGCCTGCCTCCAGCCTGTCTCCAGCCTGTCTCCAGCCTGACTCCAGCCTGTCTCCAGCCTGTCTCTAGTATGTCTCAGCCTGTCTCAGCCTGCCTCCAGCCTGTCTCCAGCCTGTCTCCAGCCTGTCTCCAGCCTGTCTCCAGCCTGGACTCAGCCTGACTCCAGCCTGTCTCCAGCCTGTCTCTAGTATGTCTCCAGCCTGTCTCCAGCCTGACTCCAGCCTGACTCCAGCCTGTCTCCAGCCTGTCTCTAGTATGTCTCAGCCTGTCTCCAGCCTGTCTCCAGTCTGTCTCCAGCCTGTCTCCAGCCTGTCTCCAGCCTGACTCCAGCCTGACTCCAGCCTGCCTGACTCCAGCCTGTCTCTAGTATGTCTCCAGCCTGTCTCCAGCCTGTCTCCAGCCTGTCTCCAGCCTGTCTCTAGTATGTCTCCAGCCTGTCTCCAGCCTGTCTCCAGTCTGTCTCCCAGCCTGTCTCCAGCCTGACTCAGCCTGACTCCAGCCTGCCTGACTCCAGCCTGTCTCTAGTATGTCTCCAGCCTGTCTCCAGCCTGTCTCAGCCTGTCTCCAGCCTGCCTCCAGCCTGTCTCCAGCCTGTCTCAGCCTGTCTCTAGTATGTCTCAGCCTGACTCCAGCCTGACTCAGCCTGTCTCCAGCCTGTCTCTAGTATGTCTCCAGCCTGTCTCCAGCCTGTCTCCAGCCTGCCTCAGCCTGTCTCCAGCCTGTCTCTAGTATCTCTCCAGCCTGTCTCCAGCCTGACTCCAGCCTGACTCCAGCCTGTCTCTAGTATGTCTCCAGCCTGTCTCCAGCCTGCCTCCAGCCTGTCTCCAGCCTGTCTCTAGTATCTCTCCAGCCTGTCTCAGCCTGACTCCAGCCTGACTCCAGCCTGTCTCTAGTATGTCTCCAGCCTGTCTCCAGCCTGTCTCCAGCCTGCCTCCAGCCTGTCTCCAGCCTGTCTCTAGTATGTCTCCAGCCTGTCTCCAGCCTGTCTCCAGCCTGTCTCCAGCCTGCCTCCAGCCCGTCTCCAGCATGTCTCCAGCCTGTCTCCAGCCTGCCTCAGCCTGTCTCCAGCCTGTCTCCAGCCTGTCTCCAGCCTGTCTCCAGTCTGTCTCCAGCCTGTCTCCAGCCTGTCTCAGCCTGACTCAGCCTGACTCCAGCCTGTCTCCAGCCTGTCTCTAGTATGTCTCCAGCCTGTCTCCAGCCTGCCTCCAGCCTGTCTCCAGCCTGTCTCCAGCCTGTCTCCAGCCTGTCTCCAGCCTGACTCCAGCCTGTCTCCAGCCTGTCTCTAGTATGTCTCCAGCCTGTCTCCAGCCTGTCTCCAGCCTGACTCCAGCCTGACTCCAGCCTGTCTCCAGCCTGTCTCTAGTATGTCTCAGTCTGTCTCCAGCCTGTCTCCAGCCTGTCTCAGCCTGACTCCAGCCTGACTCCAGCCTGCCTGACTCCAGCCTGTCTCTAGTATGTCTCCAGCCTGTCTCCAGCCTGTCTCCAGCCTGTCTCCAGCCTGCCTCAGCCTGTCTCCAGCCTGTCTCAGCCTGTCTCTAGTATGTCTCCAGCCTGACTCAGCCTGACTCAGCCTGTCTCCAGCCTGTCTCTAGTATGTCTCCAGCCTGTCTCCAGCCTGTCTCCAGCCTGCCTCCAACCTGTCTCCAGCCTGACTCCAGCCTGACTCCAGCCTGTCTCAGCCTGTCTCTAGTATGTCTCAGTCTGTCTCCAGCCTGTCTCCAGTCTGTCTCCAGCCTGTCTCCAGCCTGACTCAGCCTGACTCCAGCCTGCCTGACTCCAGCCTGTCTCTAGTATGTCTCCAGCCTGTCTCCAGCCTGTCTCCAGCCTGCCTCCAGCCTGTCTCCACCCTGTCTCCAGCCTGTCTCTAGTATGTCTCCAGCCTGACTCCAGCCTGACTCCAGCCTGTCTCCAGCCTGTCTCTAGTATGTCTCCAGCCTGTCTCCAGCCTGTCTCCAGCCTGCCTCCAGCCTGTCTCCAGCCTGTCTCTAGTATCTCTCCAGCCTGTCTCAGCCTGACTCAGCCTGACTCCAGCCTGTCTCTAGTATGTCTCCAGCCTGTCTCCAGCCTGTCTCCAGCCTGTCTCCAGCCTGTCTCTAGTATGTCTCCAGCCTGTCTCCAGCCTGTCTCAGCCTGTCTCCAGCCTGCCTCCAGCCTGTCTCCAGCCTGTCTCTAGTATGTCTCCAGCCTGCCTCCAGCCTGTCTCCAGCCTGTCTCTAGTATGTCTCCAGCCTGTCTCCAGCCTGTCTCCAGCCTGCCTCCAGCCTGTCTCAGCCTGTCTCTAGTATCTCTCCAGCCTGTCTCCAGCCTGACTCCAGCCTGACTCAGCCTGTCTCTAGTATGTCTCCAGCCTGTCTCCAGCCTGTCTCCAGCCTGTCTCCAGCCTGCCTCCAGCCTGTCTCCAGCCTGTCTCCAGCCTGCCTCCAGCCTGTCTCAGCCTGTCTCCAGCCTGTCTCCAGCCTGTCTCCAGCCTGACTCAGCCTGACTCCAGCCTGTCTCCAGCCTGTCTCTAGTATGTCTCCAGCCTGTCTCCAGCCTGACTCCAGCCTGACTCCAGCCTGTCTCCAGCCTGTCTCTAGTATGTCTCCAGCCTGACTCCAGCCTGTCTCCAGCCTGTCTCTAGTATGTCTCCAGCCTGTCTCCAGCCTGACTCCAGCCTGACTCCAGCCTGTCTCCAGCCTGTCTCTAGTATGTCTCCAGCCTGTCTCCAGCCTGTCTCCAGTCTGTCTCCAGCCTGTCTCCAGCCTGTCTCCAGCCTGACTCCAGCCTGCCTGACTCCAGCCTGTCTCTAGTATGTCTCCAGCCTGTCTCCAGCCTGTCTCCAGCCTGTCTCCAGCCTGCCTCAGCCTGTCTCCAGCCTGTCTCCAGCCTGTCTCTAGTATGTCTCCAGCCTGACTCCAGCCTGCCTCCAGCCTGTCTCCAGCCTGTCTCCAGTCTGTCTCCAGCCTGTCTCCAGCCTGCCTCCAGCCTGTCTCCAGCCTGTCTCCAGCCTGTCTCCAGCCTGTCTCCAGCCTGACTCAGCCTGACTCCAGCCTGTCTCCAGCCTGTCTCTAGTATGTCTCCAGCCTGTCTCCAGCCTGTCTCCAGTCTGTCTCCAGCCTGTCTCCAGCCTGTCTCCAGCCTGACTCAGCCTGACTCCAGCCTGCCTGACTCCAGCCTGTCTCTAGTATGTCTCCAGCCTGTCTCCAGCCTGTCTCCATCCTGTCTCCAGCCTGCCTCCAGCCTGTCTCCAGCCTGTCTCCAGCCTGTCTCTAGTATGTCTCCAGCCTGACTCCAGCCTGCCTCCAGCCTGTCTCCAGCCTGTCTCCAGTCTGTCTCCAGCCTGTCTCCAGCCTGCCTCCAGCCTGTCTCCAGCCTGTCTCCAGCCTGTCTCCAGCCTGTCTCCAGCCTGTCTCCAGCCTGTCTCAGCCTGCCTCCAGCCTGTCTCCAGCCTGTCTCCAGCCTGTCTCCAGCCTGTCTCAGCCTGCCTCCAGCCTGTCTCCAGCCTGTCTCCAGCCTGACTCCAGCCTGTCTCCAGCCTGTCTCCAGCCTGCCTCCAGCCTGTCTCCAGCCTGCCTCAGCCTGTCTCCAGCCTGTCTCAGCCTGTCTCCAGCCTGTCTCCAGTCATTACCCCAGTCTGGCTCTGGCTCTGGATCCACTCAGCCACAGAAAATCAGGGAGGAGAGAACCCAGCCCGCCCAGAGGAGGGTACCTGTAGAGGGAATAAGATATGGAGGGAAGCATGGCTGTATATGGATGAATATGTGGTATTGCTTAAGTGTCTGTGAGGTGCAATGAAAGGTGTTTTGTTTTGTTTTGCTGGACACCGCTGGTTGGTGCATAGCATGCCAATGACGCCGGTTAGCCACCAGACTACATGTTAACAGTAACTGTTGTCCTGTTAGCAGTAACTGTTGTCTGGTTAGCAACCAGACTACATGTTAGTAGTAACTGTTGTCTGGTTAGCTACAGGACTAAATGTTAGCAGTAACTGTTGTCCTGTTAGCAACAGGACTAAATTTTAGCAGTAACTGTTGTCCTGTTAGCCACCAGACTAAATGTTAGCAGTAACTGTTGTCCAGTTAGCAACAGGACTAAATGTTAGCAGTAACTGTTGTCCAGTTAGCAACAGGACTAAATGTTAGCAGTAACTGTTGTCTGGTTATCCACGTGAATAAATGTTAGCAGTAACTGTTGTCCAGTTAGCAACAGGACTAAATGTTAGCAGAAACTGTTGTCTGGTTAGCTACAGGACTAAATGTTAGCAGAAACTGTTGTCTGGTTAGCTACAGGACTAAATGTTAGCAGTAACTGTTGTCAGTTAGCAACAGGACTAAATGTTAACAGAAACTGTTGTCTGGTTAGCTACAGGACTAAATGTTAGCAGTAACTGTTGTTTGGTTAGCTACGGGACTAAATGTTAGCAGTAACTGTTGTTTGGTTAGCTACGGGACTAAATGTTAGCAGTAACTGTTGTAGTAGTCTGGGTACCATGCCCCATCATAAAGTATACAGGAAGTTGTACGAGACTGAGATTGGGTAAAACTTTCAAACTAATTGCGAAATAATTCTAGCCACAAACCACTCATTGATCAGAACATCGATTCACTTTTAATGAGGTAGGATTAATTAGCTAATTTTATTAACAGAGAGCAAGCTCACACTTTCAAAACAAGACTTTATCAGAAAGGAGGAAGGTGGAGGAGGGAGTGGAGGTCTGAACCAAGAGGAGCCAAATGAAAAATAAATAAACATTCAAAAGATGGAGGCAAGACCTCTTGATCATTATACCATGGCAATACTATCTCTCTCCTTCAGCTCTCTCCTCCCATCTCTATCTTCCATCTCTTTCTTCCATCTCTCTCCTCCCATCTCTCTCCTCCCATCTCTATCTTCCATATCTTTCCTCCATCTCTCTCCTCCCATCTCTCTCCTCCCATCTCTCTCCTCCCATCTCTCTCCTCCATCTCTCTCCTGCCATCTCTCTTCTGCCATCTCTCTCCTTCAGCTCTCTCCAGCAATCTCTCTTGCATCTCTCTCCTGCCATCTCTCTCCTGCCATCTATCACCTGCCAGCTCTCTTCTGCCATCTTTCTCCTGCCATCTCTCTCCTGCCATCTCTCTCCTCCATCTCTCTCCTGCCATCTCTCTCCTGCCATCTCTCTTCTGCATCTCTCTCCTGCCATCTCTCTCCTCCATCTCTCTCCTGCCAGCACACTTCTGCCATCGCTCTCCTCCCATCTCTCTCCTGTAGCTCTCTGGTGCCATCTCTCTCCTGCCATCTCTCTCCTCCCATCTCTCGCCTGTAGCTCTCTGGTGCCATCTCTCTCCTGCCATCTCTCTCCTCCCATCTCTCTACTCCCATCTTTCTCCTCCCATCTTTCTCCTCCATCTCTATCCTCCTCCATCTCTATCCTCCTCCATCTCTATCCTCCTCCATCTCTCTCCCCCCATCTCTCTGCTGCATCTCTCTTTCCATCTCTCTCCTCCATCTCTCTCCTCCCATCTCTCTCCTCCCATCTCTCTCCTCCATCTCTCTCCTCCATCTCTATCCCCCATCTCTTTCCTGACATCTTTTTCCTCTCATCTCTCTCCTTCCATCTCTCTCTTGCCAGCTCTCTCCTTCAGCTCTCTCCTCCTCTCTCCTGCCATCTCTCTCCTTTATCTCTCTCCTGCCATCTCTCTCCTTTATCTCTCTCCTGCCATCTCTCTCCTTTATCTCTCTCCTCCATCTCTCTCCTCCCATCTCTCTCCTGTAGCTCTCTGCTGCCATCTCTCTCCTTTATCTCTCTCCTGCCAACTCTCTCATTTAGCTCTCTTCTCCATCTCTCTCCTTCCATCTCTCTCCTGTAGCTCTCTGCTGCCATCTCTCTCCTCCATCTCTCTCCTCCAATCTCTCTCCTCCATCTCTCTCCTCCATCTCTATCCCCCATCTCTCTCCTGTCATCTTTTTCCTCTCATCTCTCTCCTTCCATCTCTCTCTTCCAGCTATCCCCTTCAGCTCTCTCCTCCTCTATCCTCCATTTCTCTCCTTCATCTCTCTCCTGTCAGCTCCCTCCTCCCATCTCTCTCCTCCATCTCTCTCCTGCCAGCTCCCTCCTCCCATCTCTCTCCTCCATCTCTCTCCAGCATCTCTCTCCCACTTTCAGCTGCACTGTGACATATCAGCTGCACTGTGACATATCAGCTGGACTGTGACATATCAGCTGCACTGTGACATATCAGCTGGACTGTGACATATCAGCTGCACTGTGACATATCAGCTGCACTGTGACATATCAGCTGGACTGTGACATATCAGCTGGACTGTGACATATCAGCTGGACTGTGACATATCAGCTGCACTGTGACATATCAGCTGCACTGTGACATATCAGCTGCACTGTGACATATCAGCTGGACTGTGACATATCAGCTGCACTGTGACATATCAGCTGCACTGTGACATATCAGCTGCACTGTGACATACCAGCTGCACTGTGACATATCAGCTGCACTGTGACATATCAGCTGCACTGTGACATATCAGCTGCAGGCTGTCAAGGCAGATGTTTGTGAACTAAAAAATAATGTTTCTTTCCGTTGATCTTCAAGGCAGGTAGAGGGGGCTGAGACCAGTTCAGACTGACAGACACAGGGAAGGTGAGAGGCTCCAGCCTCAGCTTCGTTACCAAGGGATTCATCCCTGATCATAAGGGTGGCAGGGTAGCAGGGTAGCCTAGTGGTTAGAGTGTTGGACTAGTAACCGGAAGGTTGCAAGTTCAGACCCCGAGCTGACAAGGTACTGTCGTTCTGTTCTAAGCTTGTTCCTGAACACTTTATTGAGTGGTTTATTGTATCCTGGAAAGGAAACTCTGTGATAGCAGATGTTTGAAGTTAGTGAGGAGATAAAAGTCTCCAACTTCAGAGATTTTGCAATTCGTTCCAGTCACAGGCAGCAGAGAACTGGAATGAAAGGCGGCCAAATGAGGTGTTGGCTTTAGGGATGATCAGTGAGATACACCTGCTGGAGCGCGTGCTACGGGTGGGTGTTGCCATCGTGACCAGTGAACTGAGATAAGGCAGAGCTTTACCTTGCATGGACTTGTAGATGACCTGGAGCCAGTGGGTCTGGCGACGAATATGTGCGAGGGACAGCCGACTAGAGCATACAGGTCGCAGTGGTGGGTGGTATAAGGTGCTTTAGTAACAAAACATCCCCTCAGACAGAGAGAGACTGGTGGAGGTGATGAGTAGACAGACAGACAGAGAGACTGGTGGAGGGGATGAGTAGACAGACAGAGAGAGACTGGTGGAGGGATGAGTAGACAGACAGAGAGAGAGAGACTGGTGGAGGTGATGAGTAGACAGACAGAGAGAGAGACTGGTGGAGGGGATGAGTAGACAGACAGAGAGAGAGACTGGTGGAGGGGATGAGTAGACAGACAGAGAGAGAGAGACTGGTGGAGGGGATGAGTAGACAGACAGACAGAGAGACTGGTGGAGGGGATGAGTAGACAGACAGAGAGAGACTGGTGGAGGGGATGAGTAGACAGACAGAGAGAGAGAGACTGGTGGAGGGGATGAGTAGACAGACAGAGAGAGAGACTGGTGGAGGGGATGAGTAGACAGACAGAGAGAGAGACTGGTGGAGGGGATGAGTAGACAGACAGAGAGAGAGAGACTGGTGGAGGGGATGAGTAGACAGACAGAGAGAGACTGGTGGAGGGGATGAGAAGACAGACAGACAGAGAGACTGGTGGAGGGGATGAGTAGACAGACAGAGAGAGAGAGACTGGTGGAGGGGATGAGTAGACAGACAGAGAGAGAGACTGGTGGAGGGGATGAGTAGACAGACAGAGAGAGACTGGTGGAGGGATGAGTAGACAGACAGAAGAGAGAGACTGGTGGAGGGATGAGTAGACAGACAGAGAGAGAGACTGGTGGAGGGGATGAGTAGACAGAGAGAGAGAGAGAGAGACTGGTGGAGGTGATGAGTAGACAGACAGAGAGAGAGACTGGTGGAGGGGATGAGTAGACAGACAGAGAGAGAGAGACTGGTGGAGGGGATGAGTAGACAGACAGACAGAGAGACTGGTGGAGGGGATGAGTAGACAGACAGAGAGAGAGAGACTGGTGGAGGGGATGAGTAGACAGACAGAGAGAGACTGGTGGAGGGGATGAGTAGACAGACAGAGAGAGAGAGACTGGTGGAGGGGATGAGTAGACAGACAGAGAGTGAGAGACTGGTGGAGGGGATGATTAGACAGACAGAGAGAGAGAGACTGGTGGAGGTGATGAGTGAAGACAGACAGAGAGAGAGAGACTGGTGGAGGGGATGAGTAGACAGACAGAAAGAGAGAGACTGGTGGAGGGGATGAGTAGACAGACAGAGAGAGAGAGACTGGTGGAGGGGATGAGTAGACAGACAGAAAGAGAGAGACTGGTGGAGGGGATGAGTAGACAGACAGAGAGAATGGTGGAGGGGATGAGTAGACAGACAGACAGAGAGACTGGTGGAGGGATGAATAGACAGACAGAGAGAGACTGGTGGAGGGGATGAGTAGACAGACAGACAGAGAGACTGGTGGAGGGATGTATAGACAGACATAGAGAGAGAGAGGGATGTTCTCTCTTACATACAGTATTTCTTTTTGTAACTAGAAGAAACTGGGTGGTCTATTCCTGTCCCCACAAACACAAGCTACCTATCTCCAATCAATGTCTGTCCTCACTTTAAAGCTAGGATGTAGCCGTACTGCGGTCACATCCCTTTGACACACAAAGACACAACAGCCATTATTCAACATGGTGTTTTATTCATGTGAGGACCCACTTGTCATGTCAACCCAAGGACACTGTTTTTGGGGGAGATGAATATTTAATTTGTGTCATACATGGACAAAGGTTAGCGATGGATCTCCTTAACCCAGGGGTCATCACTTTGTCCCTCCCATGGATCATTTCCTGTTCGGCAATGGGAAGGGACGGCAGCTCATCGGCGTGACAGTCATCCTGTTTACAGTTTATATACGGTTGAACAGTAAAACTGATTAGTAAAATTGCACAGTGAAACTTACACACACAAACAGGGCCGGCTCCAGGCATAAGCAACATAGCAACTCCCAGCCATTATGGGCCCCGACAAAATTAAGTAGATAAATAATAATAATATATATACATTTATTTTTATTATTATTATGAAATTAAGTAAATAAATAATAATAACAAAAATAAATATATATATATATATGTGCATTACAAGTCAAAGGTTTGGATAGCGTCAACACTACCCCAACGGCTGTCTCAATATTCAGGTAGTAAAAAAATATGTTGATTGGCAGAGCTTATTATAGGGAGTCGACCGTTCTGTCAGCAAAATCTCTGAATCTTGGATCTGAGTGGAGCTTGTACTGTAGTAAGCTTTACAGTAGTTGAACGTTCCAACACTCTGAATCTTGGATCTGAGTGGAGCTTGTACTGTAGTAAGCTTTACAGTAGTTGAACGTTCCAACACTCTGAATCTTGGATCTGAGTGGAGCTTGTACTGTAGTAAGCTTTACAGTAGTTGAACGTTCCAACACTCTGAATCTTGGATCTGAGTGGAGCTTGTACTGTAGTAAGCTTTACAGTAGTTGAACATTCCAACACTCTGAATCTTGGATCTGAGTGGAGCTTGTACTGTAGTAAGCTTGTACAGTAGTTGAACGTTCCAACACTCTGAATCTTGGATCTGAGTGGAGCTTGTAATGTAGTAAGCTTGTACAGTAGTTGAACGTTCCAACACTCTGAATCTTGGATCTGAGTGGAGCTTGTACTGTAGTAGCTTGTACAGTAGTTGAACGTTCCAACACTCTGAATCTTGGATCTGAGTGGAGCTTGTACTGTTGTAAGCTTTACAGTAGCTGAACGTTCCAACACTCTGAATCTTGGATCTGAGTGGAGCTTGTACTTTAGTAAGCTTTACAGTAGTTGAATGTTCCAACACTCTGAATCTTGGATCTGAGTGGAGCTTGTACTGTAGTAAGCTTGTACAGTAGTTGAACGTTCCAACACTCTGAATCTTAGATCTGAGTGGAGCTTGTGCTGTAGTAAGCTTGTACAGTAGTTGAACGTGCCAACACTCTGAATCTTGGATCTGAGTGGAGCTTGTACTGTAGTAAGCTTGTACAGTAGTTGAACGTCCCAACACTCTGAATCTTAGATCTGAGTGGAGCTTGTACTGTAGTAAGCTTGTACATTAGTTGAACGTTCCAACACTCTGAATCTTAGATTTGAGAGGTGCTTGTACTGTAGTAAGCTTGTACAGTAGTTGAACGTTCCAACACTCTGAATCTTGGATCTGAGTGGAGCTTGTACTGTAGTAAGCTTTACATTAGCTGAACGTTCCAACACTCTGAATCTTGGATCTGAGTGGAGCTTGTACTGTAGTAAGCTTGTACAGTAGTTGAACGTTCCAACACTCTGAATCTTGGATCTGAGTGGAGCTTGTACTGTAGTAAGCTTGTACAGTAGTTGAACGTTCCAACACTCTGAATCTTGGATCTGAGTGGAGCTTGTACTGTAGTAAGCTTGTACAGTAGTTGAACGTTCCAACACTCTGAATCTTGGATCTGAGTGGAGCTTGTACTGTAGTAAGCTTGTACAGTAGCTGAACGTTCCAACACTCTGAATCTTAGATCTGAGTGGAGCTTGTACTGTAGTAAGCTTGTACAGTAGTTGAACGTTCCAACACTCTTAATCTTGGATCTGAGTGGAGCTTGTACTGTAGTAAGCTTGTACAGTAGTTGAACGTTCCAACACTCTGAATCTTGGATCTGAGTGGAGCTTGTACTGTAGTAAGCTTTACAGTAGTTGAACGTTCCAACACTTCACCTCAACTATAGAGCTGCTCTATAACCATTGATATACAAATATAATCTTAGCGACTGTTCAAACGGTAAACCAAACAACAAGAATCCACGCAAAAAATAATGTATTTTTTGTTTAGAAGTAATAACTTGTAATTACAGGCTCTTGTGAAATGGTAGAACCTGACAATGTGCTTTTTTCTCCTTGACCAGAACATGATGAAGTTCCTTTTTACCTGGTAAAGGAATGAATACACCAGCAGCATATCAAACTGTGATCGTGTTTTAGGTTACACTGGCATGTATAACAATCCACTGAGTATACCAGACATTGGGAACACCTTCCTAATATTGAGTTGCACCCGTCCCAGTCCCGTCCCCCCACCCCCGCATCCTCTCTAACCCTAACCTAACCCTAACCCTAACCGTCCCAGTCCCGTCCCCCCACCCCGCATCCTCTCTAACCCTAACCCTAACCCTAACCCTAACCCTAACCGTCCCAGTCCCGTCCCCCCACCCCCGCATCCTCTCTAACCCTAACCCTAACCCTAACCCTAACCGTCCCAGTCCGTCCCCCACCCCTGCATCCTCTCTAACCCTAACCCTAACCCTAACCCTAACCCTAACCGTCCCAGTCCCGTCCCCCCACCCCCGCATCCTCTCTAACCCTAACCCTAACCCTAACCCTAACCGTCCCAGTCCCGTCCCCCCACCCCCATCCTCTCTAACCTAACCCTAACCCTAACCCTAACCCTAACCCTAACCCTAACCCTAACCCTAACCCTAACCGTCCCAGTCCCGTCCCCCACCCCTGCATCCTCTCTAACCCTAACCCTAACCCTAACCCTAACCCTAACCCTAACCGTCCCAGTCCCGTCCCCCACCCCTGCATCCTCTCTAACCTAACCCTAACCCTAACCCTAACCCTAACCGTCCCAGTCCCGTCCCCCCACCCCTGCATCCTCTCTAACTCTAACCCTAACCCTAACCCTAACCTAACCCTAACCCTAACCCTAACCGTCCCAGTTCCGTCCCCCCACCCCCGCATCCTCTCTAACCCTAACCCTAACCCTAACCCTAACCCTAACCGTCCCAGTCCCGTCCCCCCACCCCTGCATCCTCTCTAACCCTAACCCTAACCCTAACCCTAACCCTAACCCTAACCCTAACCCTAACCCTAACCCTAACCTTCCCAGTCCCGTCCCCCACCCCCGCATCCTCTCTAACCCTAACCCTAACCCTAACCCTAACCCTAACCTTCCCAGTCCCGTCCCCCACCCCCGCATCCTCTCTAACCCTAACCCTAACCCTAACCCTAACCCTAACCGTCCCAGTCCCGTCCCCCCACCCCCGCATCCTCTCTAACCCTAACCTAACCCTAACCCTAACCCTAACCCTAACCCTAACCCTAACCCTAACCTTCCCAGTCCCGTCCCCCCACCCCCGCATCCTCTCTAACCCTAACCCTAACCCTAACCCTAACCCTAACCTTCCCAGTCCCGTCCCCCCACCCCCGCATCCTCTCTAACCCTAACCCTAACCCTAACCCTAACCATCCCAGTCCCGTCCCCCCACCCCCGCATCCTCTCTAACCCTAACCCTAACCCTAACCCTAACCCTAACCCTAACCCTAACCCTAACCCTAACCCTAACCATCCCAGTCCCGTCCCCCCACCCCCGCATCCTCTCTAACCCTAACCCTAACCCTAACCCTAACCCTAACCCTAACCCTAACCATCCCAGTCCCGTCCCCCACCCCTGCATCCTCTCTAACCCTAACCCTAACCCTAACCCTAACCCTAACCCTAACCCTAACCCTAACCCTAACCCTAACCATCCCAGTCCCGTCCCCCCATCCCCGCATCCTCTCTAACCCTAACCCTAACCCTAACCCTAACCCTAACCCTAACCCTAACCCTAACCCTAACCATCCCAGTCCCGTCCCCCCACCCCCGCATCCTCTCTAACCCTAACCCTAACCCTAACCCTAACCCTAACCCTAACCCTAACCATCCCAGTCCCGTCCCCCCACCCCGCATTCTCTTTTGCCCTCAATTATTTGGGACACTACAATGTGTCAAAGCGTTCCACAGGGATGCTGGCCCCATGTTGACTCCAACGCTTCCCACAGTTGTGTCAAGTTGGCTGGATGTCCTTTGGGTGATGGACCATTCTAGATACACACAGGAAACGGTTGAGTGTAAAAACAAAACCGTCAGCGTTGTAGAAACAAACCGGTGCGCCTGGCAGCTACTACCATACCCCTTTCAAACACACTTTACATCCATCCTCTGAATAGCACACACATACACAATCCATATCTCAACTGTCTCAGGGCTTAAAAATCATTATTTAAACGGACTCCTCCGCTTCCTCATTCTACACTGATTGAAGTGAGAGATCATAGTTTTCACCTGGATTCACCTAGTCAGTCCATGTCATGGAAAGATGATCTGTTCCTAATGTTTTGTATACTCCAGTGTGTATTCCAGTGCATAATTTTTTTTATTATGAATCTGATTATGTCACATGACTATGTGGGAAGCTAAAAAGGCTAGCTAGCCTGCTATGTTTTTAGCCAGGTTGTCATCTAGCTACTACGAGCAAGGAAATGTGACTTCCTTGCTTTCACAAAATAAAACAAATGAAAAATACTATCGCCCCCTTGTGAATGAGACTGGGAAGGATATGTATTATGTTTACAAAAAGTCACACACACGTGCACACACACACACGTGCACACACACACACACGTGCACACACACGCACACGTGCACACACACACACACCACATGCACACACACACACACGTGCACACACAATCACACGTGCACACACACACGTGCACACACACACGTGCGCACACGCACACGTGCACACACACACACACACACGTGGAGATACAAAATGAAGCTTGTTGTGACCTTAATACAGGGAGGTAGAGGAGAGGAAGAGGAAGAGCCTTCCCGAATGGTGCAGTAGTTTAAGGCACTGCATCTCAGTGCAAGCTGTGACACTGGATCGAGTTCAGGCTCTGTCGCAGCCGGGCCGTGACTGGGAGACCCACGGGGCGGCGTACAATTGGCCCCTGTCCGGGTTCGGGGAGGGTTTGGCCGGCCTGGATGTCCTTATCCCATCACACTCTAGCGACTCCTGTGGAGTGCCGGGCGCATGCACGCTGACACGGTCACCCAGGTGTACGGTGTTTCCTCTGAGACATTGGTCCCGGCTGGCTTCCGGGTTAAGCGAGCAGTGTGCCAAGAAGCAGTGCGGCTGGGTCGTGTTTTGGAGGACGCACGGCTCTCGACCTTCTCCTCTCTTGACTCCGTATGGTAGTTGCAGCAATGAGACAAGACTGTAACTACCAAACCACTAAACTGGGGAGAAAAAGGGATACACTAAAGGTAAACATAGTGATCACTCAGTAGTAAGGTTAAGACGTTTCTGATTGATGTGTGATCTCAGGCCAAGCCGAAGCGGCAGGAGCCCAGATGGGCGGGGCTGTTATCGGCGGCGGCCAATCAGACGAAGTGATGCATGCCCTGGAAGTGATGCACGCCCTGCTCATCCACAAGAAGAGGCTGGCAGGAGGCGGAGCCGTAGCAGCAACCAGGGCTCTCACTTCCTCATCAGCAACCAATGCCAGCGTCAATAATATGATTTTATTTATCCTTAAATTATTTTCCATGTGTGTTATTTCATAGTTCTGATGTTTTCACTATTTTTCTACAATGTAGAAAATAGTACAATTCTTGAATGAATAGGTGTGACCTACTTTTGACTGGTACTGTATGTGTGAAATTAATTTTGATTTAGAAACGTCCATTTTCATGCACCTGTCTTGGAAAAGGGGCAGGGGAAAAATATGTATCTCATCTATGCACTTAAATAGTAGATCTAGTCTATAGAAAGTTGATGGGATCCTGCCTTTTTTAATAGAGGCCATCAAAACTCAATTTTCTCACACAATTTCTCAATTTGTCACACAATTGCATCGCCTGCAGTGTAGCGCAACATGAGCTCATGGGCTCTCATGAATTGTTTGATTAGATTTGCATTGACGTCAGAGTGATCAGAGGGACAATAGAGTGTTGAGTAGCAGACAGTAAGTAAGTTTGGTAGTCTAGTAATGACCATGAGCTCATGCGCTGTTGACCAATAATACACATTTTTTCACCCTCACACATCAAAATATTATTTTACAAGTTTTTAACTAGCATCATGCTGCTGTTGTCAGCTAGCCAGTATAAACTAGCTAGCTGGGACACGACGACTGATTAAACTGACTGAAACAAATGAATTCATCTCCACTAGACTCTCAGCTGTGCGACGTACTGTAAGTCATCAGTTTGGGCACAAGGCGTGTCCATATAGCCTCTCCCCTTTTATATAGTACATTTTCTGCAGTTCTTACTTTTGCCACGAGATCTGCCAATTTCTAAGGGTCTGTATTCCCAAAGTGGGCGTTTGTGCTTGCCAGTTAGCTATCAGATCTCAGCTGTTAGCCGTTTCCTACTGCCGTTAAAAACGGATGACCGACATAATCTTTTTTTGAGTCATTACTGAATTATTTAATGTAACAAATTTAACATTAAACAATGTAAACAATTGGACATGATGTTTTGCGTGAAACGTTTCCCGGATTTTAGAGATACGCCGTTTATAAATGTTACGGAAATATGTAGACAGAAAGAAAGGGAGACAACAGAGAGAGAGAGGAACAGGGGAGTCTGTACTGTACAACAACAGTGAGGTAAATCGTAGTTCTGGTCCATACTGTACAACAACAGTGAGGTAAATCGTAGTTCTGGTCCATACTGTACAACAACAGTGAGTTCAATCGTAGTTCTAGTCTGTAGTGTACAACAACAGTGAGGTAAATTGTAGTTCTGGTCCATACTGTACAACAACAGTGAGGTAAATCGTAGTTCTAGTCCGTACTGTACAACAACAGTGAGGTAAATCGTAGTTCTAGTCCATACTGTACAACAACAGTGAGTTAAATCATAGTTCTAGTCCATACTGTACAACAACAGTGAGGTAAATCGTAGTTCTAGTCCGTACTGTACAACAACAGTGAGGTAAATCGTAGTTCTAGTCCGTACTGTACAACAACAGTGAGGTAGGTACCTTGTAGTTCTAGTCTGTAGTGTACAACAACAGTGAGGTAAATTGTAGTTCTAGTCCGTACTGTACAACAACAGTGAGGTAAATCGTAGCTCTAGTCTGTACTGTACAACAACAGTGACGTAGGTACCTTGTAGTTCTAGTCTGTACTGTACAACAACAGTGAGGTAAATCGTAGTTCTAGTCTGTAGTGTACAACAACAGTGAGGTAATGTAACTCGCAGTCATTGAGTGGGTTTGGATCAATGTATTTTCCTCCATGCACAGTGCTCTCTGTCAGCCACGTGGGTCTCTCTCTGGTGGCTTTGCCGTCACTGGCCTGCCTCCTGTGCTAGTTCTCCTGCTCCCCCATACTGATCTCCAAATTCTGGGTGTAGAGCGTACGACGAGCCCTTGGTGGACCAGGCCTCCCGGACGGACCTGCTACAACAGCACCGTTCCACGGTCCCGACTACAGGGTTGGACACAAAGGACACATTTAACATTGTAGCACAGAAAAGTAGTATGGGACAGTATATAAAATCAAATCAAATTTTATTTGTCACATACACATGGTTAGCAGATGTTAATGTGAGTGTAGGGAAATGCTTGTGCTTCTAGTTCCGACAATGCAGTCATAACCAACAAGTAATCTAACTAACAATTCCTAAACTACTGTCTTATACACAGTGTAAGGGGATAAAGAATATGTACATAAGGATATATGAATGAGTGATGGTACAGAGCAGCATAGGCAAGATACAATAGATGGTATCGAGTACAGTATATATTTGTAAGTCGCTCTGGATAAGAGCGTCTGCCAAATGACTTAAATGTAAATGTATATACATATGAGATGAGTATGTAAACAAAGTGGCATAGTTAAAGTGGCAAGTGATACATGTATTACATAAGGATGCAGTCGATGATATAGAGTACAGTATATACGTATGCATATGAGAAGAATAATGTAGGGTAAGTAACATTATATAAAGTAGCATTGTTTAACCTCTTGAAACTCTGGGGGCGCTATTTCATTTTTGGATGAAAAACGTTCCCGTTTTAAACAAGATATTTTGTCACAAAAAGATGCTCGACTATGTACTGTCGACTATGCAAATAATTGATAGCTTTGGAAAGAAAACACTCTAACGTTTCCAGAACTGCAAAGATATTCTCTGTGGGTGCCCTAGAACGTGAGCTACAGGCAAAACCAAGATGAAACGGCATTCAGGAAATCAGCAGGATTTTTGAGGCTCCGTATTCCATTGTCTCCTTATATGGCTGTGAATGCGAGAGGAATGAGCCTGCCCTTTCTGTCGTTTCCCCAAGGTGTCTGCAGCATTGTGTCGTATTTGTAGGCATATCATTGGAAGATTGACCATAAGAGACCACATTTACCAGGTGTCCGCCCGGTGTCCTGTTTCGAAATTGGTGTGCAAACCTAAGCTGCAAGTATTTTTCCATTGAATTCAGAGAAGAAAGCAGGCTTCCACGAACGATATATCAATGAAGAGATATGTGAAAAAACACCTTGAGGATTGATTCCAAACAACATTTGCCATGTTTCGGTCGATATTATGGAGTTAATTCAGAAAAAGTTTGACTTGTTGGTGACTGAGTTGTTGGTGACTGAATTTTCGGTTTGTTTCAGTAGCCAAATGTGATGTACAAACCGGAGCGATTTCTCCTACACAAAGACTCTTTCAGGAAAAACTGAACATTTGCTATGTAACTGAGAGTCTCCTCATTGAAAACATCCGAAGCTCTTCAAAGGTAAATGATTTTATTTATTTGGTTATCTGGTTTTTGTGAAAATGTTGCGTGCTAAATGCTACTCAAAATGCTAAGCTAGCTTAGCATACTCTTACACAAATTAGTGAATTGCAATCGTTCAAAAGCATATTTTGAAAATCTGAGATGACAGTGTTGTTAAGAAAAGGCTAAGCTTGAGAGCAGGCGCATTATTTTCATTTTATTTGCGATTTTCAGAAATCGTTAACGTTGCGTTATGCTAATGAGCCTGAGGCTTTATTCACGATCCCGGATCTGGGATGGGGAGTATCAAGAGGTTTTAAAGTGACTAGTGATATATTTACATCATTTCCCATCAATTCCCATTATTAAAGTGGCTGGAGTTGAGTCAGTGTCAGTGTATTGGCAGCAGCCACTCAATGTTAGTGGTGGCTGTTTAACAGTAGAAGCTGTTTTTCAGTATCTCGGTCCCAGCTTTGATGCACCTGTACTGACCTCGCCTTCTGGATGATAGCGGGGTGAACAAGCAGTGGCTCGGGTGGTTGATGTCCTTGATAATCTTTATGGCCTTCCTGTAACATCGGGTGGTGTAGGTGTCCTGGAGGTCAGGTAGTTTGCCCCGGTGATGCGTTGTGCAGACCTCACTACCCTCTGGAGAGCCTTACGGTTGAGGGCGGAGCAGTTGCAGTACCAGGCGGTGATACAGCCCGCCAGGATGCTCTCGATTGTGCATCTGTAGAAGTTTGTGAGTGCTTTTGGTGACAAGCCAAATTTCTTCAGCCTCCTGAGGTTGAAGAGGCGCTGCTGCGCATTCTTCACGATGCTGTCTGTGTGAGTGGACCAATTCAGTTTGTCTGTGATGTGTATGCCGAGGAACTTAAAACTTGCTACTCTCTCCACTACTGTTCCATTGATGTGGATAGGGGGGTGTTCCCTCTGCTGTTTCCTGAAGTCCACAATCATCTCCTTAGTTTTGTTGACGTTGAGTGTGAGGTTATTTTCCTGACACCACACTCCGAGGGACCTCACCTCCTCCCTGTAGGCCGTCTCGTCGTTGTTGGTAATCAAGCCTACCACTGTTGTGTCGTCCGCAAACTTGATGATTGAGTTGGAGGCGTGCGTGGCCACGCAGTCGTGGGTGAACAGGGAGTACAGGAGAGGGCTCAAAACACACGCTTGTGGGGCCCCAGTGTTGAGGATCAACGGGGTGGAGATGTTGTTACCTACCCTCACCACCTGGGGGCGGCCCGTCAGGAAGTCCAGTACCCAGTTGAACAGGGCGGGGTCGAGACCCAGGGTCTCGAGCTTGATGACGAGCTTGGAGGGTACTATGGTGTTGAATGCCGAGCTGTAGTCGATGAACAGCATTCTCACATAGGTATTCCTCTTGTCCAGATGGGTTAGGGCAGTATGCAGTGTGGTTGAGATTGCATCGTCTGTGGACCTATTTGGGCGGTAAGCAAATTGGAGTGGGTCTAGGGTGTCAGGTAGGGTGGAGGTGATATGGTCCTTGACTAGTCTCTCAAAGCACTTCATGATGACGGAAGTGAGTGCTACGGGGCGGTAGTCGTTTAGCTCAGTTACCTTAGCTTTCTTGGGAACAGGAACAAAGGTGGCCCTCTTGAAGCATGTGGGAACAGCAGACTGGTATAGGGATTGATTGAATATGTCCGTAAACACAAGCCAGCTTGTCTGCGCATGTTCTGAGGGCGCGGCTGGGGTTGCCGTCTGGGCCTGCAGCCTTGCGAGGGTTATCACGTTTAAATGTTTTACTCACCTCGGCTGCAGTGAAGGAGAGACCGCATGTTTCCGTTGCAGGCCGTGTCAGTGGCACTGTATTGTCCTCAAAGCGGGCAAAAAAGTTATTTAGTCTGCCTGGGAGCAAGACATCCTGGTCTGTGACTGGGCTGGATTTCTTCCTGTAGTCCGTGATTGACTGTAGACCCTGCCACATGCCTCTTGTGTCTGAGCCGTTGAATTGAGATTCTACTTTGTCTCTGTACTGACGCTTAGCTTGTTTGATAGCCTTACGGAGGGAATAGCTGCACTGTTTGTATTCAGTCATGTTACCAGACACCTTGCCCTGATTGAAAGGAGTGGTTCGTGCTTTCAGTTTCACGCGAATGCTGCCATCAATCCACGGTTTCTGGTTAGGGAATGTTTCAACCGTTGCTATGGGAACGACATCTTCAATGCACGTTCTAATGAACTCGCACACCGAATCAGCGTATTCGTCAATGTTGTTATCTGACGCAATACGAAACATGTCCCAGTCCACGTGATGGAAGCAGTCTTGGAGTGTGGAGTCAGCTTGGTCGGACCAGCGTTGGACAGACCTCAGCGTGGGAGCTTCTTTTTAAAATTTCTGTCTGTAGGCAGGTATCAGCAAAATGGAGTCGTGGTCAGCTTTTCCGAAAGGGGGGCGGGGCAGGGCCTTATATGCGTCGCGGAAGTTAGAGTAACAGTGATCCAACGTTTTTCCACCCCTGGTTGCGCAATCGATATGCTGATAAAATTTAGGGAGTATTGTTTTCAGATTAGCCTTGTTAAAATCCCCAGCAACAATGAATGCAGCCTCCGGATAAATGCTTTCCAGTTTGCAAAGAGTTAAATAAAGTTCGTTCAGAGCCATCGATGTGTCTGCTTGGGGGGGATATATACGCCTGTGATTATAATCGAAGAGAATTCTCTTGGTAGATAATGCGGTCTACATTTGATTGTGAGGAATTCTAAATCAGGTGAACAGAAGGATTTGAGTTCCTGTATGTTTCTTTCATCGCACCATGCCTCGTTAGCCATAAGGCATACACCCCCAACCCTCTTCTTACCAGAAAGGTGTTTGTTTCTGTCAGCGCGATGCGTGGAGAAACCCGTTGGCTGCACCGCTTCGGATAGCGTCTCTCCAGTGAGCCATGTTTCCGTGAAGCACAGAACGTTACAGTCTCTGATGTCCCTCTAGAATGCTACCCTTGCTCGGATTTCATCAACCTTGTTGTCAAGAGACTGGACATTGGCAAGAAGAATGCTAGGAAGTGGGGCACGATGTGCCCGTCTCCGTAGTCTGACCAGAAGACCGCCTCGTTTCCCTCTTTTTCGGAGTAATTTTTTGGGTCGCTGCATGCGATCCATTCCGTTGTCCTGTTTGTAAGGCAGAACACAGGATCCGCGTCGCGAAAAACATATTCTTGGTCGTACTGATGGTGAGTTGACGCTGATCTTATATACAGTAGTTCTTCTCGACTGTACGTAATGAAACCTAAGATGACCTGGGGTACTAATGTAAGAAATAACACGTAAAAAAAACAAAAAACTGCATAGTTTCCTAGGAACGCGAAGCGAGGCGGCCATCTCTCTAATATTGTAGAGTGGGACAGTAGCATGGAACAGTAACACGGTAGAGTAAAGTAGACATTGTAGCATGGGACAGTAGCATATGGGACAGTAGCATGGGACAGTAACATGGTAGAGTAAAGTAGACATTCTAGCATGGGACAGTAGCATATGGGACAGTAGCATGGGACATTAACATGGGACAGTAGAATGGGACAGTAGCATGGGACAGTAGAGTTAACATTGTAACATTGGACAGAGGCATGGTAGAGTAAAGTAGACATTGTAGCATGGGACAGTAGCATATGGGACAGTAGCATGGGACAGGAATATGGGACAGTAGAATGGGACAGTAGCATGTGAGAGTAGAGTTAACATTATAGCATGGGACAGTAAATTTAACATTGTAGCATTGGATAGAGGCATGGGACAGTAGAATGGGACAGTAACATGGGACAGTAGCATATGGGACAGTAGCATGGTAGAGTAAAGTTAACATTGTAGCATGGGACAGTAGAACGGGACAGTAGAGTTAACATTGTGGCATGGGACAGCAGCATGGGAAGTAGTATGGGACAGTAGTGTGGGACAGTAGAATGGGACAGTAGCACGGGACAGTAGAGTTAACATTGTGGCATGGGACAGCAGCATGTGAAGTAGTATGGGACAGTAGTGTGGGACAGTAGAATGGGACAGTAGCATGGGGCAGTAGAGATAACATTGAAGCACGGGCGTCACGATCGCTGTCGTCGTGGAATTGACCGGACCAAGGTGCAGCATGCTGACATTTATTTTTATTTATAAATGTTACCAACAAAAACAAAGAACAAGGAAACGAACGTGAAGATAACTTAGGCCATAATGCCACAGATAACTACCCACAATTACAAAAGGAAAAAAGGCTGCCTAAGTATGATTCCCAATCAGAGACAACGATGGACAGCTGTCCCCGATTGAGAATCATACCAGGCCAAAACATAGAAACAATGAACATAGAGTTTCCCACACGAGTCACACCCTGACCAACCAGACATAGAGAATAAAAAGTAACTCTACGGTCGGGGGCTTACCTCTATTAGAGGCCGGGAACCTCGAGCTTACCTCTATTAGAGGCCGGGGACCTCGAGATTACCTCTATTAGAGGTCGTGGATCTCGAGCTTACCTCTATTAGAGGCCGGGGGATCTCGAGCTTACCTCTATTAGAGGCTGGGGATCTCGAGCTTACATCTATTAGAGGCCGGGGATCTCGAGCTTACCTCTATTAGAGGCCGGGGATCTCGAGCTTACCTCTATTAGAGGCCGGGGAACTCGAGCTTACCTCTATTAGAGGCCGGGAATCTCGAGCTTACCTCTATTAGAGACCCGGAGATCTCGAGCTTACCTCTATTAGAGGCTGGGGATCTCGAGCTTACATCTATTAGAGGCCGGGGATCTCGAGCTTACCTCTATTAGAGGCCGGGGATCTCAAGCTTACCTCTATTAGAGGCCGGGGACCTCGAGCTTACCTCTATTAGAGGCCGGGGATCTCAAGCTTACCTCTATTAGAGGCCGGGGACCTCGAGCTTACGTCTATTAGAGGCCGGGGATCTCGAGCTTACCTCTATTAGAGGCCGGGGATCTCAAGCTTACCTCTATTAGAGGCCGTGGATCTCAAGCTTACCTCTATTAGAGGCCGTGGATCTCAAGCTTACCTCTATTAGAGGCCGGGGATCTCGGCAGGCTCGGGCTCTAGCAGGTTGTTTGATAGCTGGACTTCCTCGGACTCACTCAGCAGCACGTAGATGGGCTCGATCTATTCGTTGAAACGGGTCACCAGACTTATCCTTCTCTACCTCTGTCTGACAGAACATACAGTTTGGGGGGGGGGGGGGAGAAAAAGTAAGACGGAGAGAAACCTAAAGAGAGAGGGGAGAAAGAGAGTGTGAAGGAGAGAGATGGAGAGAGGAGAGAAAGAGAGTGTGAAGGAGAGAGATGGAGAGAGGAGAGAAAGAGAGTGTGAAGGAGAGAGATGGAGAGAAAGAGAAGGTGAAGGAGAGAGATGGAGAGAGGAGAGAGAGCAACATGAGTTTCAGGGGTAATGGTGTAGCTCAAAAGAACAGATACAATTTGCTCTCATTGTCGAGAGTGACATCTCTCCTCAGAGGGAAAGCTAGTCATTACTGCCGCAGGAGTGGAGAGAAAGGAGGGAGAGAAGAAGGGAGGGAGGGTGAACTAAAAGGAGAGAGAGGAGAGCTGACATGAACCAACTCTGGCTGACAAACTGAGTCCCTGCAAAAAGAAAACAAGCCAGACAGCAACACAGCCAGACAGCCAGACAGCAACACAGCCAGACAGCCTGACAGCAACACAGCCAGAGCAACACAGCCAAACAGCCTGACAGCAACACAGCCAGACAGTCTGACAGCAACACAGACAGCCTGACAGCAACACAGCCAGACAGCAAACAGCCAGACAGCCTGACAGCAACACAGCCAGAAGCAACACAGCCAAACAGTCTGACAGCAACACAGCCAGACAGCAACACAGCCAGACAGCCTGACAGCAACACAGCCAGAGAGTCTGACAGCAAAAGACAGCCTGACAGCAACACAGCCAGACAGCAACACAGCCAGACAGCCTGACAGCAACAAGCCAACAGTCTGACAGCTGACAGCCTGACAGCAACACAGCCAGACAGCAACACAAACAGCCTGACAAACACAGCCAGACAGCAACACAGCCAGACAGCCTGACAGCAACACAGCCAGACAGCAACACAGCCAGACAGCCTGACAGCAACACAGCAACACAGCCAGACAGCCAGACAGCAACACAGCCAGACAGCCTGACAGCAACACAGCCAGACAGCAACACAGCCAGAAACCCAGACAGAAAGTTATAGAGAATGGAGTGATACAACAACACTGCCTGTCCTGGTGTAGCTACTGTCTGAGAGGGAGCCCACTGTAGTCTGGTACAGTTATCAGACTTTCTCCAATAAGTGTGGTTCACTGTCCCACTCAAACACCAGGGTAAATCGAATCAAATCCAATTGTATTCGTCACATGCACTGAATAGACTTTAGACTTTACCAGTGCCAAATGTCACCCCTTTCAGACACTGCCAGCCAGACAACCCTTCCCATCCCAGCCAGACAACCCTTGGCCAGACACTGGCCCATCCCAGCCAGACAACCCTTGGCCAGACGCTAGTCACCCCTCCCAGCCAGACAACCCTTGGCCAGACGCTGGCCCATCCCACTTTAACCTCCCTTTAATGTCAAGTACAAGGAGAGTGAAAGAGAGAGACAGAGAGAGGGGGTGGAGAGAGGAGTGAGATCAGAGACCAGAAAGAGAGAACCCAGAGAGAGAGAACCCAGGGAGAGAGAACCCAAAGAGAGAGAGACCAGAGAGAGAGAGAGAGAGAGCAGAGAGAGAGAGATAACAGAGATAGAGAGAGACATCAGGAGAGACCAGAGTGAGAGACCAGAGAGAGACCAGAGAGAGAGAGAGAGAGAGAGCAGAGAGAGTGAGAGACCGGAGAGAGAGATACCAGAGATATAGAGAGACATCAGAAGCAGAGACCAGAGAGAGACCAGAGAGAGAGACCAGAGAGAGACATTAGAAGGATAGACCAGAGAGAGAGACCAGATAGAGACATCAGAAGGAGAGACCAGAGACCATACTTTAGTACAGAGGTCTACATCTAGAGAAGGACAATAGAATGCTTTTGTGAAGGGCCCCTTTCCTTGTTGTCCCCCCCTTTTTGTACTTCCTGTTTACATACAGAGGGAGCTTACTAGCTCAAAAACTGTTGTCCAAACCAATTGCTTGACCTCTTTGCCCAAGCTGTACATGTTTATTGATGTTATCCCTAGTTGTCCTGTTGTTTATTTTTCACTACACAAGTATTATATAGTAGTGGTCACATATAATTACACCTAAAATAAAGTAGTTGAAAAAAAGCTTGTCCAGGTTTTCCAATTGTTGTTTACTGATTTCACTTCTGTATTTCAACACTAGGTGGAGACATTGCCCACAGAGCACCACGCAACCTGTATGGTCGACCACACTGTCTCTCATTAACACCACCAGCTGAGGAGAGTTTACTTCCTAACTGTCTTCCACATGCACATGTCCATTCCCTTTGTGATTATTCTGAAGAAGGCCGCTGAAGGCCGAAATATCAATATTTTAAACTGATCTAATAATACTATGTATTTTTTAATGGTGAGATATAATATATATATATATATATAAATATAAATATATATATGTATGTATGTATGTATATATATGTATACATATATATATGTATATATATATATACATATACATATATATATACATATATGTGTATATATATATATATATATATATATATGTATATATGTGTATATATATACATATATATATATATATATATATATATATATATATATATATATATATATATATATATATATATATATACACATATATATATACACATATATACACATATATATATATATACACATATATATACACATATATATATAATAACGTCACACGCAGGGCTGCTTGGGAACCCTGACCGTTTTGGATGTTCCATTTTGCTGCATGACTTCAAACCCACTGAGGTTTTTTCTGCTCGGCTTCACTGCTTTGAGCATTTTGTAACTGGATTTTCCGACTTGTGTGTCTGTCACCGACACACACACACACACACACACACACACACACACACACACACACACACACACACACACACACACACACACACACACACACACACACACACACACGAGAAGACGTAATGGATAGCTTCCAGTGCAGAGGGAGAAAAACATCATCCGTTTTGCATTAGTGCTCCCTGGATAGGTGCCAGTCCTCCAGGAGAACAAATGAATGAGAGAAGAAGTTAAATAAACATTGAATAGATAAATCAACCTCTCCCTCTCTCCGTCACTGAGCCTCAGCCACCCTGTAAGCACAGAGGAGGACCTTTCCTCGGGCCGTATGGCCACAGACAGACAGAGCATCACTGTTGTTGTGTACGCCTGTGCGTCATTAGGCTATACCTTGGGAGCCAAGTTTCTCAGTTAGCTTATTACTAGCTTGTTATCGTTGCACAAATGAACTCGAGCATAACCTTTTTGGGATAGGGGGCAGCATTTTCACATTTGGATGAGTAGGGTGCCCAGAGTGAACTGCCTCCTACTCTGTCCCAGATGCTAATATAAGAATAGTATTATTAGTATTGGATAGAAAACACTCTGACGTTTCTAAAACTGTTTGAATGATGTCTGTGAATATAACAGAACTCAAATGGCAGACAACAACCTGAGAAAAAATCAAACCGGGAAGTGGGACATCTGAAGTTTGTAGTTTTTCAAAGCTTGGCCGAATACACATTGAGATATGGATGAGGATGCACTTCCTAGGGCTTCCACTGGATGTCAACCGTCTTTAAAAACTGGTTTGAGGATTCTACTTTAAAGGAGGGGCTCATGAGATCTCTTTGAGTCAGTGGTCTGGCAGAGAGCCTTGGTCTCATGACACGCTCCCGACAGAGTTACATCTCGTTCCAGTGCTTTTCTGAAGACAAAGGAATTAGGAACATTATTCATGTTTTATGTTAAAAACATCATAACGATTGATTCCATACATCGTTTGACATGTTTCTAAAGGACTGTAACGGAACCTTTCAAGTTCCTGCGCCTCATGAAGATGGATTACTGGGCTGAACACGCTAACAACAAGTGGCTATTTGGACATAAATTATGGAACTTTATGGAACAAATCAGTCATTTACTGTAGAACTGGGATTCCTGGGAGTGCCTTCTGATGAAGATCATCAAAGGTAAGTGAATATTTATGGTGTTGTTTTTAACTTTGTTGATTCCAAAATGGCGGATATTGCTCTGGCTGTTTTGGGCTCTGAGCGCCGTTCTCAGATTATGCTTTTTCTGTAAAGTTTAAAAAAAATCTGACACAGCGGTTGGTTCTTAAAACCTCTTGATGCTATGGGGGCGCTATTTCATTTTTGGATAAAAAGACGTGCCCGTTTTAAGCGCAATATTTTGTCACAAAAAGATGCTCGACTATGCATATAATTGATAGCTTTGGAAAGAAAACACTCTGACGTTTCCAGAACTGCAAAGATATTCTCTGTGGGTGCCCTAGAACGGGAGCTACAGGCAAAACCAAGATGAAACGGCATCCAGGAAACCAGCAGGATTTTTGAGGCTCCGTTTTCCATTGTCTCCTTATATGGCTGTGAATGCGAGAGGAATGAGCCTGCCCTTTCTGTCGTTTCCCCAAGGTGTCTGCAGCATTGTGACGTATTTGTAGGCATAGCATTGGAAGATTGACCATAAGAGACTACATTTTCCAGGTGTCCGCCCGGTGTCCTCCGTCGAAATTGGTGCGTCTTTTTCAGCTGCTGGTATTTTTCCATGCGATTCTGAGGGGAAAGCAGACTTCCACGAACTGCATATCAATGAAGAGATATGTGATAAAACACCTTGAGGATTGATTCCAAACAACGTTTGCCATGTTTCGGTCGATATTATGGAGTTAATTCGGAAAAAGTTTGACGTTTTGGTGACTGAATTTTCTGTTCGTTTCGGTAGCCAAATGTGATGTACAAAACAGAGCGATTTCTCCTACACAAAGATTCTTTCAGGAAAAACTGAACATTTGCTATGTAACTGAGTCTCCTCATTGAAAACATCCGAAGCTCTTCAAAGGTAAATTATTTTATTTATTTGGTTATCTGGTTTTTGTGAAAATGTTGCGTGCTAAATGCTACTCAAAATGCTAAGCTAGCTTAGCATACTCTTACACAAATTAGTGATTTGCTATGGTTCAAAAGCATATTTTGAAAATCTGAGATGACAGTGTTGTTAAGAAAAGGCTAAGCTTGAGAGCAGGTGCATTATTTTCATTTTATTTGCGATTTTCAGAAATCGTTAACGTTGCGTTATGCTAATGAGCCTGAGGCTTTATTCACGATCCCGGATCCGGGGTGAGGAGTATCAAGAGGTCACATGATTTCCTAGAAAGTATAATGAAACCAATGTTGTTTCTCAAAGTGCATACTAACAAGATCGACACAAAAACAGATGAAATCCCACTGTGGATGTAATAGGCTTTAAAATGGGGGAATGTTTATACTGCACAGCCTAACCTATGGACTGTGTCCCCATGAAATGGGATATCTCCTCAGTGACATTCACAGGACACAACTGGGTAGAGTTTACACAAATTCTAGCGTTTTAGCTGCAGGACTTTGTGAGAAATCAGTTCACTACACAGCCTATAGTGCATATTGAACATACAGATTGGGCTGTACAGTGTAAACTAGAGATTGCGCTCCCATGAAATGGGTATCAGCCTACTCAGTCACACTCACAGAACTATGTACAGTTTACACACATATTAGCATCTTAGCTCCTATTGTGCCCCTCCGCCCACTTCACTTCCCTTCATTAAATGGGGCTCTGATGTTTCATCTCTCCCGAATGAAAAGCCCTGTACGGTTTGGTATTTATAATGTTGTTGTTCCTGTCGAGGTCCTGACAGGGACTTGAATGATATGAGTGACCTTCTAAAGAGACATATGGATGATGTACTTTGTATGTACGAATCATCTGAGGCCACTTACAACTTAAAATGTGTGATATTTCCACTCCATCTCACCTGCTCATCCGGGAGGACTTTGTCCTGACTTCAGCACACTGCTTAAGGAAGTGAGTTTTTGTTTTTGTCGTAGACAACAAATGAATCCAGATACTGTTTGTTTTGTTGCATCTTGTTACGTCTCTTGAGGAATTCTTCTATTTCATTCTATGTCTTGCGACCTGTTTTGATTTTCTGTTAGGGCTTATCCTTTAACGGCGGTGCTTGGAGCCCACGACTTAAAGAAGTGGAAGAAGAGTTGTCAGAAGATTCAGGTGTCCCATTACCATCGGCATCCATTACATGAGAATGCAACGCAGATCAGTTATGACGTCATGCTACTGAAGGTTCTTCAAGACACCCCTGATGTCTCCTTTCTACACTATATAGTACTTATTTCCTATGAACTTTAATTGAATGCAGGGCCTTTTAAGAAACGCTTTCAATTGATACTGATTATCTTCACTGACATGAATATTTATACCGTTTTATTCAAGGTTTATTCTGAATTATACAAATAGAATATAATTATTTGATTTGATTTCCTCGTAGTTAAGGACCACAGCTCGTCTAACCGAGTATGTGAAGGTCATTGGACTCCCAAAGGAGGATGAACATTTCCCAGCATCCCCCAACTGCTCCGTAGATGGTTGGGGCAAGACTAACTCGAACAACAACCAGGGTTCGGACGTTTTAATGGAAGTGGCAGTGACGGTGGAGGATGACTCTGAATGCAAGAGGATGTGGCAGAAATACTTTGACAAAAAACAAATTATGTGACATTACCATGAAAATGAAGTGTTCTCATTTAAACCTGTATATTAATTTGTTTTAATGTTAGGCCAATATCTGATAGTACAAAATTAAATAAGAAAAAAATAATAATAATTATAAATATCCATAATATGAAATAATAACATGACTACACAGATACAGGATCATAAATATAACAAATTCGGTGAAATTAATGATTAGATTAATATGAAGAAACAACAAGAACAACCTAAGAAAAGGACAGTTTGATCCAGCATTAACATGGAGAACAAACATCATCCAAATCCTCTGCCCTTTCACACAATCTCCTCTATCACATAAAGTAGGATAACCAACTGAGACTCAACTCATTCACTCAATTAAACTCTGCTCCTCCACCGCACTTACTTAACTCAACCACCAGAGGGGAACACAACCACATTGCATTTCTACGCAGGAGTGTTCATGGTGGGTACGTGCACCAGTCACGCAGGATGGCTAATCTTGAATGTTTGAAGTGTACATGAGTGTTTGAAGTGTACCTTTGTCCTCAAAGGCTATGTCTTCTATCAGAGTGGTGGCTAGTGACAGAGCCACCATAACACTGATTATTAGGAACACGGGGGAGACGTTTATCCTTATTTCTATTGCTATTCCTATTCCTATTCAGGGATTCATTATATACTGGCCGTGGCAATGTTCCGGAACAATATGGTTATAATGGAGCTGATAGTGACAACAAACCACACATTCCATGTGACAACATTCTTATCAAAACATCATGATATGTAAATAATGTTACCTAAAAATAACAATCCAATTAAAAAAAGTGTTTTTTTTTCCAGCAAAATAAGTTATATTTGCATGTTCCGTAAAACTAAAATAAGAAACGTTTCCTGAAATAAAGTACAGCTTTTTTCCGAAGTACAATCCACATGGGATTTACCATCATTTGATTGTAGTACCAATTGGATTTAAGAATTGTTAAATCTAACTGCCTGTAGCTCAGACCTTCGAGGATATGCATATTGATATCATTTGAAAAGGAAACTTTTTTGAAGTTTGTGGAAATGTGAAATTAATGTAATAGAATATAACACATTAGATCTGGTAAAATATAATACAAACAAAAAAAGATTCAAATTATTATTTTTTTCATTATCTCAGAAAGGCCATAAAATTATACGAGTCTCGGCGCAATTTAGATTTGCGCCACCAGATGGCAGCGGTATGTGTGCAAATGTTCAAGTACGTATGTATAGAGAACATACAAAAATGATAATAAAAAATATTGTTTACAGACTACAAGGAACGTCATACATGTCATTCCCACCTGGACAAAAGGAACTATGTGAGAATGCTGTTCATTGACTACAGCTCAGCGTTCAACACCATGGTAGAATCTCAATTCAACGGCTCAGACACAAGAGGCATGTGGCAGGGTCTACAGTCAATCACGGACTACAGGAAGAAATCCAGCCCAGTCACGGACCAGGATGTCTTGCTCCCAGGCAGACTAAATAACTTCTTTGCCCGCTTTGAGGACAATACAGTGCCACTGACACGGCCTGCAACGGAAACATGCGGTCTCTCCTTCACTGCAGCCGAGGTGAGTAAAATATTTAAACGTGTTAACCCTCGCAAGGCTGCAGGCCCAGACGGCATCCCCAGCCGCGCCCTCAGAGCATGCGCAGACCAGCTGGCTGGTGTGTTTACGGACATATTCAATCAATCCCTATATCAGTCTTCTGTTCCCATATGCTTCAAGAGGGCCACCATTGTTCCTGTTCCCAAGAAAGCTAAGGTAACTGAGCTAAACGACTACCGCCCTGTAGAACTCACTTCCGTCATCATGAAGTGCTTTGAGAGACTAGTCAAGGACCATATCACCTCCACCCTACCTGACACCCTAGACCCACTCCAATTTGCTTACCGCCCAAATAGGTCCACAGACGATGCAATCTCAACCACACTGCACACTGCCCTAACCCATCTGGACAAGAGGAATACCTATGTGAGAATGCTGTTCATTGACTACAGCTCGGCATTCAACATCAAGTTTGCGGACGACACAACAGTGGTAGGCTTGATTACCAACGACGAGACAGCCTACAGGGAGGAGGTGAGGGCCCTCGGAGTGTGGTGTCAGGAAAATAACCTCACACTCAACGTCAACAAAACTAAGGAGATGATTGTGGACTTCAGGAAACAGCAGAGGGAACACCCCCCTATCCACATCGATGTAACAGTAGTGGAGAGAGTAGCAAGTTTTAAGTTCCTCGGCATACACATCACAGACAAACTGAATTGGTCCACTCACACAGACAGCATCGTGAAGAAGGCGCAGCAGCGCCTCTTCAACCTCAGGAGGCTGAAGAAATTCGGCTTGTCACCAAAAGCACTCACAAACTTCTACAGATGCACAATCGAGAGCATCCTGGCGGGCTGTATCACCGCCTGGTACGGCAACTGCTCCGCCCTCAACCGTAAGGCTCTCCAGAGGGTAGTGAGGTCTGCACAACGCATCACCGGGGCAAACTACCTGCCCTCCAGGACACCTACACCACCCGATGTTACAGGAAGGCCATAAAGATCATCAAGGACATCAACCACCCGAGCCACTGCCTGTTCACCCCGCTATCATCCAGAAGACGAGGTCAGTACAGGTGCATCAAAGCTGGGACCAAGAGACTGAAAAACAGCTTCTATCTCAAGGCCATCAGACTGTTAAACAGCCACCATTAACATTGAGTGACTGCTGCCAACACACTGACACTGACTCAACTCCAGCCACTTTAATAATGGGAATTGATGGGAAATGATGTAAATATATCACTAGCCACTTTAAACAATGCTACCTTATATAATGTTACTTACCCTACATTATTCATCTCATATGCATACGTATATACTGTACTCTATATCATTGACTGCATCCTAATACATGTATCACTAGCCACTTTAACTATGCCACTTGGTTTACATACTCATCTCATATGTATATACTGTACTCGATACCATCTACTGTATCTTGCCTATGCTGCTCTGTACCATCACTCATTCATATATCCTTATGTACATATTCTTTATCCCCTTACACTGTGTATAAGACAGTAGTTTAGGAATTGTTAGTTAGATTACTTGTTGCTTATTACTGCATTGTCGGAACTAGAAGCACAAGCATTTCGCTACACTCGCATTAACATCTGCTAACCATGTGTATGTGACAAATAACATTTGATTTGATTTGATTTGGTACCCTCAAAGCTCATCACTAAGCTGAGGACCCTGGGACTAAAGACCTCCCTCTGCAACTGGATCCTGGACTTCCTGACGGGCCGCCCCCAGGTGGTGAGGGTAGGTAACAACACATCACTAAGCTGAGGACCCTGGGACTAAACACCTCCCTCTGCATCTTTGATCCTGGACTTCCTGACGGGCCGCCCCCAGGTGGTGAGGGTAGGTAACAACACATCACTAAGCTGAGGACCCTGGGACTAAACACCTCACTCTGCATTGTTGATCCTGGACTTCCTGACGGGGGCCGTAACAACCCCAGGTGGTGAGGGTAGGTAACAACACATCACTAAGCTGAGGACCCTGGGACTAAACACCTCCCTCTGCATCTTTGATCCTGGACTTCCTGACGGGCCGCCCCCAGGTGGTGAGGGTAGGTAACAACACATCTGCCACGCTGATCTTCAACACGTTTAAAAAAAACAGGCATCAAGTAATTATAATGCCATTATACAATTATTCAACATTGATCTGCTCTGACCAAGCAGAAAATGGATACAACCTTCATTTTATTTGTCACTTTATATAATGTTATCAACCATCTTCACATATTTCCTCAGTAAATTTTGAGATGAAAACATATCTGCATTGTGTTATATTTGATGATACAACTGTCACATAATTTTCTTTTAAACACATTTTTGATCAAATGTAGAGATGCCCAACATATAAAATGTTCTGTATGCTGATCAAATGTAGGTACAATTATTGCAGGCGTTGTTGGCTACATCTCAGAATTTCTGCATTGACAAATTGTCAACCCTCGTTTACTAATCTTGTCATTGGCCAGTCCAAGGTGATCCGCTTGTCATTGGCCAGTCCAAGGTGATCCGCTTGTCATTGGCCAGTCCAAGGTGATCCGCTTGTCATTGGCCAGTCCAAGGTGATCCGCTTGTCATTGGCCAGTCCAAGGTGATCCGCTTGTCATTGGCCAGTCCAAGGTGATCCGCTTGTCATTGGCCAGTCCAAGGTGATCCGCTTGTCATTGGCCAGTCCAAGGTGATCCGCTTGTCATTGGCCAGTCAAAGACGATCCGCTTCGTCCCTGTTGGGGAATAGAATTAGTTGGTAACATTGGTAATTTGTTATAGGTTCTAAGTTTGATAAAATAACATAGTTACGATAAATTATGCCGATGCTGTCTGGCTATGTGTGTCTTTGCTATAAAGGAACTCAGATGCAATGTGTAAGAACTCTCAGAGACTTCATTTATAGACACTGAATTGATCTGAGAGTCACAGGGTTGTGATGGAGCTCATATAATTAAAGATGGACTTTGTGATAACTCTGACTTTTGTGTGGTTTGATCTCATTATTTGGTAAATAGAGGAAATTTCCACGACAGTCCCACAACCTTTTACATTTCCGGCCGACTTCTGGTTCATCCTGTAGGATTTCACTGGGGTCGTCTGTACAGCATCTCACTGATCTTAGCCATTCTTATACATTTGTTGAAGACAAATATACAAAATACATCTTATTTTTCTCCTTATTTAAAATAAATAGCATTTAGCCGAAAGTGACCTTTCCAACAATCTGGTGATACTTCTATAAATCGGTTTCATTTTCAAGATCTCTGAATATTGTAACTGTAAGACATCACCTCCTCAGAGGCTGCTGATTTTGTCATTGGCCAGTAGAAGGCGATCCGCTTGGGCCTGCAACTTTGCACGATACTGTCCGATCTCTGAATCCTCCTGTAGGATGTTATCAGTGTCGTCTCTGTGTAGCAGATCCAGCATTTCACTGCACACAATCTTGGCTGACTGCTTCAGGATGAAGTAACAGATCATCATGGGCACCTGGTCAGCCAGTCTTTGCACCACAATCTGCGAGAGAGGTGAGTTGGGATGGAGAGTGAGGGCTAGAAGTGATGAGATGGCCACAAGGCAACCAAAAGATTACCAAATGACAACAAAGACTCAGCAAGGTGAACATATAGACCTCAGAGTTGGATTGGTCTGCAAAATACCATAATGCAACCCTGCCACAACAATGTATTTTGGAAACAATTGTCTTAAGGTATTAATTAGAGATCTGATCATCCCATTGATGATGTCATGGGTTCATTGTACAGGCTGGAGCAGAGCCATATAATGTACACTACCGTTCAAAAGATTGGGGCCACTTAGAAATGTCCTTGTTCTTGACATTTTTTTGTCCATTAAAATAACATCAAGTTGATCAGAAATACAGTGTAGACATTGTTAATGTTGTAAATGACTATTGTAGCTGGAAATATCCACAGAGGCGTACAGAGGCCCATTATCAGCAACCATCACTTCTGGGTTCCAATGGCACGGTGTGTTAGCTAATCCAAGTTTATAATTTTAACAGGCTAATTGATCATTAGAAAACCCTTTTGCAATTATGTTAACACAGCTGAAAACTGTTGTCCTGATTAAAGAAGCAATAAAACCGGCTTCTTTAGACTAGTTGAGTATCAGGAGCTTCAACATTTGGGATGAGAAAGTGTGAGTTTGTCGATAAGCAAGTTACATAACATGACAGTTTTATGTTAGCTGCAGGTTTAGTAAATTAGATTTTATTTCTGGAACATTCTATACATACTGCACAGTAGATGTGTTGTGTCGTACCTCATAGTATGCTTTGAGCAGCCCAGGGTACTTGCTCCTGGTGTCTTGCTCTTTGTCTTCTGCTATTTCCCCCTCTTCTAGAATATGTGTTTCCGCCTCTAGCATAACTTTGTTGAAGATTTCATCCTGTGTGTAGACCTGCATCTCCATCTCAAACTGCTCCACGATCCTCTCCTTCACTATGTTTGACTGCTTTTCCTGGATTGTTTCAATGTTTTTCTGAGTTCAAACAAAGATGAAGATTCCATGAGGACATAAAGAATATTGGATGCAGGGAGGCAGTGAAATATTGTTTCTGTTTCAGAACAAAGTTCAGTTCGACATGATCTAAGTGTCTGTTGATGTTTTCTTTTGAACAGTTCAAGCTACAATCCTACATTGGACAACATGTCAATTGTAATTCTCCATAAACATATATAGTGATTTTTAAGTGCTGCTTTGCCTCATGTTTTTCTCTCTTCTTGCTAGTGCCACTAAGAATTCCATTTCATCCTGAAATCACAGCATAGAGAATTGTAGGATTATCATGTCAGAGCACTTAACAGTTTACAATTGTCATCACCTTTGAGACCAGATGAAGATAAGGATAATTCTTAAAGCTCTCTCTGGACAAATGATCAAATTGCTTCTGCACCATGTCTGAAAAACCAAAACAAATGTATTGGTAAAGAGATGTTAAAAAGAGACAAAGGTATTGGTAAAGAGATGTTAAAAGAGACAAATGTATTGGTAAAGAGATGTTAAAAGAGACATGTATTTGGTAAAGAGATGTTAAAAGAGACAAATGTATTTGGTAAAGAGATGTTAAAAGAGACAAATGTATTTGGTAAAGAGATGTTAAAAGAGACAAACGTATTTGGTAAAGAGATGTTAAAAAGAGACATGTATTTGGTAAAGAGAACAAATGTTTTTATTTAAAGGGATAGTTCCGGCAAATTACAAGTCAATAATCCCAATATTATAATTTGTTTGTGCTTCATGTCCAAACAATCAATAAGTAACTAAATAGAGCTACACAATCAATTTGAGATACATTAGGATCATTTGGACACGAAGAGGACAAATGTAAACAGGTAAGTTAAACCAAAGCATGGATTGATGTCACACCTTGTCCATAGACTGCTTCCAGGGTAAGGAGACCAATATGTCATTTTGTCATTTGAGTGAACAATCCCTTCAACATGTCCTATTTAGTCAATTAAAGTACAAATGTCACGTGCAAAATGAAATGCCGTTCTTGCAAACTTTAAACCCAACAATTAAGTATTATAAAAATAACATCAAGTAGGACAAAAATATTAGAGAAATAAGAACACAAGTAAGTATATATAGGGACAGTTCCAGGGTCAGTAGCTATATACAGAGACAGTTCCAGGGTCAGTAATTATATACAGGGACAGTTCCAGGGTCAGTAGCTATATACAGGGACAGTTCCAGGGTCAGTAGCTATATACAGGGACAGTTCCAGGGTCAGTAGCTATATACAGGGACAGTTCCAGGGTCAGTAGCTATATACAGGGACAGTTCCAGGGTCAGTAGCTATATACAGGGACAGTTCCAGGGTCAGCAGCTATATACAGGGACAGTTCCAGGGTCAGTAGCTACAGTGCCTTGCGAAAGTATTCGGCCCCCTTGAACTTTGCGACCTTTTGCCACATTTCAGGCTTCAAACAAAGATATAAAACTGTATTTTTTTGTGAAGAATCAACAACAAGTGGGACACAATCATGAAGTGGAAGGACAGTTATTGGATATTTCAAACTTTTTTAACAAATCAAAAACTGAAGAATTGGGCGTGCAAAATTATTCAGCCCCTTTACTTTCAGTGCAGCAAACTCTCTCCAGAAGTTCAGTGAGGATCTCTGAATGATCCAATGTTGTCCTAAATGACTAATGATGATAAATACAATCCACCTGTGTGTAATCAAGTCTCCGTATAAATGCACCTGCACTGTGATAGTCTCAGAGGTCCGTTAAAAGTGCAGAGAGCATCATGAAGAACAAGGAACACACCAGGCAGGTCCGAGATACTGTTGTGAAGAAGTTTAAAGCTGGATTTGGATACAAAAATATTTCCCAAGCTTTAAACATCCCAAGGAGCACTGTGCAAGCGATAATATTGAAATGGAAGGAGTTTCAGACCACTGCAAATCTACTAAGACCTGGCCGTCCCTCTAAACTTTCAGCTCATACAAAGAGAAGACTGATCAAAGATGCAACCAAGAGGCCCATGATCACTCTGGATGAACTGCTGAGATTTTTTTTTTTTTTTTTTTACCTTTATTTAACCAGGCAAGTCAGTTAAGAACACATTCTTATTTTCAATGACGGCCTGGGTACAGTGGGTTAACTGCCTGTTCAGGGGCAGAACATCAGATTTGTACCTTGTCAGCCCGGGGGTTTGAACTCACAACCTTCCGGTTACTAATCCAACGCTCTAACCACTAGGCTACCCTGCCACTCCGATAGATTTACAGCTGAGGTGGGAGACTCTGTCCATAGGACAACAATCAGTCGTATATTGCACAAATCTGGCCTTTATGGAAGAGTGGCAAGAAGAAAGCCATTTCTTAAAGATATCCATAAAAAGTGTTGTTTAAAGTTTGCCACAAGCCACCTGGGAGACACACCAAACATGTGGAAGAAGGTGCTCTGGTCATATGAAACCAAAATTGAACTTTTTGGTAACAATGGAAAACGTTATGTTTGGCGTAAAAGCAACACAGCTCATCACCCTGAACAAACCATACCCACTGTCAAACATGGTGGTGGCAGCATCATGGTTTGGGCCTGCTTTTCTTCAGCAGTGTCACGCCTTGGTCTTAGTATTTTGTGTTTTAGTTAATTAGTTGGTCAGGCCAGGGTGTGACATGGGTTTATGTTTGTTGTATTTCTTAGTGGGGTTTTTTAGTTATTGGGATTGTGGCTGAGTAGGGGTGTTGCATAGGTTTGGCTGCCTGAGGCGGTTCTCAATCACAGTCAGGTGATTCTCGTTGTCTCTGATTGGGAACCGTATTTAGGTAGCCTGGGTTTCACTTTGTATTTCGTGGGTGATTGTTCCTGTCTCTGTGTTAGTGTTCACCAGACAGGCTGTATAGGTTTTTCACGTTCCGTTTGTTGTTTTTGTATTTATAAGTTATTTCATGTATCGTCATTTGTTTCATTAAAAACATGAATAACCAACACCGCTGCATTTCGGTCCGACTCTCTTTCGACAAACGAAGAACGTCGTTACAGAATCACCCACCACACACGGACCCGAGCAGCGTGTTAACAGGCAGGAGCCACAGGAGAGGCAACAGAAGCAGCTTCAGTGGGAGAGGCTGCACCACTTGGAGAATTGGACATGGGAGGAAGAACTGGAAGGAAAAGGACCCTGGGCTCAGCCTGGTGAATATCGCCGCCCCAAGGAGGAACTAGAGGCGGCTAAAGCGGAGAGGCGCTGGTATGAGGAGGCAGCACGGCGACGTGGATGGAAGCCCGGGAATCAGCCCCAAAAATTTCTTGGGGGGGGGCTATCAGGGAGTATGGCTACGCCAGATAGGAGACCTGCGCAAACTCCCTGTGCCTCCCGAGGGGCTAGAGAGACCGGGCAGGCACCGTGTTATGCAGTGGTGCGCACGGTGTCCCCAGTGCGGGTGCATAGCCCGGTGCAGTATATTTCAGCTCCGCGTATCGGCCGGGCTGGATTGAGCGTCGAGCCAAATGCCATGAAGCCGGCTCTACGCATCTGGTCCCCAGTGCGTCTCCTTGGGCCGGCTTACATGGCACCAGCCTTGCGCTTGGTGTCTCCAGTTCGCCTACATAGCCCAGTGCGGGCTATTCCACCTCGCCGCACTGGCAGGGCGACCAAGAGTATTCAACCGGGTAAGGTTGGGCAGGCTCGGTGCTCAAGAGCTCCAGTGCGCCTGCACGGTCCGGTCTATCCAGTACCACCTCCACACCCCAGCCCTCCGGTAGCAGCTCCCCGCACCAGGCTTCCTGTGCGTGTCCTCGGCCCAATACCACCAGTTCCAGCACCACGCTTCAGGCCTACAGTGCGCCTCGCCTCTCCTGCGCTGTCGGAGCCTTTCTTCTCTCCTCCGCTGCCGGAGCCTCCTGCCTGTTCGGAGCAGCCTGAGCTGCCAGTCTGCATGGAGCAGCCAGAGCTGCCAGTCTGCATGGAGCAGCTAGAGCTGCTAGTCTGCATGGAGCAGCTAGAGCTGTCAGTCTGCAAGGAGCTGCCAGTCTGCATGGAGCTGCCAGTCTGCATGGAGCTGCCAGTCTGCAAGGAGCTGCCAGACTGCAAGAAGCCGCCAGAGCTGTCAATCTGCATGGATCAGCCAGAGCCGCCAGTCAGCATGGAGCAGCTAGAGCTGCCAGTCTGCATGGAGCAGCTAGAGCTGCCAGTCTGCATGGAGCAGCTAGAGCTGCCAGTCTGCATGGAGCAGCTAGAGCTGCCAGTCTGCATGGAGCAGCTAGAGCTGCTAGTCTGCATGGAGCAGCTAGAGCTGTCAGTCTGCAGGAGCAGTCAGTTTTTCACGTTCCGTTTGTTGTTTTTGTATTTATAAGTTATTTCATGTATCGTCATTTGTTTCATTAAAAACATGAATAACCAACACGCTGCATTTCGGTCCGACTCTCTTTCGACAAACGAAGAACGTTGTTACAAGCAGGGACAGGGAAGATGGTTAAAATTGATGGGAAGATGGATGGAGCCAAATACAGGACCATTCTGGAAGAAAACCTGATGGAGTCTGCAAAAGACCTGAGACTGGGACGGAGATTTGTCTTCCAACAAGACAATGATCCAAAACATAAAGCAAAATCTACAATGGAATGGTTCAAAAATAAACATATCCAGGTGTTAGAATGGCCAAGTAACGTACAGACCTGAATAATCGAGAATCTTGAAAGAACTGAAAACTGCTGTTCAGTTTTTTCCATCCAACCTCACTGAAGCTGTTTTGAAACATCCAAAAAATGTCAGTTCTCAATTCATGATTGAGACATCCAACTTACAGCTGTTGATTCAAAGTATTAACAAAAAATTTTACAGTTTTATATTTTTGATTTGTTAAAAAGCCTGAAACATCCAAAAATGTCATTCCAATTCATGATTGTGTCCAACTTGGTTGATTCTTCACAAAAAAATACAGTTTTATATCTTTATGTTTGAAGGACAGTTCCAGGGTCAGTAGTTATATATAGGGACAGTTCCAGGGTCAGTAGTTATATATAGGGACAGTTCCAGGGTCAGTAGTTATATACATGGTCAGTTCCAGAGTCAGTAGTTATATACAGGGACAGTTCCAGGGTCAGTTCCAGTACCATATGTACAATGTGAATGGATACTGAATTGGTATGGTTAGATACTGTATGTATAGTGGTAAGTTGACGAGGCATCAGGGTATATGATAAACAGAGTAGCATCTGTTTGTGTGTGTTTAGAGTCAGTATAAATGTGTGTAGATGTTACGTGGTTGAGAAAATGAAGTGTGTGTGTGTGTGTTGGAGTGACAGTGTGTGTGCGTGTGTTTGATGGAATGACCGTGTGTGTGCATCTGTAGAGTTCTGACAGTGTGTGTGTGTGTGTGTGTTGGCGTGACAGCGTGCATAGAGATGGTGCAAAGATGCAAATAAATAAAGGGGTCAACTCTGATAGTCCGGTAGCCATTTTGTTTGCTCGTTAGCAGTCTCATGGCTTTGGGGATAGCTCTTCTGGAGCCTTCTGGAGCCTTCTGGAGCCTGTTCAGGAACCGTTTGTCGTGCAGAAGCAGAGTCTAACAGTCTATGGATTGGGTGGCTGTAGTCTTTAACAATTTTCCGGGCTGCAGCTTGTCAAGATGCTCTCAATGGTGCAGCTGTATAACTTTGTTGAGGATTTGAGGGACCATGACAAAGCTTTTCAACCTCCTGAAGTGGTGCTGTCTCGCCTTCCTCATTACTGTGGGCGTGTGGAGCATTTTAACTCATTAGCGATTTGGACACTGAGGAACTTAATGCTCTCGACCTGCTCCACTTCAGCCCTGATGATGTGGTTGGGGGTGTGATTCATCAAAACCTGCTTTCTTAGGTGTTAATGCTTAATATAATAGGCATGTTTCTCTTGTCATTACTACCATAAAGACCCATTCATGATGTTCAATAAAGGGGCTTTTGGAAAAACACATAGACCCTAGGGCTGTAACGTGTACGCTAATAAACAGGAAGCAAGTACAGGAAGTGAATAGAATAAACAAATCAACATGAAACAAAACAAGAAACATGAGAAGTACAGACAGAAACACAGGAACAGAAACAATAACACCTGAGGAAAAACCCAAAAGGAGTGACAGAAATAGGGGAGGTAATCAGGAAGGTGATGGAGTCCAGGTGAGTTTGAGGCGCAGGTGCGCGTAACGATGGTGACAGGTGTGCGTAATAATGAATAAACTGGTGACAACAAGCGCCAGAGGGGAGATATGGAGTAGACGAGACAAGGCATTTTGGTCACTTACCTCTGATTTTCTGTAGTGTCGTCATGGCTGGTCTCTTAAGTTCAGCCACTAGTTTCTGAACAACATGTTGAAATACCCTGTAGTTACTGAATCCTGGCAGCTCACTTCCCCTGTGCTCCTGATCATATTCATCCACCACTTGTTGCACTACTTTGTGGTCTAAAATGAGGAAAACAGTGTTAATCATTTATTGGAGATTATAATCACTGTTGTATGACATAGCTATTAGTAGTATAATAATTATATCAGTAAATATTAGGGATATTTAGAAACATAAATATTTTTTGGTTATACATGGTATTGAGATGAGCAATACTTGAGCTATTCAAATTGTACCTACAGTTTGATTTGTCATTTTCCAAACATTTCATCCACTGTGTAAATTCCTTTCGCATGAGAACAAACAGATTCTCCTCAACGATAATATCCCCTTTGGACAGTTGGGTAATCTGCTCATTGAAATCTGTTATGACCTGGAGAAGGAAACATAACAATGAAACATACCTGTAAAAATGTTTATTATTTAGGTATTTTAGATGACTGTTTATTGAAATGTCTCCACAAGACACATCCATCCTTACGTCTTCTACAGAAGACGTAATTAAAATTCCTCAAACATACCAGTATTTCACACCAATTTAAAGATACACTTCTTGTTAATCCCACCACAGTGTCTGATTTCAAATAGGCTTTACAGAAATGTACCACAAATGATTGTTCACAGAAAAACACAGCCATTTTTTCAGCCGAAGAGAGGAGTCACAAAAAGCAGAAATAGAGATAAATTAATCACTAACCTTTGATGATCTTCATCATATGACACTCATAGGACTTCATATTATACAATATGTATGTTTTGTTTGATAAAGTTCATATTATTGAAAAAATCTCAGTATACATTGGCGCGTTATGTTCAGAAGTTCCAAAAACATCCAGTGATTTTGCAGAGAGCCACATCAATTTACAGAAAAACTCATCATAAATGTTGATGAAAATATAAGAATTATACATGGAACTTTAGATAAACTTTTCCTTAATGCAACCGCTGAGTCAGATTTAAAAAAAACTAACGAAAAAGCAAACCATGCAATAATCTGAGTACAGCGCTCAGCGCCCAAACAAGCCATACAGATATGCGCCATGTTGTGGAGTCAACAGAAGTCAGAAATAACATTATAAATATTCACTTACCTTTGATGATATTCATCAGAATGGACTCCCAGGAATCCCAGTTTCACAATAAATATTTGTTTTGTTCGATAATGTCCATCATTTATGTCAAAATATCTCCTTTTGTTAGCGCGTTTGGTAAACAAATCAAAATTCATGAAGCGCGTTCACTAAGAGCAGACAACAAGTCAAAAAGTTCCGCTATAGTCCGTAGAAACACTTCAAACGATTGATTCTATACATCTTTAGGATGTTAACATATATTTTCAATAATGTCCAACCGGAGAATTCCTTTCTCAGTAGAAATGCAATTGAACAGAGCTCGCTATCACATGAACGCGCGAGACTGAGCTCGTGGCTCTCCGGCAGACTTCTGATCCACTCTCATTCGCCCAAACCTCACAGTAGAAGCATCAAACAAGGTTCTAAAGACTGTTGACATCTAGTGGAAGCCTTAGTGCAACATGACCAATATCCCACTGTATCTTCAATAGGGAATGAGTTGAAAAACGACAAACCTCAGATTTCCCACATCCTGGTTGGATTGTTTCTCAGGTTTTTGCCTGCCATATGAGTTCTGTTATACTCAGACATCTTTCAAACAGTTTTCAAAACTTCAGAGTGTTATATATTCAAATTTACTAATCATATGTATATCTTAACTTCTGGGACTTAGTAGCAGGGAATTTACTCTGGGCACCTTATTCATCCAAGCTACTCAATACTGTCCCCAGACATAAGAAGTTTAAAAAAGAACTATCTTACAGTGGCTTGTCCAAGTGTTTTTGTAAAATCAGCTGTCAAAGCAAGGTATTGTTTATTAACCTGGTGACAAACATAATCAGGGGAAATTAAGGAAGGAGAGTGGAGGAAGTGGGAGAGGAGAACATTTAAATGCTGTTTTAGTTCTTTTCTGGACAGTACGTTTACTCTTACACATGTGTTGCAAATCTGACCAATCCAAATGGCAGAGGATGTGCAACATAACTGATGCCTTTACACCAAGTACCAATGCCCAAATTCTCTATAGGACATTCTACTGACAATTTACCAAAACAATGACATTAACACACCTGGACTACTGTGCAACAGTATTGCTTCCAACCCTACATCATACATTTTTATTGAAATGTTGTACAAAAGAAGAAGTTTACGAAGCTGAAAGACGGAAAGGTGAAATATGTACTCACCTGAATGAGGTACTTCCTCTTCTCTTCAGGTTCCACGGGAGGCCCGCCCTCTAATTTATTCAACAAATTCTTTACCTCCACCAGCTGCTCCTTTATCTTCTCAGACATCTGGGGAAGATATGTCTGACCAGGAGCAAACATACAAGTTAACTATTAATAGGTACCAGACCACATGTTTTCCAGTGTGCACTGGGTGTAAGGGGAACAGATAACCATAGGGTATGTAAGTCGCTCTGGATAAGAGCGTCTGCTAAATGACTTAAATGTAATGTAAATGGTATGTGGTTGGACTGACCTTGATCTGTTTGACCAGGGCATTGGTGAGCTTGTTGGCTAGGCACTTGATGGTTGCCTTCTCCTCACGCACGAGGGATCTATACATTGTAAGGGAGAGAAATATAACACAGTAATTCATCCCAAAAATTGGCCATAACCTGGTATGGTATAACCTTTGACCTACAATGGTCACGCCCCCACAGATATCTAATTAACTTAATAAATACCCAAAAATAGGTCCATCTGTTTAAGCTAGAGATATGTGCTAAGCTAACGTATGGAAATGTTGTATGATTATACCAAGGATCATTGAGCCATTTGATTTTGAATGTTAAAAAGTACAATACGCAGAAATGTAAGGGAAGGGAGGGGAGGACTCTCATTCCTCAACACTATATGGAACTACTCTCAAAGGATATCTGGAAAAATATTATTTTTCATAAAATCCGGAAACCCACAGTTTGGGGCCCTGAACATTTTCAGATATAAAGTCATGAAAAACAAAGATGCAAGTTTACTAAACACATGGCAAGAACACATTTTACCCGAAGAGCTGGTGATTTTGGAAGAATTCCAGCTCGTCCTCAATCGCACGGGTTATTGACATGTTTTCATCAATTTGCTTTTGACCACGACATTTCACAATGACATAGCCCATACTGAGAAAGATGACTCTATTGTGGACAATTTCCAACACATTCTTCTCTGCTCCCGGGTCTATCAGGTCTGGCTTTGTCAGAATGGCTTAAAGACAAATTAAAAGGATTAACTTTACTAATACCAAAACCGTAAAAAAAATACATTCCTATATACAATTTCTTTACCCAGAGTTCTTGTGCCATCAGGATCCACTTGTTGTGCCATTTTCAGGGCCTCTGTTGTTGCTATGTCAACATTACATGGTACCACCACCAAAATAATGGTTCTCTTATTCTTTATGAATTTCGAAATGAGATTATTGATCTAGCAAAAAAAGGAAGAAGAATGTGACAAAGCAGTCAGGATTCAAGCCTTTGAAGGAGTTATGTGATTAATCCACGAGAGGGTATCAGACCGCTTGTTACCGGGATATCACCCTGTGTGGGGCACTTGGTAGGGCAGGAGATTAGAAGCAGGTAGAGGGAGTTTTAATAACTGGCGGACATGAAACGGAACAGGAATAGCGTCTGGACAGGACCCCATAACAAACACAACACAGAACAATGCGGACACAGGGAACACAACCAAGGAACAGACAGATATACAGGGGGTAATCAACAAGGTGAAGGAGTCCAGGTGAGTTCAATGAGCGCAGCTGCGCGTAATGTTGGTAACATGTTTGTAATGATGACGGGTAGCCTGGCGCCAGGGAGGGAGAGCGTGACAGCACTCTGTTCTTCATGGTTCTGACGCTCAACTTTCCTCAACGTCAACACATTCAAAGTACATTTCTCCAGAATCAACCATCGTAGCTACTAGATGTACCTTGCTAGCAATTATGGTATAAAGTCTGTACACGTGGCTAAAACAATTCATACCTTAGTGAATCATGAGATAAGAACCAAGAGTCATGAGAACCAAACAATGTACTGGACAAAGTCCAAAAGCTAAACACTCTAACGACAAACTTACTTGGACTCCAATGTCTTCTGGTTGTCCTTTCACTGCCACCCTGGTGATCCCTGGTAAGTCAATCAGACTGAGGTCACACACCGTGGAGGATGTGATCTTTAGAGTGATCAGGTCTTCACATATCCCCACTCCCTTTCCAGCTAACATGTTCTGAGCTGTTAAATCAATGGGAAAATATTGATGATATTATTGATTGTTTGTTTGTCTGTCTTATACCCAGATAGAACTAATCTTATTATAATATATATTATGTAGTTAAATTATAATAGATATGTCCATGTCAGTGGCAGTATGTGCCGTTTAAGATAAGAGAGAACAATATATATTAATGAGCATGGCCATATTTCTATTACAGCCTATTGGATGACTGTCATTCATATTCCATTCACCCAGCACAATGTAACATCAATAGGTTTAGGCTAGTAGATCATACTCATCATACTACAACCTAACCTATGAATGAAAGTTTACAACGCAGGTGCAGAAGTTGAGAGAATGTTTAGTAGTCAAGGTGACAGACACCGACACATTCAATACCATCTTGCACACTCTTGCCTGCATCAAGCTGATCTAGGGTGTAATCATTAGTCCAACAGTTGCAAACGAGAGTTTCTATTGGACAAATTCAGGGATGTTTATCCCCGTTTCGTTCCATTTGGTTCCTTTTAAGAAACATTTTTCAACAGAATTGGTGGAATGAAAACATCTCTGATCACAGGCAATCACAGTTCACTTTCAGAGCAGCCAAATACAAACAGCATGATCCCTGTGATCATTGTATGTATAAATCCTCCTCCCATCTACGCGCTCCCCTCCTCTCACCTTTACCCTTTGCTTGTGGACTTCAGTGCACAACACATCAGCTGTCTATGACCAGCCGAAAAAACCTTTCCAAGCCAAACCTTCATATCAGAGCTACACACAGCCGGCATCGTTGTCACCATATTAAATCATCACAGTCAACATAGCTACTAGAGCTAACACGTTAGTAAACCTGCTACAATCATGCAGTACAACATGCAGTACAACTGACTGAACACAACAGTGTTCAGTCAGCAGCAAGCAGTTTAGCAGTTACATCGGTAGGGCATCAGTGGCTAACAATTCATTAAACTTACCTTGACATGGAAGAGTTACTTCGTTGGATAGCCATAGCCATCACTCTCTGTTTGGGCCTGGTGTCTGAGTGGGCTAAACTAGCTAGCTAACTTCGCAAGCTAAGCAAGTGAAAGTGAAAATAATTTGAAATATAGCTAGCTCCCTTTCTCTCTATTTCAATAACCTACTCGCCACATGTTATGTATTGCAGTGCTAGCTAGCTGTACATTATGCACTCTGTAATATATACATTCTCTGATCCTTTGATTGGGTGGACATAGGGCTATATTTAGTATAGTTTTATTTTTTTTAAATATACGTTTTTAAATGTTTCTGAAATTCACTGAGGAGGATTGTCCTCCCCTTCCTCCTCTGAGGAGCCTCCTCTGGTTAATGTACAGTATAGAACAATATGTCTGTGTGTTTTTTTATTTTTTTATTTTACCTTTATTTAACCAGGCAAGTCAGTTAATTAAGAACAAATTCTTATTTTCAATGATGGCCTTGGAACAGTGGGTTAACTGCCTGTTCAGGGGCAGAACTCGGGGGTTTGAACTTGCGGTTACTCGTCCAACACTCTAACCACTAGGCTACCCAGTCTGTGTGTTTGTGTGTGTTCGTTCCCATCTGACCTTGTTCAACATGTCTCACGACTTCTGAAGGTTCGTCAAACTCAAAGTCTTTCCCTCCGTATGAGATGACAGCCTCCCATTTCACTGTCCTGTCGTTACAGAGTTTAAGTAGCAGTGGGCACCTGGTGACAATACCTGGAAACAAGGAAGTACCAATGACAGATCATTATACTGTATTACAGAACAATCAATACAACAATCAATATGACAGTACAGTCAACAATGGACCGGGACATGAATTTCATGATACATATATAACCTCTGCAGGCTACAGACAACAAGGTTGCTCTAATGTTCAGAAAGCATGTCAGACATTTACAGTGTCTGCATAAATGGTTAGAAAACTCATGTACAGTTAACATTTTCTGTAAAGTTTTGCTCTGGTAATCTAGAACGGTTCAAAACATTTCAGTAATGTCCGTGTCTCTGTGGTCCTATTGTACTGTCTGTTTCCTGACCTCGTCTATGGACAAGGACAGTGTGAAAACCTGCTTCAGGGTTGTTTACCTAGCCACTGGCATCAATCGCCAACTTCAGCATCTTCAAACCAAAAACGAGTCAATGCCCAAATCATGTCTAAGTTACACAACCGCTTTCAGAGACTTTGGGTGATTTAGGAATGACATTTAAAATACTAAGTTTTTTGTATGTTCAGAAAACAATACAGAATCTCACCAGTCCCTCTGGGCAGCGCCACCCCAGAAAGGGTCTCAAGCACAGAGCTCTTTCCTGAACTCTGGTCTCCCACCACAGCAATGGATGGCAGTGGCAGCTCCTTATCTATCCCTATGGATCTCATGTCGTCTACAAGGTCAATGAAGGGCCGGACCCTCTCCGCCAGCAGGTCTTGGAACATACTGAGGGTATGTCAGGGGTACAGAACAATGCCATTATGAATGGTTAATTTGTTGATAGACATGCATGGCTAAATTCATTCTTTTACACCGTTTTTCTATTTAGTAACTAACTATAATTTGGCGTACGAGAAAATGTATTCCCCAAATATGTTAAAGCTGCACCATTAACAACATTTCACACAATTTCACACTGTATAAATAATCACCATAACATTCAGAATTAGGATCATAGTATTGTTGTAGTGTGTAGTACAGAGTAGTACTGCAAGGGTGCAATAACAAGTGGAAAATGGAGGCCTTCATAAGTTCAAAACCAAAAACTGATTCATGTCCCACCTCGGTCCGTCATCATGAGACATTTCTTTCTCCCCCTGAAATAAAAGAGAATGAAAGCTAAACCATTTCATTGAAAATACAGAATAACAGCAATGCATCTGTATTTTGAACTAAAGTTATTATAATCTAAATCATCACATCACTATAACATAAGAGGAGATACAATTTGCCAACTGTAAAACACTGGGTATACCAAACATTAAGAACACCTTCCTGAATGATATACAGAATTATACACTGATATACTGCTCTCCCAGGAACAGGCCCAGAACCCTGTGATTTAACAGAATGATATACTGCTCTCCCAGGAATAGGCCCAGATCCCTGTGATTTTACAGAATGATATACTGCTCTCCCAGGAACAGGCCCAGATCCCTGTGATTTTACAGAATGATATACTGCTCTCCCAGGAACAGGCCAAGATCCCTGTGATTTTACAGAATGATCCCAGGAACAGGCCCAGATCCCTGTGATTTTACTGAATGATATACTGCTCTCCCAGGAACAGGCCCAGATCCCCCTGTGATTTTACAGAATGATATACTGCTCTCCCAGGAACAGGCCCAGATCCCTGTGATTTTACAGAATGATATACTGCTCTCCCAGGAACAGGCCCAGATCCCTGTGATTTTACAGAATGATATACTCCCAGGAACAGGCCCAGATCCCCTGAATGATATACTTTCCCAGGAACAGGCCCAGATCCCTGTGAATGAATGATATACTGCTCTCCCAGGAATAGGCCCAGATCCCTGTGATTTAACAGAATGATATACTGCTCTCCCAGGAACAGGCCCAGATCCCTGTGATTTTACAGAATGATATACTGCTCTCCCAGGAACAGGCCCAGATCCCTGTGATTTAACAGAATGATATACTGCTTCCCAGGAACAGGCCCAGATCCCTGTGATTTTACAGAATGATATACTGCTCTCCCAGGAACAGGCCCAGATCCCTGTGATTTTGATTTTACAGAATGATATACTGCTCTCCCAGGAACAGGCCCAGAACCCTGTGATTTAACAGAATGATATACTGCTCTCCCAGGAATAGGCCCAGATCCCTGTGATTTTACAGAATGATATACTGCTCTCCCAGGAACAGGCCCAGATCCCTGTGATTTTACAGAATGATATACTGCTCCCAGGAACAGGCCCAGATCCCAGGAACAGGCCCAGATCCCTGTGATTTTACAGAATGATATACTGCTCTCCCAGGAACAGGCCCAGATCCCTGTGATTTAACAGAATGATATACTGCTCTCCCAGGAACAGGCCCAGATCCCTGTGATTTTACAGAATGATATACTGCTCTCCCAGGAACAGGCCCAGATCCCTGTGATTTTACAGAATGATATACTGCTCTCCCAGGAACAGAAGGCTCTCCCAGGAACAGGCCCAGATCCCTGTGATTTTACAGAATGATATACTGCTCTCCCAGGAACAGGCCCAGATCCCTGTGATTTTACAGAATGATATACTGCTCTCCCAGGAACAGGCCCAGATCCCTGTGATTTTACAGAATGATATACTGCTCTCCCAGGAACAGGCCCAGATCCCCAGGAACAGGCCCAGATCCCTGTGATTTTACAGAATGATATACTGCTCTCCCAGGAACAGGCCCAGCCCAGAATGATATATCCCTGTGATTTTACAGAATGATATACTGTTCTCCCAGGAACAGGCCCAGATCCCAGGAACAGGCCCAGATCCCTGTGATTTAACAGAATGATATACTGCTCTCCCAGGAACTGCCCAGATCCCAGAATGATATACTGCTTTCCCAGGAACAGGCCCAGATCCCTGTGATTTAACAGAATGATATACTGCTCTCCCAGGAACAGGCCCAGATCCCTGTGATTTAACAGAATGATATACTGCTCTCCCAGGAACAGGCCCAGATCCCTGTGATTTTACAGAATGATATACTGCTCTCCCAGGAACAGGCCCAGATCCCTGTGATTTAACAGAATGATATACTGCTCTCCCAGGAACAGGCCCAGATCCCTGTGATTTTACAGAATGATATACTGCTCTCCCAGGAACAGGCCCAGATCCCTGTGATTTAACAGAATGATATACTGCTCTCCCAGGAACAGGCCCAGATCCCTGTGATTTAACAGAATGATATACTGCTCTCCCAGGAACAGGCCCAGATCCCTGTGATTTTACAGAATGATATACTGCTCTCCCAGGAACAGGCCCAGATCCCTGTGATTTAACAGAATGATATACTGCTCTCCCAGGAACAGGCCCAGATCCCTGTGATTTTACAGAATGATATACTGCTCTCCCAGGAACAGGATCCCAGATCCCTGTGATTTTACAGAATGATATACTGCTCTCCCAGGAACAGGCCCAGATCCCTGTGATTTTACAGAATGATATACTGCTCTCCCAGGAACAGGCCCAGATCCCTGTGATTTTACAGAATGATATACTGCTCTCCCAGGAACAGGCCCAGATCCCTGTGATTTAACAGAATGATATACTGCTCTCCCAGGAACAGGCCCAGATCCCTGTGATTTTACAGAATGATATACTGCTCTCCCAGGAACAGGCCCAGATCCCTGTGATTTAACAGAATGATATACTGCTCTCCCAGGAACAGGCCCAGATCCCTGTGATTTTACAGAATGATATAGGCCCAGATCCCTGTGATTTCTCCCAGGAACAGGCCCAGATCCCTGTGATTTAACAGAATGATATACTGCTCTCCCAGGAACAGGCCCAGATCCCTGTGATTTTACAGAATGATATACTGCTCTCCCAGGAACAGGCCCAGATCCCTGTGATTTTACAGAATGATATACTGCTCTCCCAGGAACAGGCCCAGATCCCTGTGATTTTACAGAATGATATACTGCTCTCCCAGGAACAGGCCCAGATCCCTGTGATTTAACAGAATGATATACTGCTCTCCCAGGAACAGGCCCAGATCCCTGTGATTTAACAGAATGATATACTGCTCTCCCAGGAACAGGCCCAGATCCCTGTGATTTTACAGAATGATATACTGCTCTCCCAGGAACAGGCCCAGATCCCTGTGATTTAACAGAATGATATACTGCTCTCCCAGGAACAGGCCCAGATCCCTGTGATTTTACAGAATGATATACTGCTCTCCCAGGAACAGGCCCAGATCCCTGTGATTTTACAGAATGATATACTGCTCTCCCAGGAACAGGCCCAGATCCCTGTGATTTTACAGAATGATATACTGCTCTCCCAGGAACAGGCCCAGATCCCTGTGATTTTCCCAGGAACAGAATGATATACAGAATGCTCTCCCAGGAACAGGCCCAGATCCCTGTGATTTAACAGAATGATATACTGCCCAGATCCCCAGGAACAGGCCCAGATCCCTGTGATTTAACAGAATGATATACTGCTCTCCCAGGAACAGGCCCAGATCCCTGTGATTTTACAGAATGATATACTGCTCTCCCAGGAACAGGCCCAGATCCCTGTGATTTTACAGAATGATATACTGTTCTCCCAGGAACAGCCCCAGATCCCTGTGATTTAACAGAATGATATACTGCTCTCCCAGGAACAGCCCCAGATCCCCAGGAACAGGCCCAGATCCCTGTGATCCCTGTTTTACAGAATGATATACTGCTCTCCCAGGAACAGGCCCAGATCCCTGTGATTTTACAGAATGATATACTGCTCTCCCAGGAACAGGCCCAGATCCCTGTGATTTTACAGAATGATATACTGCTCTCCCAGGAACAGGCCCAGATCCCTGTGATTTTACAGAATGATATACTGCTCTCCCAGGAACAGGCCCAGATCCCTGTGATTTTACAGAATGATATACTGCTCTCCCAGGAACAGGCCCAGATCCCTGTGATTTTACAGAATGATATACTGCTCTCCCAGGAACAGGCCCAGATCCCTGTGATTTAACAGAATGATATACAGAATGATATACTGCTCTCCCAGGAACAGGCCCAGATCCCTGTGATTTTACAGAATGATATACTGCTCTCCCAGGAACAGGCCCAGATCCCTGTGATTTTACAGAATGATATACTGCTCTCCCAGGAACAGGCCCAGATCCCTGTGATTTTACAGAATGATATACTGCTCTCCCAGGAACAGGCCCAGATCCCTGTGATTTAACAGAATGATATACTGCTCTCCAGGAACAGCCCAGATCCCTGTGATTTTACAGAATGATATACTGCTCTCCCAGGCCCAGATCCCTGTGATTTTACAGAATGATATACTGCTCTCCCAGGAACAGGCCCAGATCCCTACAGAATGATTTTACAGAATGATATACTGCTCTCCCAGGAACAGGCCCAGATCCCTGTGATTTTACAGAATGATATACTGCTCTCCCAGGAACAGGCCCAGATCCCTGTGATTTAACAGAATGATATACTGCTCTCCCAGGAACAGGCCCAGATCCCTGTGATTTTACAGAATGATATACTGCTCTCCCAGGAACAGGCCCAGATCCCTGTGATTTAACAGAATGATATACTGCTCTCCCAGGAACAGGCCCAGATCCCTGTGATTTTACAGAATGATATACTGCTCTCCCAGGAACAGGCCCAGATCCCTGTGATTTTACAGAATGATATACTGCTCTCCCAGGAACAGGCCCAGATCCCTGTGATTTTACAGAATGATATACTGCTCTCCCAGGAACAGGCCCAGAACCCTGTGATTTAACAGAATGATATACTGCTCTCCCAGGAACAGACCCAGAACCCAGTGATTTTACAGAATGATATACTGCTCTCCCAGGAACAGGCCCAGATCCCTGTGATTTTACAGAATGATATACTGCTCTCCCAGATCCCTGTGAACAGGCCCAGAAGGCCCCCTGTGATTTAACAGAATGATATACTGCTCTCCCAGGAACAGACTGCTCTCCCAGAACCCAGTGATTTTACAGAATGATATACTGCTCTCCCAGGAACAGGCCCAGATCCCTGTGATTTTACAGAATGATATACTGCTTTCCCAGGAACAGGCCCAGATCCCTGTGATTTTACAGAATGATATACTGATCCCTGTGATTTAACAGAATGATATACTGCTCTCCAGGAACAGGCCCAGATCCCTGTGATTTTACAGAATGATATACTGCTTTCTCGGGAACAGGCCCAGATCCCTGTGATTTTACAGAATGATATACTGCTTTCTCGGGAACAGGCCCAGATCCCTGTGGTTTTACAGAATGATATACTGCTCTCCCAGGAACAGGCTGGTCATGGCTCACATCAACACCATTATCCCAGAAACCCTAGACCCACCCCAATTTGCATACCGCCCCAACAGATCCACAGATGATGCAACCTCTATTTCATTCCACACTGCCCTTTCCCACCCGGACAAAAGGAACATCAATGTGAGAATGCTATTCATTGGCTACAGCTAAGCATACAACACATCCGCCACGCTGATCCTCAACACAGTGGTCCCTCAGGGGTGCGTGCTCAGTCCCCTCCTGTACTCCGTGTTCAGTCATGACTGCACGGCCAACACCATCATGCAACTCCAAAACCATCATTAAGATTGCTGATGACACAACAGTGGTATGCCTGATCACCGACATTGATGAGACAGCCTATCGGGAGGAGGTCAGAGACCTGGACATGTGGTGCCAGGCAAAGAACCTCTACCTCAAGACAAAGGAGATGATTGTGGACTACAGGAAAAAGAGGACCGAGCACGCCCCCATTCTCATCAATGGGGCTGTAAAGGAGCAGGTTGAAAGCTTCAAGTTCCTTGGTGTCCACATCACCAACAGACTAACATGGTCCAAGCACACCAAGACAGTCAGAAAGAGGGCACAACAATACCTATTCCCCCTCAGGATACTGCAAAGATTTGGCATATGTCCTCAGATCCTCAAAATGTTCAACAGCTGCGCAAGCAAGAGCCACCTGACTGTTTGTTTCACTGTCCGATAAAGCAACTGTCTGGCCTCTGACCGCAAGGCATTACAGAGGGTAGTGTGAACTGCCCAGTACATCACTGGGGCCAAGCTTCCTGAAATCCAGGACCTCTATACCAGGCAGTGTCAGAGGAAGGCCCTACAAATTGTCAAAGACTCCAACCACCCTAGTCATAGACTGTTCTCTCTGCTACCACACGGCAAGAGGTACTGGAGCGCCAAGTCTAGGTCCAAGAGGCTTCTGAACAGCTTCTACCCCCAAGCCTTAAGACTCCTGAACATCTAATCAATTGGATACCCTGACAATTTGCATTGCCCCCCCCTATTTTACACCATTGCTACACTCTGTTGTTATCATCTATGCATTGTCACTTTAATAATTCTACCTACATGTACATATTACCTTAACTACCTGCTGCCATTACACATTGACTCTGTACCGGGAGTGACACCGGTTAGATGAGGTAAAATGGAGATTGCTTCATAAATAGAGATTGCATCGTCTGTGGATCTGTTGGGGCGGTATGCAACTTGGGGTGGGTCTAGGGTTTCTGGGATAATGGTGGTGATGTGAGTCATGACCAGCCTTTCAAATAACCCCCCTGTCTCGCTATTGTTAATTTACTGCCTCCGACCGCAAGGCACTAATTGACTCTGTACCCGTACCCCCTGTATATAGTCTTGCCATTGTTGTTTTACTGCTGCTCTTTAACTACTTGTTACTATATATATATATATATATATATATATATATATATATATATATATATATATATATAGATATACAACTGTTTTTCTGCACCCACCGTGCGTCATGTCCTCAATGTGAGATGAAATATGTATATTTTGGGATGTGTTTGACCTGACGAAGATCCGTTTCGGATCGAAACGTAGTCAATCAAGCGGTGAATTGGGAGCAATGGGCGGACCTTCTTGTTCAATACTAGTATTCTGTAATAATAGTACCCAGCACCTATGTTGAAGGATGTGCGTATGACCACAAACTTTTCTATAGATAGAAATGAGACTAAACCAGATTTTCCTCTGCGATTTTGCCTGTGCTTAGTTCTATTCCGTTTCTTTTTTTCCTGAAAAACTCCCCAGTCCTTAACGATTACAAGAATACACATAACATGATGCAGCCACCACTATGCTTAAAAATGATTGGTACTCAGTAATGTGTTGTACTGTATTGGATTTGCCAGACCGCTCATTTACATATGAAGACTCACTTTAACATGAATTGGCCGATCTAAACCTAATATAGGTGTGACTATAGTAACAAGGCTTATATGGGAATGGGTTTCACTGAATTTCAGACAGACATCAAATGTTCTGCATCATAACACTATCATAACATCGTAATAGGTCCACTATTATGCTGCGTTATAAGGTATCAGGCTGTGGGTGTGTCATAGGCTGTCATAAGTCTAGAAAATACAGCAATATCTTTGTCATAACACGATCATGACATATTTATGTCCGTTTATGACATGTTATGAACCTTTATGACATGTTCAAATAAATTGTTACCCAAAAAGTTGGCAAGCAATTCCCCCAATTACCAATAATCAAATGTACAGCATTGGACCAATCAGATCTCATTATTAAGTATTACAGAGCTGCGATTATTCTACAGAAATGCCTTTAATATTTGAAAACAGACCTCAGCTCTCTTGTTCAGAAAATAGATTTTTTTGAAATTACAAATATTCAGTACATGGGCTAGTTTATCTGGACATTTCTGACAAGTTATAAATGGCTCTCTAAGGTATAAAATGACTGACATGAGAAGAGTAAAACTGGTGATGCACTCTCCAATATTATTCTACTATTACAACATTCAAGAATAAGTTGAAAGCCAGACTGAGTTAATAAAAATAAATGAACTCCTCCACCGGCCACCCCGCCCCACTGTTTGGAATCCACCAGTGGTGGAAAAAGTACCTCATTGTCCTACTTGAGTAAAAGTTGAGATACCTCAATAGAAAGTTACTCAAGTGAAAGTAACTCACCCAGTAAAATACTACTTGAGTAAAAGTCTAAAAGTATTTGGTTTAAAATATACTTAAGTATCAAAGGTAAATGTAATTGCTGAAAAATACTTAAGTATCAAAAGTGAAAGTAGAGTATGAATCATTTAAAATTCCTTATTTTAAGCACAGCAGATGCAAATATTTTCTTGTTTTTTAAATGTATGGATAGCCAGGGGCACACTCCAACACTCAGACATCATTTACAAAAGATGCATTTGTGTTTAGTCAGTCTGACAGATCAGAGGCAGAAGGGATGACCGTGTGTTGTTTTGATAAGTGCGTGAATTTGACCATTTTCCTGTCCTGCTAAGCTTTCAAAACGTAATGAGTACTTTTGGGTGTCAGGTAAAATGTATGGAGTAAAAAGTACATTATTTCCTTTAGGAATGTAGTGAAGTAAAAGTATAAAAATATAAATAGTCAAGTACAGATCAGTGGAAACCACTGGTATAAATGTGGACCATTATTTCTACAGTTTCATTTGGTTTTAGTCCTTTCAATGTAGATTGAGGTAACCCTGCCTTAGATGATAACAGCACCACCTTCAATGGAACTGAACAGAGTTAATAAGGATTCTAAGGGGTTCTTAAACTTTTTCAGCTGGAGACCCAAATTAGAAACTGACCGTCATCCCATGACCCAAATCATCCTCTAGAGACCCAAATTAGAAACTGACCGTCATCCCATGACCCAAATCATCCTCTAGAGACCCAAATTAGAAACTGACCGTCATCCCATGACCCAAATCATCCTCTAGAGACCCAAATTAGAAACTGACCATCATCCCATGACCCAAATCATCCTCTAGAGACCCAAATTAGAAACTTACCGTCATCCCATGACCCAAATCGTCCTCCAAAGACTCACATTAGGAAGAAATAGAGTGCGATTATATATTTATTTTATATAACTTGCGACTCACCTCTCACTCGCTCACGGCCCACTTTGGATCCCGACCTATAGTTGAAGAAACCCTGATCTTGTCCATTTAAATGCACACTTACTTTGAAATCGTTGACACTTTCAGACATGCAGGTTGTGTGTTGAGTCAGGGTCACAGAGCAGTATAGGTCTACAGCTTGAGTCTATCACCTTTCATGTAAAGCAAAATGAAAGTGAAACGTTCTGATGGTCCATTCTGGGAAATCATACCATTATTCTGAATCTGTTACACAGTGCCTAATCACATCTCAGATACAACTTCATTGGTTCTTAGGGGTCACATGATTTCCCAGAAAGTAAAATGAAGTGCAGGTAGTTTCCCAAAGTGCATACTAATACAGATTGAAACAATAAAACAGATAACATCCCACTGTGGATGTAATAGACTTTACGATGGGGGAATGTTTCCACTGCAAAGCCTAACCTATGGATTGTGTCCCCATGAAATGGGATATCTCCTCAGTGACATTCACAGGACACAACTGTGTAGAGTTTACACAAATTCTAGCGTTTTAGCTGCAGGACTTTGTGAGAAATCAGTTCACTACACAGCCTATAGTGCATATTGAACATACAGATTGGACTGTACAGTGTAAACTAGAGATTGTGCTCCCATGAAATGGGTATCAGCCTACTCAGTGACACTCACAGAACTATGGGGCGGCAGGGTAACCTAGTGGTTAGAGCGTTGGACTAGTTGGACTGGAAGGTTGTGAGTTCAAACCCCCAAGCTGACAAGGTGCAAATCTGTCATTCTGCCCCTGAACAGGCAGTTAACCCACTGTTCCTAGGCCGTCATTGAAAATAAGAATTCGTTTTTAACTGACTTGCCTGGTAAAATAAAATGTACAGTTTACACACATATTAGCATCTTAGCTCTTATTGTGCCCCTCCGCACACTTCACTTCCCTTCGTTGAATAACGCTCTGTTGTTTCATCGCCCCCAACTGAAAACCGTTCTACCTTCATATTTTGTGGCATAGAGAAAGTTACGCTATCAGGCAGGGGATGTTAGATAAATAATACTGAGACTTCCTACAAGCAACAAAAGATCAAGAAATATCAGCGAGACACAGACGACTACCAGCTCAACCAGGTGTACGCATGGGAAGGCTCAAGGACGGGAACACCGAGAGTCCAACGTTAGGGAGGCACCACTGACCTGGGGACGCAGACCGGGGAATAATTTTGCACGCCCAATTTTTCAGTTTTTGATTTGTTAAAAAAGTTTGAAATATCCAATAAATGTCGTTCCACTTCATGATTGTGTCCCACTTGTTGTTGATTCTTCACAAAAAAATACAGTTTTATATCGTTATGTTTGAAGCCTGAAATGTAGCAAAAGGTCGCAAAGTTCAAGGGGGCCGAATACTTTCGCAAGGCACTGTAGATCTTTGCAGCTCCCAACATATTCCAAAACCAAACTTCGGAAAATTAGGGAAAACATTTTTCCTTTCAAATGTTCTAATAAAGATATTTGTATTTATTTTTGCAGTAAAGATGGTGACGCTACTATTATACACATTTACAATAGGCCTGTAGATACACTAATGCATACATCCTGATGATGTATAGATGCTGTATATTAGTTTAATAGCAGGACACTGTAAAGTCAAATATTCAACTGAAGAGTATGAATTCGGCTGTTTGAGAAGGTTTGAATCCCAAACAACCTGCCCACACATTGTTTGAAGTACAATAGACCAACGTAGTTGCTGTAGTAGGTCAAAGTTGTAAAACCTTGGTAGAGAAGGCACTCGGCTTCGGACTCCCTACTTCTAACTTAGTCATTTTTTGTTTTTTCAATATCAATAGTTATTGAACCTGCTGATTTGTCCTTGTCTTTTGGCTGGCTCCTCAAGAAATGCTGGCGACCATGACAGAAGTCAAACATGAGTTGGCTTGGGGGTGTGGTTTGATTTGGTTGCCAGATCTCTCTCCATTCAGAGACATCCGTCTCTAGCCTGTCTGTCAGAGTGCCAGATCTCTCTCCATTCAGAGACATCAGTCTCTAACCTGTCTGTCAGAGTGCCAGATCTCTCTCCATTCAGAGACATCAGTCTCTAACCTGTCTGTCAGAGTGCCAGATCTCTCTCCATTCAGAGACATCAGTCTCTAACCTGTCTGTCAGAGTGCCAGATCTCTCTCCATTCAGAGACATCAGTCTCTAACCTGTCTGTCAGAGTGCCAGATCTCTCTCCATTCAGAGACATCAGTCTCTAACCTGTCTGTCAGAGTGCCAGATCTCTCTCCATTCAGAGACATCAGTCTCTAACCTGTCTGTCAGAGTGCCAGATCTCTCTCCATTCAGAGACATCAGTCTCTAGCCTGTCTGTCAGAGTGCCAGATCTCTCTCCATTCAGAGACATCAGATTCAAGCCTGTCAGACAGTCTGAACTTCATCACATCATCTTGTAAGTCTCCATGTGCTGGCTCAATACATGTTTCTGTGAACACATACACACAGTCACTGTTCTATTACCAATGGCAGTTAGGATAGGCGATATCTGACACACAAACAGGTACTATGTTGAAGATTGAACAGGTCAGATAAAAACCTACCCAATTACGATCTCCCCATCGATGACCATTGGTGAGGTTGGAGGTGAAGTCTTTGGCCAGAGCCCCATTGATGGGTATATCAGTGTAGATCAGCTCCTGGCCCCTCATTAAAGAGACCGGTCAGTCACAAACACACAAATGATGCTGATGATTGCCCCCTTGCTGGTTCTCTCTATTCTGCATGTTTGGCTGCGAACTTGACATCTCTCGAACAACTACAGCAGGCAATCTTATGAGGTTGTGACTGGGAGGTACAATAGACAGCTAAGTGGTCAATTGCATTTTGTTGTAAAGAAAGAACTAAGCTTTCTTCTAATGCACTTCACAACCAAAATAACTCTACTAGTTGTATCTCCTTGGCTTGGGAATTAGCCTACTAGTTTATCGAACCAGTTTTTTTTTACAACTGTTCAAGTTTACACAACCACCACCACTGCACTGGGGGCCGATAAACTCTAACCACCTATTCTGCACGATAGGGTCCAAACCGTAGTTGGTCAATGTGTACAGGGCTTTTCATTCGGGAGAGATGAAACAACAGAGCCCGATTTAATGAAGGGAAGTGAAGTGGGCGGAGGGGCACAATAGGAGCTAAGATGCTAATATGTGTGTAAACTGTACATAGTTCTGTGAGTGTGACTGAGTAGGCTGATACCCATTTCATGGGAGCACAATCTCTAGTTTACACTGTACAGTCCAATCTGTATGTTCAATATGCACTATAGGCTGTGTAGTGAACTGATTTCTCACAAAGTCCTGCAGCTAAAACGCTAGAATTTGTGTAAACTCTACACAGTTGTGTCCTGTGAATGTCACTGAGGAGATATCCCATTTCATGGGGACACAATCCATAGGTTAGGCTGTGCAGTGGAAACATTCCCCAATCGTAAAGTCTATTACATCCACAGTGGGATGTTATCTGTTTTATTGTTTCAATCTGTATTAGTATGCACTTTGAGAAACTACCTGCACTTCATTTTACTTTCTGGGAAATCATGTGACCCCTAAGAACCAATGAAGTTGTATCTGAGATGTGATTAGGCACTGTGTAACAGATTCAGAATAATGGTATGATTTCCCAGAATGGACCATCAGAACGTTTCACTTTCATTTTGCTTTACATGAAAGGTGATAGACTCAAGCTGTAGACCTATACTGCTCTGTGACCCTGACTCAACACACAACCTGCATGTCTGAAAGTGTCAACGATTTCAAAGTAAGTGTGCATTTAAATGGACAAGATCAGGGTTTCTTCAACTATAGGTCGGGATCCAAAGTGGGCCGTGAGCGAGTGAGAGGTGAGTCGCAAGTTATATAAAATAAATATATAATCGCACTCTATTTCTTCCTAATGGGAGTCTTTGGAGGACGATTTGGGTCATGGGATGACGGTCAGTTTCTAATTTGGGTCTCTAGAGGATGATTTGGGTCATGGGATGACGGTCAGTTTCTAATTTGGGTCTCTAGAGGTTGATTTGGGTCATGGGATGACGGTCAGTTTCTAATTTTGGTCTCTAGAGGATGATTTGGGTCATGGGATGACGGTCAGTTTCTAATGTGAGTCTGTGGAGGATGATTTGGGTCATGGGATGACGGTCAATTTCTAATTTGGGTCTCTAGAGGATGATTTGGGTCATGGGATGACGGTCAGTTTCTAATTTGGGCCTACAGCTGAAAAACTTTAAGAACCCCTTAGAATCCTTATTAACTCTGTTCAGTTCCATTGAAGGTGGTGCTGTTATCATCTAAGGCAGGGTTACCTCAATCTACATTGAAAGGACTAAAACCAAATGAAACTGTAGAAATAATGGTCCACATTTATACCAGTGGTTTCCACTGATCTGTACTTGACTATTTATATTTTTATACTTTTACTTTTACTTCACTACATTACTAAAGGAAATAATGTACTTTTTACTCCATACATTTTACCTGACACCCAAAAGTACTCATTACGTTTTGAAAGCTTAGCAGGACAGGAAAATGGTCAAATTCACGCACTTATCAAAACAACACACGGTCATCCCTTCTGCTTCTGATCTGTCAGACTGACTAAACACAAATGCATCTTTTGTAAATGATGTCTGAGTGTTGGAGTGTGCCCCTGGCTATCCATACATTTAAAAAACAAGAAAATATTTGCATCTGCTGTGCTTAAAATAAGGAATTTTAAATTATTCATACTCTACTTTCACATTTGATACTTAAGTATTTTTCAGCAATTACATTTACCTTTGATACTTAAGTAGATTTTAAACCAAATACTTTTAGACTTTTACTCAAGTAGTATTTTACTGGGTGAGTTACTTTCACTTGAGTAACTTTCTATTGAGGTATCTCAACTTTTACTCAAGTAGGACAATGGGGTACTTTTTCCACCACTGGTGGATTCCAAACAGTGGGGCGGGGCGGCCGGTGGAGGAGTTCATTTATTTTTATTAACTCAGTCTGGCTTTCAACTTATTCTTGAAGGTTGTAATAGTAGAATAACATTGGAGAGTGCATCACCAGTTTTACTCTTCTCATGTCAGTCATTTTATACCTTAGAGAGCCATTTATAACTTGTCAGAAATGTCCAGATAAACTAGCCCATGTACTGAATATTTGTAATTTCAAAAAAATCTATTTTCTGAACAAGAGAGCTGAGGTCTGTTTTCAAATATTAAAGGCATTTCTGTAGAATAATCGCAGCTCTGTAATACTTAATAATGAGATCTGATTGGTCCAATGCTGTACATTTGATTATTGGTAATTGGGGGAATTGCTTGCCAACTTTTTGGGTAACAATTTATTTGAACATGTCATAAAGGTTCATAACATGTCATAAACGGACATAAATATGTCATGATCGTGTTATGACAAAGCTATTGCTGTATTTTCTAGACTTATGACAGCCTATGACACACCCACAGCCTGATACCTTATAACGCAGCATAATAGTGGACCTATTACGATGTTATGATAGTGTTATGATGCAGAACATTTGATGTCTGTCTGAAATTCAGTGAAACCCATTGCCCTTTTATAAGCCTTGTTACTATAGTCACACCTATATTAGGTTTAGATCGGCCAATTCATGTTAAAGTGAGTCTTCATATGTAAATGAGCGGTCTGGCAAATCCAATACAGTACAACACATTACTGAGTACCAATCATTTTTAAGCATAGTGGTGGCTGCATCATGTTATGTGTATTCTTGTAATCGTTAAGGACTGGGGAGTTTTTCAGGAAAAAAAGTAACGGAATAGAACTAAGCACAGGCAAAATCACAGAGGAAAATCTGGTTTAGTCTCATTTCTATCTATAGAAAAGTTTGTGGTCATACGCACATCCTTCAACATAGGTGCTGGGTACTATTATTACAGAATACT